>NC_058082.1:152001668-152367111 GCF_014858855.1 Bufo gargarizans
AGGCTCCATTCAGACGTCCGAATGATTTTTACGGATCCACGGATACATGGATCGGATCCGCAAAACGCATACGGACGTCTGACTGGAGCCTTACAGGGGGGTGATCAATGACAAGGGGGTGATCACGCATATAGACTTCCTGATCACTTCCCTGTCATTGATCACCCCCCTGTCATTGATCACCCCCCTGTCATGCTCCATTCAGACGTCCGTATGATTTTTACGGATCCACTGATACATGGATCGGATCCGCAAAACACATGCGGACGTCTGAATGGAGCCTTACAGGGGGGTGATGAATGACAGAGGGGTGATCACCCATATAGACTCCCTGATCACCTCCGTCATTGATCACCCCCCTGTAAGGCTCCATTCAGACGTCCGTATGATTTTTACGGATCCACGGATAAATGGATCGGATCCGCAAAACACATGCGGACGTCTGAATGGAGCCTTACAGGGGGGTGATCAATGAGTGAGGGGTGATCACCCATATAGACTTCCTGATCACCCCCTGTCATTGATTACCCCCCTGTAAGGCTCCATTCAGACGTCCGTATGATTTTTACGGATCCACGGATACATGGATCGGATCTGCAAAACACATACGGACGTCTGAATGGAGCCTTACAGGGGGGTGATCAGTGACAGGGGGGGTGATCACCCCATATACACTCCCTTATCACCCCCTGTCATTGATCACCCCCCTGTAAGGCTCCATTCAGACGTCCGTATGATTTTTTACGGATCCACGGATCGGATCCGCAAAACACATGCGGACGTCTGAATGGAGCCTCACAGGGGGTGATCAATGACAGAGGGGTGATCACCCATATAGACTCCCCGATCACCTCCGTCATTGATCACCCCCCTGTAAGGCTCCATTCAGACGTCCGCATGTGTTTTGCGGATCCGATCCATGTATCCGTGGATCCGTAAAAAATCATACGGACGTCTGAATGGAGCCTTATAGGGGGGTGATCAATGACGGAGGTGATCAGGGAGTCTATTTGGGTGATCACCCCTCTGTCATTGATCACCCCCTTGTAAGGCTCCATTCAAACGTCCGCATGTGTTTTGCGGATCCGATCCATGTATCAGTGGATCCGTAAAAATCATACGGACGTCTGAATGGAGCCTTACAGGGGGGTGATCAATGACAAGGGGGTGATCAATGACAGGGGGGTGATCACCCCATATAGATTCCCTGATCACCCCCCTGTCATTGATCACCCCCTGTAAGGCTCCATTTAGACATTTTTTTGGGCACAAGTTAGCGGAAATTTTTTGTTTGTTTTGGTTTTTTATTACAAAGTCTCATATTTCCACTAACTTGTGTCAAAAAATAAAATCTCCCATGAACTCACCATACCCCTCACGGAATCCAAATGCGTAAAATTTTTTTAGACATTTATAGTCCAGACTTCTTCTGACGCTGTAGGGCCCCTAAAATGCCAGGGCAGTATAAGTACCCCACATGTGACCCCATTCCGGAACGAAGACACCCCAAGGTATTCCATGAGGGGCATATTGAGTCCATGAAAGATTGAAATTTTTGTCCAAAGTTAGCGGAAAGGGAGACTTTGTGACAAAATACAAAAAAAATCCATTTCCGCTAACTTGTGCCAAAAAAAAAAAAATTCTAGGAACTCGCCATGCCCCTCACGGTATACCTTAGGGTGTCTTCTTTCCAAAGTGGGGTCACATGTGGGGTATTTATACTGCCCTGGCATGTTAGGGGCCCGAAAGCGTGAGAAGAAGTCTGGGATCCAAATGTCTAAAAATGCCCTCCTAAAAGGAATTTGGGCCGCTTTGCGCATCTAGGCTGCAAAAAAGTGTCACACATGTGGTATCGCCGTACTCAGGAGAAGTTGGGGAATGTGTTTTGGGGTGTCATTTTACATATACCCATGCTGGGTGAGAAAAATATCTTGGTCAGATGCCAACTTTGTATAAAAAAATGGGAAAAGTTGTCTTTTGCCGAGATATTTCTCTCACCCAGCATGGTTATATGTAAAATGACACCCCAAAACACATTGCCCAACTTCTCCTGAGTACGGCGATACCAGATGTGTGTCACTTTTTTGCCGCCTAGGTGGGCAAAGGGACCCACATTCCAAAGAGCACCTTTCAGATTTCACAGGTCCTTTTTTTACACATTTTGATTTCAAACTAATTACCACACATTAGGGCCCCTAGAATGCCAGGGCAGTATAACTACCCCACAAGTGACCCCATTTTGGAAAGAAGACACCCCTAGGTATTCCGTGAGGGGCATGGCGAGTTCCTAGAATTTTTTATTTTTTGTCACAAGTTAGCGGAAAATGATGATTTTTTTTTATTTTTTTTTTCCTTACAAAGTCTCATATTCCACTAACTTGTGACAAAAAATAAAAAATTCCAGGAACTCGCCATGCCCCTCACGGAATACCTTGGGGTGTCTTCTTTCCAAAATGGGGTCACTTGTGGGGTAGTTATACTGCCCTGGCAATTTAGGGGCCCTAATGTGTGCGAAGTAGTTTGAAATCAAAATCTTAAAAAAATGGCCGGTGAAATCCTAAAGGTGCTCTTTGGAATGTGGGCCCCTTTGCCCACCTAGGCTGAAAAAAAGTGTCACACATCTGGTATCGCCGTACTCAGGAGAAGTTGGGCAATGTGTTTTGGGGTGTCATTTTACATATACCCATGCTGGGTGATATAAATATCTTGGTCAAATGCCAACTGTGTATAAAAAAATGGGAAAAGTTGTCTTTTGCCAAGATATTTCTCTCACCCAGCATGGGTATATGTAAAATGACACCCCAAAACACATTCCCCAACTTCTCCTGAGTACGGCGATACCAGATGTGTGTGACTTTTTTGCCGCCTAGGTGGGCAAAGGGGCCCACGTTCCAAAGAGCACCTTTCGGATTTCACAGGCCATTTTTTACACATTTTGATTTCAAACTACTAACCACACATTAGGGCCCTAGAATGCCAGGGCAGTATATCTACCCCACAAGTGACCCCATTTTGGAAAGAAGACACCCCAAGGTATTTCGTGATGGGCATAGTGAGTTCATGGAAGTTTTTTTGTCACAAGTTAGTGGAATATGAGACTTTGTAAGAAAAAAAATAATAATAATAAATCATCATTTTCCGCTAACTTGTGACAAAAAATTAAAAGTTTTATGAACTCACTATGCCCATCAGCGAATACCTTAGGGTGTCTACTTTCCGAAATGGGGTCATTTGTGGGGTGTTTGTACTGTCTGGGCATTGTAGAACCTCAGGAATCATGACAGGTGCTCAAAAAGTCATAGCTGCTTCAAAAAGCGTAAATTCACATTTTTGTACCATAGTTTGTAAACGCTATAACTTTTACCCAAACCATTATTTTTTTTACCCAAACATTTTTTTTTAATCAAAGACATGTAGAACAATAAATTTAGCGAAAAATTTATATATGGATGTCGTTTTTTTTTGCAAAATTTTACAACTGAAAGTGAAAAATGTCATTTTTTTGCAAAAAAATCGTTAAATTTCGATTAATAACAAAAAAAGTAAAAATGTCAGCAGCAATGAAATACCACCAAATGAAAGCTCTATTAGTGAGAAGAAAAGGAGGTAAAATTAATTTGGGTGGTAAGTTGCATGACCGAGCAATAAACCGCTAAAGTTGTGGAGTGCCGATTTGTAAAAAAGGGCCTGGTCACTAGGGGGGTATAAACCTGTGGTCCTTAAGTGGTTAAGAAATATTTGAATTGCAATACAGATTATGCAGATTATGCAGTGTTTATAATCACCTGCACAACGAACTCCATTAAAACCAGAGTTCGGAAACACCTATCTGATGTGCCGCATTATCTAACCCGTAATGTTTCTGCGGCGAGTTTGCACTTTGCTGTAGTGCACCAAGGGAATACCTCTTCGTTTTCTGTACAGGGGATCGAAAGAGTGTCTCTACCTGTAAGAGGGAGTGATCACAGATGTAAGCTTCTCAGCTGAGAAGCTTACTGGATGTTTGAGCTAGAAACTTGTTTCCCTACAGGTCTTAACAAAAAGTATGACTTTATCTTGCAATACCACTAATATGTTTATTATAAAGGTTTGAGAGATATGTTTCTTGTCTTTGTAGTTTACTGTTTTTATAATAATCACAGTGTTTTGTATCTTTTTTATAGCACATGAGGTGTTAATTTTAAGGGAATTTGATCCCAGGTTTCTCCTGATCCATATGAGTCACGTGATTCCATACTCCAACTGGATTGGCAGAGCGTGGACTCATAGGGAGAATGAATCAATGGTAGACCACATACCAGTCTTGTGTTTGGAAGTTTTTACCGCATGAAATAAAGCACAACTTTTTAGAAGCTGGACTACAACCTTTTCTTCTACATCAATATAGCACTGTACCATATAATACTGTCCATTTAAACTGCTTAGTGTCAATACATGACAAAACAATATTAGGATAATTATATCCACCAGTCTTAGAAATGTTCATATATCTGTCTTACCGTTCTGCACATCAATATCATTCAGAAAATGTTTAATTGCATGACTGAGACCCCATAACTATTAAGTAATATATCTACTTACTTTCTACATTTCACATATGTTTGATGTACATGTAGTCACCTCCCCCTTTGTCCCGTTGTATATTTTTGATTTTTCAAAAAATGAAGCCCTTAAAACAAGTGGATGACCATCAGATTTTCTCCTGATATTACTTACATGTTCATAGATCATTTTGTGCAGTTCAAGAAGATTTTATAAACAGGGGAGAATACCTTATGAAATATAAAAAATGGAAAATGGTGCAGAATTTCAACAAAGACTATATTAGTAAGTGCCATATAATAATCTCACAAACACATTGGTCAACAATAAGAAAATAGTGGCCAACCCCTTTAATAATTTTCTAGAAAGTCTTCTTGCTGTCCATATAGAGGTCCTGTCCATAAAATGGCTGCTGATGGAGAGTAATATGACCAGGAAAATCACTTCTGTGAGAGTTTTCTCCATCCAAACACAATGCACCTGCACTAAACTCCCAACAAAATAAGTAGAGATGGCAGGTGAAGCGTATTTTAATGGAGGAGATATCACATGCAGGTGATTTACCTGGTCACAAGGCCCTCCATCAGCGGCCATCTTATGGACAGGACCTCTGTATGGACAGCACAAATAACTTTGTAAACAAGGGAGATTACCTTATGAAATATAGATAATAGTGCAGAATTTCAACAAAGGCAATATTAGTAAGTGTCATATAATATTCTTACAAAAACATTGGTCAACAGTAGCCAGAAAGTGGCCAACCCCTTTAATAAGACAGACCAGCCGGCTCGTCCCCTTCCCTGCCCATGCCCAAATTTTTGCATGACTGGGGAAAAGTCACAAATTGTGGATCAACTAACTGTTGGGACCGTTCCTGGGTGTCCCTGCCTTTTAGATCACTGTATACACAGCTCTGAAGGAGCACTGTGTATACAGCAAGGAAATGCTATGCCTATTTCTGTCCGGGCCTGGTGGTCATGTGACAGACGGGGCGGGGGGAGTGCAGGAGTCTTCTGTAGACCTCGATCAGCTCTGCACTGAGGCTGTACATCATAGTATAGTGATGTACAGCCTCTCTGGGGGGGGGGGGGTGGTGCATTTCCCCTATGACTGGGGCAAGTATGTCAACCCCAGTTATAGGAGAAATCTATAGTGAAAAAAATATATAACGTTAAATACCCCCCAGAGGTTTTGTATGACCTTATGGGGGACACAAAGTGTAAAATAAAAAAAATATTTTTTTAATAATACTGCTTTATAAAAAATAAAAAAAATTGTTTCACATGAAAAAAATATAAATGTTACCAATTAATCCATTTAAAAAAAAATTAAAAATAGAAAAAAAATAGACATATTTGGTATTACCGCGTTCGTAACGACCGGCTTTATAAAAATATCGCATGATCTACCCCATCAAGTGAATGGTATGAAAAAATAAAAATAAAAATGACACCCAACTGCTTTTTTTCGTGACTTCCCCTCCACAGAAAATTCAATGTTAGAAAATCCAGATGCCGCTCCTTCCGTTCTGAGCCCAGGCGTATCCCCAAATAACAGTTTATGACCACAATTTGGGTGTTACTGTATAAAGGAGAAAATGGCTAGCAAATTGTGGGGGATATTCTTCTGTTATCTTT
Organism: Bufo gargarizans; assembly: GCF_014858855.1. NCBI lineage: Eukaryota > Metazoa > Chordata > Amphibia > Anura > Bufonidae > Bufo > Bufo gargarizans. Next base: position 152,007,848 of record NC_058082.1, read on the forward strand.
TGTGAAACAGAAAGTTTGGGGGTAATGCTTGCAAAAAAAAATGTAATTTTTCATTTTTTACAGCCAAGTATTATTAATTCTATGAAACGCCTGATCACTATAGCCCTTAAAAATTCCTTGATTGCTGTATTTTACAAAATGTGGTAACTTTTTGGGTGTTTTCACTGTGGGGATACCTCAGTGTCTCTTCAAATGCATCATGGCACCCTAAGAGCATTCCAGCAGAATCTGCCCACCAAAAACCATATGGCGCTCCTTGCCTTCTGTGTTTCTGTAAACTTCAGAATCAGGGTAATACATATTTAGGTTTGTTTTGTTGTTAACCCTTGATGTGTTACATGAAAAAATGATTAAAATGGAAAATCTGCAAAAAAAAAGTTAAATTTTGAAATTTCACATCTATTTTGCTTTCATTCCTGTGGAATACTTAAAGCGTCAAACAACATTTCTTCAACCAGTTTTGAACACTTTGAGGGGGTGACTTCATAACCAATCTGGTCCTTAAAAAAGTTGATTTTGGAAGTTTTCTTAAACATAAATAAAAAAAATTACATTACCAAAATGATGCCAACATAAAGTAGACATATGGTGAATGTTAATTAATGAGTATTTCATGAGGTATCACTATCTGTCTTAAAGGCAGAGAGATTCAAATTTAGAAAACAGTTTTTTCTTTTTAAATATTCGTTAATCTTTGGATTTTTTATAAATAGAGGTAAAACATATTGACTGAAATTTACCATTAACATGATGTACAATGTGTCACGAGAAAACAATCTAAGAATGGCTTGGATAATTAAAAATATAGTTTCAAAGTTATAACCACATAAAGTGACACATGTCAGATTTGCAAAATTAGGCTCTGTCAGGGAGGGGGCAAATGGCCCGGTTTGGAAGTGCTTAATATTGAGATGATTCAACAAATATGTGATTGTGATTAAAAACATAATCACAAACTCCAGTGTTAAATTTCTCCATGTGATCTCCAGCAATAACTGACTTGAGACATGTTTCCTTTAGAAATTATTAAGAACCTATCTATAATTTCCCCCTAATACCCTTGTTTAAGGTGCTTTTTTATTTTATTTCAAGACTACACCTGCCACATGCTGGGCGTATGATTTTTGCTTCACGTCATGAAAAGTTTTGGGAATTATTAATATGCTAATAATCATGAAGCAATTTAGCTATGCTTACTAGATTATTTAGAGTTTAAACCCATTAATGTAATATTTTTTTTACAATAATTTTAACATTTCTTAAGTGACAATTTTGCACATTTCCTTGAAATTATTATACTCAATTATACAGCGCTACTATATTCCGCAGCGCTGTACAGACATTATCATCAACCTGTCCCCCACGGGGCTCATAATCTAAGTTCCCTATCAGTATGTTTTTGGAGTGTAAAAGGAAACCACAGTACCAGGAGGAAACCCGCGCAAACATGGGGAAAACATACAAACTCCATGCAGATGTCTTTGGTTGGGTTCAAACCCAAGACCCCAGCACTGCAAGGAAACAGTGCTAACCACTGAGCCACTGTGCTGCCCAATGAAATGTGGTTAAATAACAATTCTGTGACCTGAGTGAATAGAACAGTGATGCTTCCCACTTATTTTCTTGATAAAAGAGAATTGTAAAAAGACAACACTAATTGTAGTAAAAAGTCTGTGAAACTTAGTAGACCTGAGCTTGTGGCATTAGGTGGCCCTTGGGTAAGGGTATTTGATGAAGGGAAATCATACATAAATTTAACAGTATATATATTTATTGAAAATATGGGTATAACTTAACTTTTAAACTTGACAGGCGAAGTCTGCAGAAAATCTGTGCCAACCAGCTTTTAAATTGTAGCTCCAGTACTGGATGAATACAGTACTAACTGATAACAGTATACCAAATTGATAGAAAAAAAAAATAGAAGAAACTAATTAGTTTACATTAGAGATCAGTGCATCTAGTTTTTCTTCATTCACCTGCAAACTGTGAAATAAATCAGACATACTGTATATCAGAAATAAATTAAAAGATAGAATACCCAGAGTGTTACATGCAATTTGCATATATTCACAAAGTAAGCAAACTTCAAGCAATGATGGCTATGAAGACCAGTCTGTCTATGTATTGAATCAGTGATGGACCCAGGTGGATTTTCTGTCTTTCTCACCTCTCTTTAGAAAAGACAAAGGTTAAATGAGGCTGTTCATGATAAAGGAGCACTTCCATCGAAAATATTTTTATCACATAATAAATATGTGAATATTGTAGGCATATTTTTTAAATAAAAAAATGTGGATCATTCTTTGGATATCATTGTTTAAGTCACTCCATATATTCTGCTTCTTGTTCTGCTTCCTGTTCTGGAAACAGCCTCGTTTAACCCTTTCAGCTCAACATATTTTTTTTGTTTTGTTTTTTTGTTTTTTCATTTTAAGTTTTCACTCCCTGACTTTCTGAGGCCATAACTTTTTTTTTATTTTTCCATTCACATAGGCATATGAGGGCTTGTTTTTTAAGGATGCCACCTTTTAATATTGCATATGATGTAGTGAGGAGCTGGAAAAAATTCTAAATAGTGTGGAAATTGGAAAAAAAACAATTCAGCAACAGTTTTATTGGATTGTTTTATGGGTTTGTTTAAAACAGCAGGCATCCAACAGCTATAGTGCCCGCAGCACTTGTGAGCAGACACAAAACTTTATAGTTCTAAAGAGCACTGTACATTGATGCAACATTTTGGCTATTTGAGCCTATGAATCACTGGATAGGTAAAGTCAAACCCGGACTTGGATTGTGGTTGAAGGCTGTCTACTGTGCAAATGCTCTCTCCTTTCAGTAGAAATAGGTAAAATTTTCATCCTGCAATCAATTATAAAATGTATCATTAAAACATTCCTTCTGATACTGGATGAAGAATAAACTTGAGATCTACAGCTTTGATCATGGAGCGAATATCTACAGCCTTGCTATGGCCAAATAATCAGTCCCAGTTTGTTCTGCGAACAATCGACAGTTAAACCTGTATGGCTCACTTGCAAAGGTAATTATAAGTGTGGCCATACGAAATGCATTTGTTGCAATTATATGCTAGTAAGCAAGACTTTTCACTCTTCTGCGAATAACAGGAGTTATGACATCAAAAGATACCTAAATTACAACACGGATTATGCTGTGTATTTGATCACTTGTACAGTTTGCCAATTGCGATATATAGGATGTACAACTAACTCCATAAAAAGAAGAGTTCGGAAACCTCTTTCTGATGTGCCACACCATCTAACCCGAAATGTTTCTGTGGTGAGTTTACACTTTGCCATAGTGTATCAAGGGAACACCTCCCTCTTTCTCTGTTCAGGAAATTGAAAGAGTGTCTTTACCTGTTAGTAGAAGTGACCACAAATGTAAGATTCTTAGCCGAGAAACTTTGATAACATGTTTCCAGACGGGTCTCAATAAAAAATAGGACCTCATTTTGCAATACTGTTGATATGCCTGTTATAACACATTAATGATATCTGTGACGTATTTGTTATAATAAGTCAAAGATGTATACCTCATGCCTATGTGATATGTTGTTTTATTTTTGAGTGACTCTATGTTGTATTGTTTTTTTTTATTTTCCATTTCTTTTTCTTGGCACATATAGTGTTCATTTTTAAGGGAAGTCTATTTCAGGTTTCTCCTGATTCGTATGAACCACGTGAACCTGCACTCCAAACTGGTTTGCGGGAGTGTGATTCATAGGGAGTACGGGTTCATGGCAGCTTTGTCATCAGTAAGTACCGTGATTTATAGGTCCGAAACGCGTAGACCGCTTGCGTGTCTTGTTTATGGAACTTTTTTTCCGCATGAAATAAAGCACTTTTTAGAAGCTGGACTACCACCATTTTCTTTCTGCACTGCATAGCTACTGTAGCATTATCGCTTTACCTTGCCACATTCACTGACTGTTTCAATATCATGTTTGATGTATTCATCATAAGCACTCAGTACATTAATCCTCACTGAAGTCCGGTAAATCAAAATTATACCATCTGGCTTCCTATTCATAATGATGAATTTGAGGTTGAGGTGATTAAGTTTGCTAGGCCTTTGCATTTTAATGTAAAAATTAGAGTATTATAAAAGCATTTAGAGATGACCAATAGTTAGAATAAACTTAGTGACAGGATCTAATTTGTGTACTTGCTAGTAAAGCTTAATTTTAATTAGGCGACTTGGTATTTCAGCACCATCTCAAATAGACAGAACTTTAGTGATTAGGAAGATGAAGCTGTTAAATTGACAAATGGAGCAAGAAACATTTACAACAGCACTAAGAGGCAAGGGCATTGATAATGATAACTCTGAGCTGATATTCTTCAATCATGAAAATTAACTATTTCATGTAAAAGTACTTTAGAAAAAGTATATCTCTATTACACTAGAAAATAAATCCCAATTTTATTTTGCATCACTCCTTTTGCTCCTTGTCCCTGTAAGACTGCTCAGCTATGATGGCATATAGCACGCAGGATCACATTATTACTATATGTTATAGAGCAGGGATTCTGCTCTACACTCGATAGCAATGATGCAGTCCTGCCCCTTATCCCTATAAGGCTGCTTAGCCATGATTGTGCATTGTAGGCACATTACCCTGTCTAAACAAGAATGTGCTGCAAACAAACAGTGAAACATATGGAGATGAATGGTTGTAGGAGAGATCATTAATTTCCATGCATTATTGATCACTGCTGCGTGTAAATGCAGCTAATGCGTGGGCAACGATTGGTCCTGATGTCCTAGAAAAGATCCCTAGGAGTTTGACACATGGGGGAAGGGTAACTAGAAAATGCTTTATGTCTTTAGTGCGCAGTATTGTCCCACACACAGCTTGTCATACAATCAGCTTCTGGGTTATTTATTTCCGTATGGTCTTCAGACATGTTCAGCCTTCAGCTTGTTCCTAATAAAATGTTAAGGCATGTGATAATTCCAAGTATCAACTTTTCTAGTAAATCCTGGCACTAAATATTCATGGCTAGCAGCAGGGATTTATTTAATTAATCATTTCCCATTTATTTATTTATTTTTTAATTTTTCAAAGCTTTATTGAAAAATCTGATAAAATATACATACAGAGATTGAACTGTACGGTGAAGAACGGTAAAAAGCCGTACAGATACAATTTACAAACATGACTGTACAATTGATTCTGAAGTATCATGATAAATGACATATCTATGAAATCGCATATCAGATTGAAATCATAGGATAGGTTTCCTAAATTTTTCTCATCCCTTGCATTTGGACTTAAACTTATAGTGTGAGTGACTTTCCCAAGACGTTCCTCGAATCTATATAAAGAAACAATCTTATTGATTCAATGATCAACTGCTGGAAGATCAGTTATTAACCAATGTCGAGGTAATAAGAGGCGAGCTGCTAGAAAAAAGTTTTTTAAATAGAAAGGGGACACTACCGGTACCTTTGGGAGGAGAGAGGTGTAAGGGAGCTAAATGAGGAGATAGTGGGATAGAAGAGCCACATATTTCATTACTTCTCTTAAAGATTTCAGACCACCATTTTTTAACTGGTAAGCAAATCCACCAGATATGGTAGAAAGTGCCTCTCTCCTCCCCACAGCGCCAACATAAGTCTGTTATGGACTTGTCGTATTTGTGTGTAGTGTCGGGGGTCCTATACCACCTCACATCTTGAAGAGGGTGAGAACTGAGTATCCAAGTCCCTTTCCCAATGACCAATGAAGGAAGGTTTCGGCCTCAAAATAGGGGAGCTGAGTTTTTTGTATAGTAGGGAAATCTGTTTACGTTGAGGGTTATTTTGAGATATCAGGCTTTCGAACCATGTGAGTGGCCTGAGAAGTGATTGTAAGGGGATGTGTTTTGATGCGAAGGAATGTAGGAAAGATACTAGGTTGGGGTATAAGCCCGCTCCAGGTATTATGGAGATTAGGGAATGACTATCTCTCATCAGCCCTTTCTCATCGAATATGGAAATAAAAGGTATTTCCAGTTTACGTAATGAGTACGGGAGGCTTTGTTTCAATTCAATAGGAGTAGAAGTATAAATAGAAGTATAGTGGGCACTCGATATCTGGCACTACGTATTGGGTACAACAGATTTATTTAGATAAACAATATTATCAATCAATCACATACATAAAATAAAACTTGCAGAATATTCCCAATTGTATGACAGTACAATTTATAAAAAGTCATAAGATATTCCTAAAAGTTAAAAAAATATATAAAAATAGTATTCATAATAATATAATGCTCCTAGAGGTTAATAATATAGATATATATATTCACATTTATTTATAAGTCCCTTTAAAATCTTCCGCAATACTTAGTGCGATTGATATAGTAGATATACTGAGTTTTGGCAATGTTCTATCCCCTTATAAGTTCAAGTCTGTAGGTCTCACTTCTATGAAGGATTATAATGGTGGCTATTGATTGTTCGTTGGTGGCTATTGATGTTCTATCCCCTTATAAGTTCAAGTCTGTAGGTCTCACTTCTATGAAGGATTATAATGGTGGCTATTGATGTTCGTTGATTTCTCTGACTTTCGTGGCGTCCCACTACTGGTCAGATCACTCACCCCTCTTCTTATATGCCGTGTATAGGCTGCGCTTCCATTTAGCAGTATTGTTGCGATGTCCGTGAGGTTTCCTCTTGGTCTCTGTTCAGCGTCCCACGTGTAGATGGTTTGTCACGTGATCGGAGCTTCAGAGCGTTTGTCACGTGATCGGAGTTTCAAAGCGTCACGTAACCTAGATCCGATGTGGTTGGATTAGTTCAAGTTCCGGAGGCGGTACCAACCTCCGTTTACACAGCTTTCTGGCGATAATCTTGTTGTTTTTTTCGCACTAGTTTGTTGCTGGTTATAGTAATATAAGACGTCTAATTACTATAAGGATCTCATCCACTCCCGCTATACGCGTTTCGAGGTTGCGAACCTCTTCCTCAGTAGCTAGTTTTTGAGATCCTTATAAATCTTTATAAGTCCCACCCTTTCTTCTAATTGGGATTCCTCCCAAAATCTGGTCAGGATTTCCAATCTGTGAGCACTTCCTTTAGCTATATATTTTCTTATGTTTTCAATGTACCATTTTTGCGGTTAATCCTATGCATATCAAAACATCATACATAGATATATCATGTAAAATTATCATACGCATTATATTCATGTGAGTTATATTATAAACAGATGTATGTCATACATATAAAAAATATATACTATAAAACAATAAAAAATATTTTATTTTATTTAAAAAGGATATATATATATATTAGTCTCAAATATTCAGATTGTTTCATTACTTTAAAATTCCTTTCTGTTTTCTGTTTTTCTTTACACTATAATTTCACCAATATATTCGTATTTTTATTCGTCATTTTCATTCGTAATTTTTATTCGTCATTTTTAGTGTATGGGGGTGGGGGCCCTCCGTCGAGGGGAAATCGAAGTGCCGCTATAACAGCCAAACACCGATGTCCCATCAACGAGGGGCACACACCCCTGTTTATTACAGAAAGCCAAATATCTCAAAGTCTGAATTGAGGCCTCCAGGTAATAATGTATTAAAATCAAATATCCGTCTTGCTTCCTGTCGAGACATATTAGAGATATGGTCTCCTCCCCTCCAATTTATATCTACTTTTTCGAATGCCGTGAATCGTAACTGCGAGGGGTCCTGATTATGGTGATACTTAAAATGTTTCGACAGTGAATGTTTTTCATATCCTGTCCTGATCTTTGTCATATGCTCTGCAATCCTTGTTTTTAACAGTCTCTTGGTTCGTCCTATATACTGTTTCTTGCAAGGGCATTCTATCAGATATAAAACATTTGAAGTATTACAGGTTAGAAATGTATCTATATCATACGAGAAAGCATTCGTTGTAGAGGAGACATTGGTGGTTTTCTTCGGAAGCTTAGTATTCTTGCAATTGCTGCACGTATTGCATCTATAAAATCCTTTCAAATTAAATGCATTTTGATTTATTCTTTTCTTATTTTTTACAGTAGGTGCCACTTTCAAAGCTAGACTCGGTGCTCTCATGTACACTATTTGTGGGCCTTTGGATAGACATGGTCCTATTATCTTATCTTTTATGACATGGTGCCAATGGTTTTTAATAATTGCCTCTATTTTCTTGTATTGTGCACTATACGGTAAGATAATTCTCATTAAGTCATCATTTTTTTGAGCATTCTGTTGTTGATCTATATCCGGTTTAGCTTCTTTTTCTATAAAGAATTTTGTCCTATCCATTTTTTGTATTTCTTTTAATGACTCATCTACTTGTTTGGGGGGGTATTTTTTAACAAGAAATTGTTCTTTCATAATCAAGGCTTCCCTCATGTAGTCGTCTTCCTTCGTGCAGTTCCGTCTCAGTCTTCTAAACTGTCCCTTAGGAATGTTTAGCAACCACCTTGGTAGATGGCAGCTCGTATATAGAATATAACTATTACGAGCTACATCTTTCTGATATGTATGACATATTAATTGGTCTCCTTCTACTTTAATAGTTAAATCTAAAAATTCGATCCGTTGTCTGCTGACATTTGAGCTAAATTTTATATTCTTGTCATTTAGATTAATATCTGCTAAGAACACTGTAAGTTCTTCCTCTGTACCCTGTTAATAGTTATATTCTATATACGAGCTGCCATCTACCAAGGTGGTTGCTAAATACGTAGTGCCAATACGTAGTGCCAGATATCGAGTGCCCACTATACTTCTATTTATACTTCTACTCCATATTGTGGTCTGGGTGAACCACAACTTAGTGAGAGCACCGGCCTATATTAGCAGGAGGGGTGAGCCACTATATATTTCAACTATCAATTCAATAGGAGCAAGGTCAATCACGTCTCTAATCTGAATAAGAGGGAGGGCAATGGGAAGCGCCAGTCTGAGTCTTGGAACCACTTCCATGCATAAATGGTAGCTTTAATTGTTGGACATGTGGTTTTTGTGGTATTGGAAGTATCATGGGGCTTCACTAGTAGGCCTCTAAAGGATGAATGCGAAGTTGAGGATTCCATTTCTACCCATGACCTGTGTGGTGTTTGTCTAAACCAATCTATGGCCCTGGAAAGTAGAATTGCTCTATTATAAAGTATGGGAGCAGGAAGACCCATGCCTCCAAATGCCCTAGGTCTTTGTAGTATGTCTAGAGCAATATGTGATTTTTTCCCACTCCATATAAAGAAGCACATACTTTTAGTAAGTCTTTTGAAATAAGAGTTGGGAATAGGTAGGGGTAAAACTTGTTGCAGGTAAGTTAGTCTTGGTAAAACCAACAAGGTAAACAGGTTTTTACGGCCAAACTAGGAAAGTGTAGGGGAGTGCAGCCTATTCATTTGGTCTTGTATGGACAATAATAGTGGGGTATAATTCAGGTTGAAGAGTTTTGAGAGATCTGGGCATATTTTGATACCTAGGTATGTGATGTAAGGGGCATTCCAGTTGAAGGGAGATGTATTTGCTAGTTCCAGTCTAGTTGATGCTTTTAGTCTTACACTCACAATATATGATCTCTTCATGTTAACCTTGAAGTTGGACAGGGGGCTGAATTTTTCTAGTAGGTCATAGATGAGGGGTAGAGATTCAACCGGATTAGTTGTTAGAATTAAAAGGTCGTAGCAAAAGCTGCAACCTTATGGTCTTGACTGCCTAATTTAATTCCTTTAATATTTTCATCTTGATGGATTTTTTTAAGAAATGGCTCCATTATCATAAAAAAAAATTAGAGAGGACAAGGGGCATCCCTGTCTAGGGCCATTGCTAATGCTGAATGGGTTGGAGACTGTGTCATTCACCAGCACTGATGCCAAGGCGTTGATATACATAGAAAAGACGGCTTGAACAAAAGGGCTTGGTAGGCCAAACTTGTCAAGTGTATGTCGCATAAAGTCCCATTGGACTCTGTTGAACGCTTTCTCAGCATCAGTGCTAAGAAGAACCAAGGGGCATGAGTGTTTTTTTTGCGTGGTATATAGCAATTAAGATTCTAGCTGAGTTGTCTTTTCCATCCCTCCCTATTATAAATCCAGTTTGATCCCTGTGTATCAGTTGTTGTAAAAATGGGGAGAGGCGATTTGATAGGATTTTGGCTAGTAATTTCAGATCTAAGTTTAGCAAGGAGATGGGGCGGTAATTGGCGCATTGAGTAGGGTCCTTACCCTCCTTGGGGATAATGGTTATATGGGCCTTGGTCATATCTCGAGACAATGGAGTTCCATGAAGGGAATGGTTGTAAATGGCCAATAGATGTGGAACTAGAGTTTTGATGAAAGTTCGGTAGTATAGGGCTGAAAGCCCATCTGGACCTGGGGATTTACCTTTGGGAAGCTGTTTAATGGCTAGAAGAATTTCGTCTGAGGAGAATGGGGCCTCTTGGGGAGTTTTGGGGATTTCATCTAGTTTAGGGAGAGTAACTGAGTGCAGAAACGAGTTGATTGCTTCTATATTGGAATTGGTATTTGGTGTCATTCTGTATTTAGGGATGTTAAATAATAATTTGTAAAAGGTCATAAATTTATGAGATATCTCTTTAGTATATATCATTCTCCCCTCTATTTATTTTGCAAATTAAGTTTTGAGCCCTCCTTTTTTAATGCGATTCATCATAAATTTAAAGGTCTTATTTGTATTGTGAGTGCAGAAAGTGTTTAGCTGAGGAGATATTTAGATGTTTTTTTTTAGTTCCGCTCGGAGAGCATTGAGTTGGGGTATGTGTGCTTCTAATAGGGATTGTTTATGTATTGATTAGATTCTCTAAATCTCAGAGAATATTGTATCAATACAGGTCATTTATTTTTTGGGTAGGCCCCTATACTAATAAATTGGCCTCGCATGTAGGCTTTGTGGGCATCCCATATCACATGAGGAGATGAGTCTGGGAGGGAATTTATTAAAAAGAAGTCATCTAGTAGTTGGGTAGTTTTATCTATAAGTTCAGTAGATGATATTAATTGTTCATTAAGCCGCCATTTAAATGCTCTAGGGTGTGTGGTGTAGAGACGGATACTCTTATGGAGGAGTGATCTGACACGTGTATGGAGTCAATTATGGCCTTTGAACACAACTGAAGATGTTCTTTCAAGATCAGGATGTAATCTAGGTATGACCTATGTATCCTAGGTGGGATCACCCATAATGCCATGCATGCAGCCAATCAGCGGCCAGCCAGCCCTTTGATGTCACAGCCATATAAATAGCGGCAGCCATCTTAGATTCTGACATTTCCCAGTGTACTTAGTGCACGTGCAGGGAGAGATGTCTGCAGGCTCTAGGTACAGTGATAGGAAAGACTTGATTGTGGTGAAAAAACGATTTATAAGTGCAGGGAAAGGATAGTGAGGAATCGTTCCACAGTATTTGTGTAGAACAAAGTTCAGTAGGGGAGGTTGACTGGGTAATAGGAAGAAACCTATTACACCTTGGTGCACTGACTGGGGATCCAAATTGCCATTATATAGCTCTGTCATTCCAGCAAACAGTTCTTGTTATTGGGGTGCAAGTGCTGTTTGATACAGCCATTAAAGACTTGATTGTGGTGAAAAAAAGATTTGCAGGGAAAGGATAGGGAGGAATCATACCACAGCATTTATATAGAACAGGGTTCAGTAGGGGAGGTTACTGACTGGGTAATAGGAACAATCCTGTTTCCCCTTGCTACACTGACTGGGGATCCAAATTGCCAATATACAACTCTGTTATTCCAGCAAACCGTTCTTGTTATTGGGGTGCAAGTGCTGTTTGATACAGTCATTAACAGGGTTTATTACAAGGAAATATTTCTAGAGTACTTCTTATTTGCCCTTGTGTGGTGCAGTTATATGTTAAGCCCTTTTTGCTGTGCATTAGTGGCAAATAAAAATATATTTGCCCTTGTGCGGTGCAGTGATATATTCTACAGCCCTGTTTGCCGTGTATTAGTGGCAAAATAAAAATATATTCACCGTCCAGCGTTGCACTTATCTGGTGAAAAGCCTTTTGTGTAGTGTAAAAGTAGAAAAAATATTAAGACCTAATTGCTGTTCAGCTGTGCAGTGATATATTCTACTGCCCTGTTTGCTGTGTATTAGTGACGAAATAAAAATATATTCGTAGTGGTGAAACTTTTTATGTTAAACAGACTTTTTTGGGGAGTGGTGAAATTTTCTATGTAAAAAAAAGGCTTTTTGGGGGAAAATAGATGGGTGATTGTAGATCTCCTTTTGCTGTATGGACCAAATTACGTCATTATGGGTCAAGCAGTAAACATAATGAAGATGCTGATGACAACACACCAGCAGACTTTGAGTTTACCATCTATTCACAATTAAATCAAGCAGCTTCAGTAAGTTGAAAACATTCATGTTTTTTTTATCTGCATCGTCTGTATTCGATCTCCACAGCATACAAGACATGACAGGAGAGCCTCTGCTTTGGAGTCCAAGTCCAGTTTCTTAAAATCAGGAGTTCCATCAGAATTGTGCATAAAATTCTTACTCCCTGTGCAAAGCCATAACAAAAGGACTCCGTTGGCAAAATAAAAATATATTTGTCGTTCAGTGTTGGACTTGTTGAAAAAAATTAAGGACCTACTTGCTGTTCAGCGGTGCAGTTATTTGTGACACAGGCCTTTTTCAGGAATTACTTACTGGTGAAATTCTTTATGGGACACAGGCTTTCTTTGGGAAAATTTATGGGTGATTGTGCAACTCCTTTTGCGGTATGGACCGGATTACTTAGTGGTGAAATTCTTTATGTGAAAAGAAATTTTATGTGGGGAAAATGTGTGTGTTATTGTACACCTCCTTTTGCGGTATGGGCAAAATTACACAGTGGTGAAATTTTTTATTTCAAAGCAAACTCTGTATCTCTTGGGAAGTCAATGTCTCCAACTATTCCCCTAGCGCGATATACACCAAATACATTATTTTCATGTAGAGATCCAAGAATTATGTTGGAGGCATGTAGTGTATGCAAGCTATGTGCAACTCCTCTCATCACTCTTACTCTGTTCTGCATCTGGTTTGCCTGGGCGAACGGAGTCACAGAGGGGAGGAACTGCTCTGTGTCTTTCAGAAAGAATTCAAATCCTGGCTTTCTCAGTGACAACTGAAAATTGGAACCATGGTGACTGACAACGGGAAGAACATGGTGTCAGCGCTGCATCAAGGAGGGCTATTGCATGCACCCTGCATGGCACACGTGTTCAATCTGGTTGTCAAGCGGTTCCTGATGTCTTCCACCCATCTGCAAGACATTCTAAAAATGGGCAGGAAACTTTGAATGCAGTTCAGCCACTCGTACACAGCAAAGCACACCCTCCTTGACCTGCAGCAGCAGAACGGCATCCCCCAACATAGGCTGATATGCAACATTTCCACCCGTTGGAATTCCACCCTCCATATGTTGGACTGACTATGCGAACAGAGAAAGACCACCAACAACGATTTCTTAATGATCCAAGCGGACCGGAGTAGTCCCTTGTGTAACTTTGATGTCAGCCAGTGGCAGCTCATGTGTGACACCTGCCATTTGCTCAGACCCTTTGAGGAGGCCACGTTATTTGTCAGTCGCCAGGACTACTAGATGAACAATGTCATTCCACTGCTTCATGTCCTGGAACAGATGCTGGTAAATCTGGCTGGTCAGCGAACTTTAGACGTGGCGCCTAGAAAGATGGTGGCAGAGTTTAATACATTTGACTGTCAAGATCTCTGTTTACAGTCAGTGAGTGAACGGAAACATCATTTATCGCAAGGATATGCAAACACAAACTGATGGGGTGTTAACCTATAAAAGTAGGTCATCGGCACGAAGGACTAGTCATTTTCACAACCCAAGGTATCCTCCTGGAAGCTTAACCTCTGCACGTCGACGGTCTGCATTGCGAAGCTTGTCAAAATGAAATATCCCGTAGTGCTCACCCTTGGAGGTATTTTACCTCAGGGTAAGCAGACTCCCTAAGCGAGTTACTGCAAGGCATAGTGTTTTACACCACTATAAAGGCTCTCTGTAGCCAGGAAATAGCATTTATTTAATGTAATTCGCCACAAATAAATTCAAATTAAACCAAATTTTACCCCCAAAATTTGGCTAACCAGCAAATCGAATTTTTGAAAAATTCGTCCATCTCAAGTCTCACTGATAAATGTACACAGGGTGGACTTAAGTTTAGAGAAAGCAGAGGTTGAAATGTAAAAATTACAAGTTTTACTGAATCTTTTCCCATAAAACTATATTTCAGTCTTCACCGGCTTCTCCTGCTCTTTAACATGCTGTCTGTAGATTGAACTGCATTTTCTGCTGACAGGTTTTCTTTAAGATTGAGTTTGATACTATGGGGAGATTCATCATTCTTACCATGTTTTGCAACTCTTTAAATGCCACTGCGACAACATTTAGTTGCAAGAGGCTTTTATACACTGTCCTCACTGCTTTATTAAAAGGGGGCGTGGTGAGGACGGGAAGGAGTGGGGCTAGAAGTCTCAGCACATTTACCTTCATTCATGTTTCCTTCAGGCTGGCTTGAATTTCTGGAGCACAGGATATGCCAAACCTATGACGAGGCCTGCACCTCAGCATTAATTAGGTGCATCCTCCAGCTGGACAGAGAAAATAAAGACCGCCAAAGAAAATGTCAGTCTTGATAAATGTCCCCCTGAATCTGTATTTAAAATTTTTGTATATAGTTGGAATGAAGAAAGTTAGGAGATTTGTTTTGATGTGCTACGTGAACCACACACATCTGTATTTAGATAATGCACTACCTAACTGAATTGGCTGAACACATCCATGGTAATGAATGGGCACATATGCTTTAGATCCATAAGTAAAAGATGAGTGTAATGCAATCAGCATGGGGAGGTTTATAAGCATATTCTGGCAAAACAGATTTAATTCAAGACTGGGAGAGGGAACATATGGTTGAAAAAAATATAGAAAATTTGTACCAACTGTAGGTAGGGAGAGACAAGGACAGTGAACCATAACCTAGAACCCTTACTCTAAATAAGTGTAAGCACATACAAACACCAGAAGACAAACAAACACCAAAGCAGAGTCGAAAGTAAATGGGTCAGAACCAGATGGGCTACGCAGTACCAAACAAGAGACAGAGGGTGGTAAGAAGACAAGCCAAGGTCAGAAGCACAGAGGAATCAGTACGCAAATGCAGGAACAGGCAACAAGGAACCAGCTAGTGAGCCAAACAAGACTATCACTGACAATGGTGTATGGCCAAAAAGGGATTTAAATAAGCACTGAATTCCTGTATCAGAACCCTGTATCAGAACCTGGTCCATTGACTCGCTGCTCCATTAGTCAGAATCACTAGTACACAGTAATACAGCAGCTGAGCTAATCAGCCAACTGCTAATCTCCCCAACACACGCTGGCTGTGGGGAGAAACTGAGTATTACAGCCTGTTATTGAGGATGCGGTTGTAGCAGTAGGGGGCATGGCTCAGCAGTGCTGAGGATTGCACTGCTGGAGCCCGGACAAGTAATTATTTTTTTTTTTTACAAAATTATTGATAAAGCAATGATTTTTAAATTTATTCCACAATAATATGCATTGTGTTTAAAATATTGTAATTATTGTATTTGTCTAAAAATAGCAATCATAAAAATAGCAATCATTTCAGTGGTGCGCTGTTATAAATCTGACTCCCACTTCTACCTCATTTGATGCTCTATCAAGTGTGCAGAGGATTACCTGCTTTGGTGAGGCAGCTGCTTCTGAAGTGGCAGTGTCTTTTCTGCTTCTTAGAGAAAATGCTGAGAAAGTGATAAAAGAGTGAGAGAGCATTACTGTAAATACACTTGCTCTTCATCTTCTGTGAGAACCAGAGAAAACACTGCACCCAGCTCACCACACCAGAGGTACTTTGCACACCTAAAGGAGCAAGACCAGACAAGTCTGTTCAATAAACAGCAGGTGCTGCTGAAATATCTGGGGATAGAGGCATCTTTTAACATATGTAAATATAACTAAATGTTTATAATTATGGCTTGATGTTCTATAAGATTTTTTTTTATTGGCATCCCCTTTAATCTAAAGTACATTTTATTGTACATAAATTACACAAAAGGACAAACTTTGCACACCATTAGCTATGTACATGACCATCATAACCTGAGGAATGGATTGACCAGGTTATTTTGTTTGCAATGCAACAGGAACAATATACAAATAAAAAAAGGAAATGGCAAAATAGTTTTTGCTATATTCACATTGCCATAGAATATGAATTATATAGAAATGTATGTGTAACCCCCAAAACTACCAAAAATGTGTTTCAATTAAAAGAGCTCTCCTCACTCTCTTGTTTCGAATGCTGGGGCATTCAAAGGGTTAAAAAGCAAAAATCAGAGGTTAGACTCCTTTGTATTAGAGCTGTTACCCCACATTTTTTTAATTCGTTTTAGTGACAAATGAAAAAAAAAAACACGACAAATTCTAAAAAAAATGTTTAACATAAAAGCAAGATTTAAATAATTAATTTTCTGAAGACACACTCCCTTTAAATTACCTTTGATTACAACTTTCCCATTGCAAATACCATGTAGCTTGTGCAATTTCTGGCAATCAATAAGTGCAAATCCCAAAATTACTTACGTATATTCTGCATTCTTTTCTAGAGTGCTTGTTTTCGCAGTACACATGCTTATGTACAGTATAGAATATTGATATATTGATTTGCTGTTTCTTCTATTATTATTCCGCTTTTGACATAAAGCGTTCAAGCGTAAATAAGGAAAATGGTTAATTAAACACTTGGAAAAGGAAAAACTCTGGAATTATTTTGTGGTCACATAGAGGTAGAACTTTTTCTGTAAGAGGATTATGCTTTTCTTATGTCTGTTTTTTGTTCAGTTTTTATGCAGAAAACAACTTGAATGTCTTCTTATGTCAGTAACTGGGGGAAGATAAAAGATCCAGTCTTGTGTAAATGGCTATGTCCTACCATCACTCTTTAAGCTCGGCATGGAAGCTGTACTATTGACATTAACTTGTGCATCAGTTGAAATTGAAGTGAGCTAAATGTGACCTTGGCTTGGTTGCTGAAGTCGAAATGATGTATATCAGAAAACAAAAGAAAACAATTTAATTGTTTTAAGTTCAACACTTTGTATACATACATTTAGTTCAAAATGCTATGCTAATACTCAAATATTTAACAATTTCTCATATGGAAATAATGGTACTCTAGGCACCATTTGACCTACATATAGCATATTATTTAACTTGTATTGCTTTGTATTGCGGGGTGGGAGCAATGCCACCACTGATTTCCACTATACACTATCAACACTATAAACACTATAAACTATTTAATAATTTAAATGTTTATTCTGTTTTATGTTTTGCTATGATTTTGGGCTTAACAATATACATTTTGTTAAAAAAATATTTTAGTTTATTGTATGTTTTAGATTTGCAATTATTATATGCAAAACATTTATTTTATTCTTTTCATTTTTATGGTGTTCACCATGCACTAAGAATGACATGACAAAATTATTCCATGTGTCAGTAATATTGGGAAAGGGGGAGATTTGATAATTATTTTTTTCATATTTTGGTATGATATATATATAATACCACCAATATTGCAGCAGCACAGTCAGACCACATGCACTGGGTGCAAATTCCTCACAGAGGTAGGCTTCTCCTCCACGATATATACTCGATAAATGATGAGGCAGCACTTCCAGCTTTTGGTGACAGGGTGACGACCCCAAAACTTTATTCCCAGCAACGTTTCGGCCTGCTCAATGAGCTTGACAAAGGCCTCATTGAGCAGGCCGAAACGTTGCTGGGAATAAAGTTTTGGGGTCGTCACCCTGTCACCAAAAGCTGAAAGTGCTGCCTCGTCATTTATCGAGTATATATATATATATATATATATATATATATATATATAGTTTTAAAAACATTTTATCACATCTGATATGGCAAGTAACAGAGGTGCGGCGCAGAGGGGAGGGAAGGGAAGTACCCTTTCACTAGGGAGAGGGAGGAATGGTGACCCCTCATTCACCTAGCACTAGCACCTGGCTGCCCTGATGGGCTGCTAACCCGTACGCCGATCACATGCCTTGTCCCCGGATTACCCTGAAATAAGTCCTAGGTAGTGAGTAGGGTGGTGGGAGCACTAGACCTCACCACTGACACCTAGGGGAAACAACAGGGAAACAACAAACAACACAAACACAATCCCAGAAGTGAGACAACAATCAGGAGACAACAACAAGGGTGAACCGGAGATCCAACAGCACCAGTTCCAACAGCTCCACAGCAGCTCCAACTCCACCAGAGGTCAGAATAGAAGATCTAGAAAGAAGGTCTATATCTTCCAACAAGGGGAGCAAAAAGGGGGAATATTTAGTAGCTGGGCGTGGCTGACAGAGAACAGCTGAAAGGAAAAGCTACAGATTCCTAAATGGGACAAAAAGGATTGCAAACCTAAGCAGGAAGACCTGGACCACTAGGTCATGGAGCGATCTCTTGAAACCGAGTGAGTAGCTACCCGCTGCAACCTTCTGACCTCAGGCACAACAGGGTCAGCGATAGGTCGTGACACCCTTGTGAGACATTATTAACTTTTCTTTTACTGTAATTTTTGAAACCCTTAGAGGGATTTAACATATAATCCTCTAATCATTTTTATCATAGACTCCAATAGTATACTACTGCAGTCTATGGGATTTTTACTGCCTGCCAATTACATTCTGCATCAGGCAGTTTAACCCTTTACTCAGTGATTTTCCATTTTCCATTTTTGTTTTAAACCCTGTCTTTCTGAAGCCCAATTTTTTTTTTCATTCACATAGATGTATGAAAGCTTGTTTATTGCATGACAAGTTACACTTTCTAAAGGCACAATTTAATGTGGCATATGAAGGTAGAAAAAATCCAAATGGGATAGAGAAAAAACACAATTTTGGTTATTTAGGTTTCATTTGATGGGCTTTCCTATGTGGTAAAAGTCAGTTCAATTACCTTGATGCCATATTTATATAATTATTCTTGCATTTTAATACTTTAAAAAAATAAAAATAACAAAACATTTGGATTTTTTTTTCTTTGCATTGCCATATCCTGAACCTATTTTTTTTTTAAATAGTTATATCTATAGAGATGTGTGATGCATATGTGAGGCATTTTGGGCCTATTGAGTTTATTTTCTTTTATTTTCTTTTTTAATTTGTAATATACAGAAAGGGGGTGACTTGAATTATTATATATTGTTTTTTTTTTTTAACTTTATTTTTATTTTTTTGACACACAAAAATTTTAAGCTCCCTCTAGGGGACTTTAACATGTGATCATCAGATCACTTTTGCCTAGACTACAATAATTTAACATTTCAGCTTATAGGAGAATTACTATGTTCCTATGAATATAGCTTTGACAGGCTTTTGATCGTTCAAAGGGCCCAAGGTTGCCATATCAACCAAGTGGCTTAATTTATTGCTGCGTGGGGGAGCAGTCCAGGCCCCCGGAGCACAGCAGTACCAGGAAAATGTCTCTTAAATGACATGGTCGCAATTGATCATGGCATCTGAGGGATTAAATGTACACGATCAGAATTTTAGCTAATCACACATTGCCTCAGGTGTCAGCAATGTGGCTATGGTGCTCACTCTCCTCCAGAGTGGCAACCATCTTTAAAAACAAAACATGCGTCATACATATACAGCCATTGTTGGCAAGGGGTTAACAGGAGGTTTGCTATGGTGGCTTGGGAGCCTATAAGCCCTCGGCTATAATTAAGCAGCCCCATAGAGTCAAATAGAGCAGCAGCACACATGTGCCTGCCACTCCATTCAAATGGAAGAACATTGGCATCCGTTGTTATAATAAAAAAAGGACACCAGTGTTTGGACTCTCGCCAAATGGGATATCTACTTTAAACATACAAATTCCACTTCTCTTCCTAGCCTATAAAGATATATATAATGTAAATATATTAGTATTATTCAAACATATCTCCATCAGCAAAGTTTACCCAATCAATAAAGGAAACAGTGAAACCTTTCAAAATCACTGTGAGGCAGAAAACTGATGAACTGATCTTCTATGTATATTAATTTCTTCTTTCAAGACATGCCCATATTCTACAAAAATAACTACACCCTCAGTTGTGGGGGTTGGGTCATGGAGAGATCTGTGCACCTAAGGGCTCGTTCACACGACCATGTGAAGCCTGTGCAGTCCGCAATGCACGGGCACCGTCCGTGACCAAGCCGCATGGGGATCGTTGATGGGTTCGCGATCCCTCCATTCCGCAAAAAGATAGAGCATGTTCTATATTTTTGCGGTGAGGAGGCACGGAACGGAACCTCAGGAAGCACTCTGTAGTGCTTCCGTAGTGTTCCGTGCTTCCGTTCCACACAGTTCCGCATCCCCGGATGTGCGGACCCATTAAAGTGAATTGGTCCGCATCCGTGATGCGGAATGCACATGCGCACGCAAATGCGGTCTGTAATACGGCAACGGGCAGCACACGTTCGTGTAAACAAGCCCTAATGGTGATAAAATGGCCCTGCTCTAAGGAAATATTGATAACGTGAACTGATAAATGAACAGGAAAAAGATGCATTCTTGGTGGAGTTAGGTTGGCACCAAAGTAGAATACTACCACAGTACAATTAGTAAATGACCTCTAACATTTTATTTTTTTTGCATTTTAGCCATTGTTTTTGGTTGCATATTTTTCATTGGAACATTTACTTGTCACCTAAGGTAGATGATTCTAATCATATTCAATGTATAATCCTTAGGACACTTTTAGCATCTAAAGATGCATGTAACAGTTCAAGTGGGTCTGATATTTTCAATCACTGCCTACATTTTGGTTGTTTGCATTATTTATCCTCTAACTTCATGCTCCAAGTAACAATCACAGTAAAATTCTTTATTCTCTAATCCATTAAAGATTGAAGCATGTCATAAATCAAATTTCATAATGACTTGCCTTCTTTGATCTGACATGAGTTGCTTCCTCATTGAAAAGCTAAGGAAGCCAATATGACTTTTCTAAATTACCATTTTCTACTTAGTTTTCACACAATTTCAAAATCACAATTTCAAAATATCCAGAAAGTTATAATAAAAAGAGATTCACAGAGCATTATTAAATTAGGGGACATTTAAATATTGCAGAATTTTTCTGTTAGGGAATTTTCAAAAAATTGAGGGTCAGAGACAAAATTCCACTGAGCATACTGGGGCAATAAAATTATATATCTATATATATATATATATATATATATATATATATATACAGTTGCAAGAAAAAGTATGTGAACCATTTGGAATGATATGAATTTCTACACAAATTGGTCATAGAGTGTGATCTGATCTTCATCTAAGTCGCAACAATAGACAATCACAGACTTCTTAACCACTTCAGCCCCGCTAGGTGAAACCCCCTTCATGACCAGGCCACTTTTTACACTTCGGCACTACACTAATTTCACCGTTTATCGCTCGGTCATGCAACTTACCACCCAAATGAATTTTACCTCCTTTTCTTCTCACTAATGGAGCTTTCATTTGGTGGTATTTTATTGCTGCTGACATTTTTACTTTTTTTGTTATTAATCAAAATGTAACGATTTTTTTGCAAAAAAATGACATTTTTCACTTTCAGCTGTGAAATTTTGCAAAAAAAACGACATCCATATATAAATTTTTCGCTAAATTTATAGTTCTACATGTCTTTGATAAAAAAAAAATGTTTGGGCAAAAAAAAAATGGTTTGGGTAAAAGTTATAGCATTTACAAACTATGGTACAAAAATGTGAATTTCCGCTTTTTGAAACGGCTCTGATTTTCTGAGCACCTGTCATGTTTCCTGAGGTTCTACAATGCCCAAACAGTAGAAAAACCCCACAAATGACCCCATTTCGGAAAGTAGACACCCTAAGGTATTCGCTGATGGGCATAGTGAGTTCATAGAACTTTTTATTTTTTGTCACAAGTTAGCGGAAAATGATGATGATTTTATTTTTATTTTTTTTTCTTACAAAGTCTCATATTCCACTAACTTGCGACAAAAAATAAAAAATTCTAGGAACTCACCATGCCCCTCACAGAATACCTTGGGGTGTCTTCTTTCCAAAATGGGGTCACTTGTGGGGTAGTTATACTGCCCTGGCAATTTAGGGGCCCAAATGTGTGAGAAGAACTTTGCAATCAAAATGTGTAAGAAATGACCGGTGAAATCCGAAAGGTGCACTTTGGAATATGCGCCCCTTTGCCCACCTTGGCAGCAAAAAAGTGTCACACATGTGGTATCGCCGTACTCAGGAGAAGTTGGGGAATGTGTTTTGGGGTGTCATTTTACATATACCCATGCTGGGTGAGAGAAATATCTTGGCAAAAGACAACTTTTCCCATTTTTTTATACAAAGTTGGCATTTGACCAAGATATTTTTCTCACCCAGCATGGGTATATGTAAAATGACACCCCAAAACACATTGCCCAACTTCTCCTGAGTACGGCGATACCAGATGTGTCACACTTTTTTGCTGCCAAGGTGGGCAAAGGGGCACATATTCCAAAGTGCACCTTTCGGATTTTGCAGGGCATTTTTTACACATTTTGATTGCAAAGTTCTTCTCACACATTTGGGCCCCTAAATTGCCAGGGCAGTATAACTACGCCACAAGTGACCCCATTTTGGAAAGAAGACACCCTAAGGTATTCCGTGAGGGGCACTGCGAGTTCCTAGAATTTTTTATTTTTTGTCACAAGTTAGCGGAAAATGATGATTTTTTTTTTTTTCTCTTTTTTCCTTACAAAGTCTCATATTCCACTAACTTGCGACAAAAAATAAAAAATTCTAGGAACTCGCCATGCCCCTCACGGAATACCTTGGGGTGTCTTCTTTCCAAAATGGGGTCACTTGTGGCGTAGTTATACTGCCCTGGCAATTTAGGGGCCCAAATGTGTGAGAAGTACTTTGCAATCAAAATCTGTAAAAAATGACCGGTGAAATCCGAAAGGTGCACTTTGGAATATGTGCCCCTTTGCCCACCTTGGCATCAAAAAAGTGTCACACATCTGGTATCGCCGTACTCAGGAGAAGTTGGGGAATGTGTTTTGGGCTGTCATTTTACATATACCCATGCTGGGTGAGAGAAATATCTTGGCAAAAGACAACTTTTCCAATTTTTTTATACAAAGTTGGCATTTGACCAAGATATTTTTCTCACCCAGCATGGGTATATTTAAAATGACACCCCAAAACACATTGCCCAACTTCTCCTGAGTACGGCGATACCAGAGGTGTCACACTTTTTTGCTGCCAAGGTGGGCAAAGGGGCACATATTCCAAAGTGCACCTTTCGGATTTTGCAGGGCATTTCTTACACATTTTGATTGCAAAGTTCTTCTCACACATTTGGGCCCCTAAATTGCCAGGGCAGTATAACTACCCCACAAGTGACCCCATTTTGGAAAGAAGACACCCCAAGGTATTCCGTGAGGGGCATGGCGAGTTCCTAGAATTTTTTATTTTTTGTCGCAAGTTAGTGGAATATGAGACTTTGTAAGGAAAAAAGAAAAAAAAAGAAAAATCAGCATTTTCCGCTAAATTGTGACAAAAAATAAAAAATTCTAGGAACTCGCCGTGCCCCCCACGGAATACCTTGGGGTGTCTTCTTTCCAAAATGGGGTCACTTGTGGCATAGTTATACTGCCCTGGCAATTTAGGGGCCCAAATGTGTAAGAAGTACCTTGAAATCAAAATGTGTAAAAAATGGCCTGCGAAATCTGAAAGGTGCCCCTTTGCCCACCTTGGCTGCAAAAAAGTGTGACACATCTGGTATCGCCGTACTCAGGAGAAGTTGGGCAATGTGTTTTGGGGGGTCATTTTACATATAACCATGCTGGGTGAGAGAAATATCTTGGCAAAAGACAACTTTTCCCATTTTTTTATACAAAGTTGGCATTTGACCAAGATATTTTTCTCACCCAGCATGGGTATATGTAAAATGACACCCCAAAACACATTCCCCAACTTCTCCTGAGTACGGCAATACCAGATGTGTCACACTTTTTTGCAGCCTAGATGCGCAAAGGGGCCCAAATTCCTTTTAGGAGGGCATTTTTAGACATTTGGATCCCAGACTTCTTCTCATGCTTTAGGGCCCCTAAAAATCCAGGGCAGTATAAATACCCCACATGTGACCCCACTTTGGAAAGAAGACACCCCGAGGTATTCAATGAGGGGCATGGCGAGTTCCTAGAATTTTTTTTTTTTTTGCATAAGTTAGCGGATATTGATTTTTTATATTTTTTTTTCTCACAAAGTCTCACTTTCCGCTAACTTAGGACAAAAATTTCAATCTTTCATGGACTCAATATGCCCCTCACGGAATACCTTGGGGTGTCTTCTTTCCGAAATGGGGTCACATGTGGGGTATTTATACTGCCCTGGCTTTTTAGGGGCCCTAAAGCGTGAGAAGAAGTCTGGAATATAAATGTCTAAAAATGTTTACGCATTTGGATTCCGTGAGGGGTATGGTGCGTCCATGTGAGATTTTATTTTTTGACACAAGTTAGTGGAATATGAGACTTTGTAAGAAAAAACGAAAACAAAAACAGACAAAAAATTTCCACTAACTTGTGCCAAAAAAAATGGCTGAATGGAGCCTTACCAGGGGGGGAGTGATCAATGACAGGGGGGTGATCAATGACAGGGGGGTGATCACCCATATAGACTCCCTGATCACCCCCCTGTCATTGATCACCCCCCCTGTAAGGCTCCATTCAGACATCCGCATGATTTTTTACGGATCCATGGATACATGTATCGGATCCACAGAACGCATGCGGACGTCTGAATGGAGCCTTACAGGGGGGTTATCAATGACAGGGGGTGATCAGGGTAATCAGGGTGATCACCCCCCTGTCACTGATCACCCCCCCTGTAAGGCTCCATTCAGACATCCGCATGATTTTTTACGGATCCATGGATACATGTATCGGATCCACAGAACGCATGCGGACGTCTGAATGGAGCCTTACAGGGGGGTTATCAATGACAGGGGGTGATCAGGGTAATCAGGGTGATCACCCCCCTGTCACTGATCACCCCCCCTGTAAGGCTCCATTCAGACATCCGCATGATTTTTTACGGATCCATGGATACATGGATCGGATCCACAGAACGCATGCGGACGTCTGAATGGAGCCTTACAGGGGGGTTATCAATGACAGGCGGGTGATCAGGGTAATCAGGGTGATCACCCCCCTGTCACTGATCACCCCCCCTGTAAGGCTCCATTCAGACATCCGCATGATTTTTTACGGATCCATGGATACATGGATCGGATCCACAGAACGCATGCGGACGTCTGAATGGAGCCTTACAGGGGGGTTATCAATGACAGGGGGTGATCAGGGTAATCAGGGTGATCACCCCCCTGTCACTGATCACCCCCCCTGTAAGGCTCCATTCAGACATCCGCATGATTTTTTACGGATCCATGGATACATGGATCGGATCCACAGAACGCATGCGGACGTCTGAATGGAGCCTTACAGGGGGGTTATCAATGACAGGGGGTAATCAGGGTGATCACCCCCCTGTCACTGATCACCCCCCCCTGTAAGGCTCCATTCAGACGTCCGCATGATTTTTACGGATCCATGGATACATGGATCGGATCCGTAAAAATCATGCGGACGTCTGAATGGAGCCTGACAGGGGGGTTATCAATGACAGGGGGTAATCAGGGTGATCACCCCCCTGTCACTGATCACCCCCCCTGTAAGGCTCCATTCAGACGTCCGCATGATTTTTACGGATCCATGGATACATGGATCGGATCCGTAAAAATCATGCGGACGTCTGAATGGAGCCTTACAGGGGGGGTGATCAGTGACAGGGGGGTGATCAATGACAGGGGGTGATCAGGGAGTGTATATGGGTGATCACCCGCCTGTCATTGATCACCCCCTGTAAGGCTCCATTCAGACTTCCGCATGATTTTTACGGATCCATGGATACATGGATCGGATCCGTAAAAATCATGCGGACGTCTGAACGGAGCCTGACAGGGGGGTGATCAATGACAGGGCGGTGATCAATGACAGGGGGGTGATCAGGGAGTTTATATGGGGTGATCATGGGTGATCAGGGGTTTATAAGGGGTTAATAAGTGACGGGGGGGTGGGGTGTAGTGTAGTGTGGTGTTTGGTGCGACTGTACTGACCTACCTGAGTCCTCTGGTGGTCGATCCAAACAAAAGGGACCACCAGAGGACCAGGTAGGAGGTATATTAGACGCTGTTATGAAAACAGCGTCTAATATACCTGTTAGGGGTTAAAAAATTCGGATCTCCAGCCTGCCAGCGAGCGATCGCCGCTGGCAGGCTGGAGATCCACTCGCTTACCTTCAGTTCCTGTGAGCGCGCGCGCCTGTGTGCGCGCGTTCACAGGAAATCTCGCGTATCGCGAGATGACGCGTATATGCGTGACTGTGCGCAGCCCTGCCACCTCCGGAACGCACATGTGCGTTAGGCGGTCCGGAGGTGGTTAAACTAATAATACACAAAGAATTAAATGTTACCATGTTTTTATTGAACACACCATGTAGACATTCACAGTGCAGGTGGAAAATTTATGTGAACCCCTAGATTAATGACATCTCCCAGAGCTAATTTGAGTGTGGTATCAGCCAACTAAAGTCCAATCAATGAAATGAAATTGGAGGTGTTGGTTACAGCTGCCCTGCCCTATAAAAAAAACATGCACCAGTTCTGGGTTTGCTTTTCACAAGAATCATTGCCAGATGTGAATGATGCCTCGCACTAAAGAGCTCTCAGAATACCTACAATTAAAACTTGTTGACTTGCATAAAGCTGGAAAGGGTTATAAAAGTATCTCCAAAAGCCTTGCATTTCATCAGTTCACGGTAAGACAAATTGTCTATAAATGGAGAAAGTTCAGCACTGCTGCTACTCTCCCTAGGAGTGGCCGTCCTGTAAAGATGACTGCAAGAGCACAGCGCAGACTGCTCAATGAGGTGAAGAAGAATCCTAGAGTGTCAGCTAAAGAATTACAAAAGTCTCTGGCATATGCTAACATCTCTGTTAGCAAATCTACGATATGTAAAACACTAAACAAGAATGGATTTAATGGGAGGATACCACAGAGGAAGCCACTGCTGTCCAAAAAAAACATTGCTGCACGTTTACAGTTTGCACAGAGCACCTGTCACCACCAGACATCTGAGAAGCTCTGACAGACGTCCTTCAGAACCTCCTCCTTGAGGTTCCTTTTGTTTTGCTTTCATTTTCTCATCTCGTTAGCCTCTCTCAGCTGTCATGTAGTTGCACTGATTGCATCCCTTTAAATCCCTTCCCATACTGCATCACTTTGCGGTTTATATTACTTCCTGGAGTGTGTGCATGCTGATCCTACTACTGAGTCTTCTACAGATAAGTTTTGTTCGTTCATTTGTGTTTTCCTGTTTGCTGGATCCCAGGTGACCCTGACTCCCTCCGTATCAAGTGTAGGGAGCCGGTGGTCGTGTCCCCTCACTATTATAGGGTGTTCAGGTGTTATACAGTCGAGGTACGAGGAGATGTGATCATCTACCATTGGGATTTTTGCATAGGCTGAGCAGTTAGGGAGAGAGCCAGGTCTGATGCAGGGCTCTCCCTTTTGTTCCTTAGTTTTGGATCCAGTCAGTAGGATCTTCATTTTGTGTCTTCTAGCTTTCTGTACACCGTCCGTAACAGCACCGGGATCTACCACAGCAGTACTGGCAAAATATTCTGTGGACAGATGAAACCAAAGTTGAGTTGTTTGGAAGAAACACATAACACTATGTGTGAAGAAAAAGAAGCACAGCACACCAACATCAAAACCTCATCTTAACTGTGAAGTATGGTGGTGGGGGCATCGTGGTTTGGGGCTGCTTTGCTGCATCAGGGCCTAGACAGATTGCTATAATCGAAGGAAAAATGAATTCCCAAGTTTATCAAGACATTTTGAAGGCCATGTCTCCACCAGCTTATCGGTGTTGCAACAGGACAACGAGCCAAAGCATAGAAGTAAATCAACAACAGAATGGCTTAAACAAAAGAAAATACGCCTTCTGGAGTGGCCCAGTCAGAGTCCTGACCTCAACCCAATTCAGATGCTGCGGTATGACCTCAAGAAAGCGATTCACACCAGACATCCCAATAATATTGCTGAACTGAAACAGTTCTGTAAAGAGGAATGGTCAAGAATTACAAATGACCGTTGTGCACATCTGATCTGCAACTACAGGAAATGTTTGGTTGTAGTTATTGCTGCCAAAGTCGGTTCAACCAGTTATTAAATCCAAGGGTTCACATACTTTTTCCACCTGCACTGTGAATGTTTACAGGGTGTGTTTAATAAAAAACATGGTAACATTTAATTCTTTGTGTGTTAGAAGAAAAAAAAACACTAAAATAATGTGGTTGCATAAGTGTGCACACCCGCTTATAACTGGGGATGTAGCTGTGTTCAGAATTAAACAGCATACACCTGCCATCATTTAAAGTGCCTCTGATTAACCCCAAATAATTCAGCTGCTCTAGTTGGTCTTTCCTGAAATTTTCTTAGTCGCATCCCACAGCAAAAGCCATGGTCCACAGAGAGATTCCGAAGCATCAGAGGAATCTCATTGTTAAAAGGTATCAGTCAGGAGAAGGGTACAAAATAATTTCCAAGGCATTAGATCTACCATGGAACACAGTGAAGACAGTCATCATCAAGTGGAGATAATATGGCACAACAGTGACATTACCAAGAACTGGACGTCACTCCAAAATTGATGAAAAGACGAGAAGAAAACTGGTCTAAGTGGCTACCTACAGCAACATTAAAGAAGCTGCAAGAATATCTGGCAAGTACTGGCTGTGTGGTACATGTGATAACAATCTCCCGTATTCTTCATATGTCTGGGCTATGGGGTAGAGTGGCAAGACGAAAGCCTTTTCTTACGAAGAAAAATATCCAAGCCAGGCTACATTGCAAAAACACATCTGAAGTTTCCCAAAAACATGTGTGAAAAGGTGTTATGATCTGATGAAACCAAGGTTGAACTTTTTGGCTATAATTTCAAAAGATATGTTTGCCGCAAAAACAACACTGCACATCACCAAGAGAACACCATACCCACAGTGAAGCATGGTGGTGGCAGCATCATGCTTTGGGGCTGTTTTTCTTCAGCTGGAACTGAGGCCTTAGTTAAGCTAGAGGGAATTATGAACAGTTCCAAAAGCCAGTCAATATTGGCACAAAACCTTCAGGCTTTTGGAGGTACATTAGGTTGGAGGTACATTAGGCGGTCACTGAATAACCATTTTACTGAAGGCCAGTGGAGTACAGCCCCCACAAATTGGGCATTCACCTGACAGAAAAGAACAAGCAAATATGTCGCTGGAGGTATATTAGACGGTCACTGGATAACAATTTTACTCTAGGCCAGTACAGGCCCCAGAAATTAGGCATTCATCTGACAGAAAAGAACAAGTGATTATGTGGCTAGAGGTACATTAGGCGGTCACTGAATAACAATTTTATTGCAGGCCAGTGTAGTGCAGGCCCCAAAAATTAGGCATTCACCTGACAGAAAAGAACAAGTGAATATGTGGCTGGAGGTATATTAGACGATCAGTGGATAACAATTTTACTGTAGGCCAGTACAGGCCCAAAAAATTAGGCATTCACCTGACAGAAAAGAACTTGTGATGATGAGCTGGAGGTACATTAAGCGGTCACTGAATAACAATTTTACTGTAGGCCAGTATAGACCCCAAAAATGAGGCATTCACCTGACAGAAAAGAACAAGTGATTATGTGGCTGGGGGTACAATAGGCGGTCACCGGCTAAAAATTTTACTGTAGGCCAGTATAGGCCCAAAAAATTAGTCATTCACCTGACATATAAAAACAAGTGATTGTGTGGCTGGAGCTGTATTAGGCTACTTTCACACTTGCGCTTGATCGGATCCGTTCTGAACGGATCCGATCATATTAATGCAGACGGAGGCTCCGTTCAGTACGGATCCGTCTGCATTAATAACTTAGAAAAATTTCTAAGTCTGAAAGTAGCCTGAGCGGATCCGTTCAGACTTTCAATGTAAAGTCAATGGGGGACGGATCCGCTTGAAGATTGAGCCATATGGTGCCGTCTTCAAGCGGATCTGTTCCCATTGACTTACACTGTAAGTCTGAACGGATCCGCTCGCCTCCGCACGGCCAGGCGGACAGCTGAACGCTGCAAGCAGCGTTCAGCTGTCCGCCTGGCCGTGCGGAGGCGAGCGGAGCGGAGGCTGAACGCCGCCAGACTGATGCAGTCTGAGCGGATCCGCTCCATTCAGACTGCATCAGGGCTGGACGGAGGCGTCCTTCAAACGGAGCTCACGAGCGGACCGACGAACGCAAGTGTGAAAGTAGCCTTAGACGGTCAGTAGATAACAATTTTACTGTAAGCCAGTACAGGCCCAAAAAATTAGGCATTCACCAGACAGAAAAGAACAAGTTATTATGTGGCTGGAGGTACATTAAGCGGTCACTGAATAACAATTTTACTGTAGGCCAGTGGAGTACAGGCCTCCAAAACTAGGCATTCACCTGACAGAAATGAACTTGTAATGATATGGCTGGAGGTACATTAGGCGGTCACTGATTAAAAATTTTACTGTAGTCTTGTATAGGCCCCAAAAATGAGGCATTCACCTGACAGAAAAGAACTTATGATGATGTTGCCGGAGGTACAATAGGCGGTCACCGGCTAAAAATTGTACTGTAGGCCAGTATAGGCCCAAAAAATTTGTCATTCACCTGACAGAAAAGGTCTTTTATGCCACTCTATATACATAAGACAAGGACCATTCTTTGTTCTGAGTTGTGGCGGATATGTGTGGGCTGCCATGAGGAAATTCAATTACACGTGGTCATCACAGGTGTTGAATTCCTCCAAGATCCATGCCTCATTCATTTTTAGAAAATGTGAGGTAGTCCACACTGTCGTGAGCTAGTCGAGGGCGCTTATTGGTCATGATCCCCCTTGCTTCACTGAACGTCCTTTCAGAAAGGACACTAGACGAGGGGCAAGTCAAGAGTTCCATGGCAAATTGTGCCAGATCTGGCCACAGGACAAGCCTGCACACCCAGTAGTCCAGGGGTTCCTTGCTTCTCAGAAAATCCCCATCGGCCATTAACCCGATGTATTCCGACCACTGTCAGTCTAGGCGTTCCTTGAGGCTGGATCCGTATGGCGGCTGTCAATGGGTTTGCTGCAAGAATTATCTCATATCCAAAGTGACTAACACATCTTCAAACCGCCCTATTCTTGTAGGCACGGTAGGATTGGTACCCGCACCTGTTTCGCTGTGTGTGTAAATTCCTCTGCCAGCGCCTGCAACAGCAGAATACAGCTTCTCTCGCAGCAAGGCCTGGAAATGCTGCATTCCATTTTGTGTTTGTAACGGGGTCTAAGTACGATGCCACCCAGTACTTGTCCTTGCCCTTTATGCTTTTTATAAGGGGGTCCCTCTTCAAACACTGGAGCATGAAGGTCCCCATTTGCACTTAATTGGAAGCGGTGGAGCGGCCTGGCTCCTGCTCATCGCCCAGCAGAAATTTGTCCTCGGTCTCCTCCCCCCCAGCCACGGACAACACCAAGGACCCCCGAAAAGTTTAAAGTCCCCCTCAAAACCTACTCTTCTTGCTCTTCCTCCTCCTCCCCCAGCACCATCCTTCTCTGACTCCTCTTCAGACACCTGCTGATTTGTCTCAAATGGGGTAGCCCCCCCTGGGAGTTCATTCAGCATTGCGACTTCCTCATCTTCCATCTCCTGCTACTCGCCAGCTTGATCAATGACACAATGCAATGCACTCTCCATGAAGAAAGGTACGATGTCACTGATGGCACCCTCACTGCGACTGACCAGTTTGGTGATCTCATCAAATGGCCGCAGAAGTCTGCACGCATTGCGCATGTGCAGCCACTGACTGGCACGGTGAAAACAAACCAAGCTCCCCAGAACCTGTCCTGCTGCAGAGTTCCTACAGGTAGTCATTAACGGCATGTTGCTGCTGGAGCAGCTTATCAAGCATATACAAGGTGGAGTTCCAGTGCGTCCGGCTGTCACAAATCAGACATCTGATGGCATGAGGTGTCGCCGCTGAACGTCAGCAAGGCGAGCCATGGCTGTGTAAGATCTTCTAAAATGGCCAGGAAAATGTTCCTGGCCTGCCGTAAGACGTCCTGGACCCAGGGATATTTGGCAACACAACACTGCACGACTAAGTTCAGGACGTGTGCCATGCACGGCATGTGTGTCATTTTGCCCTGTTTCAGCACGTTTAGCAGATTGGCACCGTTGTCGCACACCACTTTACCAACTGTCAAATTGAGCGGGGTTAGCCACTGATCGGCCTGTAACTGCAGAGCTGAAAGCAGTGCAGGACCAGCGTGGCTCTTGGCTTCCAGGCACAACAGTCGCAGCACAGCATGGCAGCGTCTCACCTGGCACGTCAAATAGGTTCTGGGGAGCTTGGGCCTGTTGTACCACGCCATATGTATTTACCACTCAGACCACTGTATATATTTTCTGTTTATATTGTGTTATGTCTAGTGAGCCCTTAAGGAAATTAAATATATAATTTAATATTGTGCTGTTCTGGTATCTCGAGCGCGAATCCCCACATCTATGTTTCAGTCTAGTTATAAGTTACTGCGGGTTGGCTTCTCACCCTATATAATCCCGTTAGCAGACCGGGCTTATATCAAATGAGAAGCTGGTGGCAGTTTTCCCGGGCTGAGGAGGCGCTGTTTCACTGGGGCAGTGAAAAGGCTCCCTCAGCTTGTTGCCTCTCTGTGCCCGTGTGGACAGGAGTCTGTGAACACTGTACCAAGGTGACCTTACCTGCTCCTCAGGGACAGCGTAATGTCACGCCTTGGTAACCAGTGACTGTACGGTATCTCGCTGGCTCTACGTATTTGATGTCTGACGTCAGTTGGGGTACAGTATTCGTCACATATTGGTGCCAGCAAAGTGGGATCGAGATTCTAGTGTGTGTGAGTGTGGTACCCATTTTCCCAGACACTAAAGACTACCAGCAGTAGCTTTTGCCACTGGAGTCTTAAAATCAGCTCAACACTAGACAGTCTGAGTGCAAATACAATAAGGCGTGTGTGTGTGCATCAGGTTGCAGTCTGTGTCAGTGATCATCCGTGGCAATGATGGTCAGTAATATAAGAAGAAAGGCTAAGAGGATGGCCGAGGATATGAGCTGTAGTGGGGAGGATGCAAGTCAAATAATGGGCCAAGAGGAGATGGAAGGCAACTTTATTCAATGCATGGCCTCATGGCAGCTGCAGAGGGTCGCCAACAAGCAGAAGCTGCAGAACTTCGCGAGCGAGCACAAGCTGAGCGTGAGCACCAACTGCAAATGCTCCAGCTCCAACTGCAACAGCCCTCCTCAGCCCGATGTGAGTCTCCAGAGATCCGGATTCCAAAACTGCAGGCAGAGGACTTTCCCCCTGCTGGACAAAGATGGGAACTTGGACACGTTCTTGTTGGCATTTGAGACAGCCTGTCATCAGTACCAGCTGCTGGAGGAACAGTGGGTCAGATTCCTAACGCCGCATCTCGGGGGAAAAGCTTGTGAAGTATTCGGGTACCTGCTAGTGATGGACAAACATCTGCCGGGGCGGTTCGCGAACGTGTTCGTGCAAACGCGATCAAATGTTCGCGAATCGCAAGTTTGCGGCGGGTCCCATTCATTTTAATGACAGGCGAACCTGAAAAACTTTCAGCTTATATTTGCAGCCAAGAAATAATAACTAGAAGTGCACAAATAGTCCCACAACATGGACAGTGACATACCAGATATATTATTCAAATTTGCAATCTCCATTCATTATTTTTTTCAATGCAAAATATCGGCAATATAATTTTCGCGTACGCGCATGCGCAAATGCACTATACAGTACCCAAATGCACTATAAAGATAAAGGGGGACAACTGGTATATCACACTAGTAGAAATTATTGGTTCCAATAACGCTTGTCCCTCTATATACCTGCAGTATCGCAGCAGAACCGCACACAACTGCCGCACACTGCAAAAAATGCACTATAATATACTGTCTAACATAGAAAATATATTATAACATTGTACAAGGAAGGCAATCCATTAGAATATACATAAAGATAAAACGTAACCTTTAATAATGTTACTATGAGGATCCATTCACACGTCCGTAAGCATTTTGCGGATCCACAAAACACGGACACTGGCAATGTGCATTCCGCAATTTGCGGACCACACATTGCCGACACTATAATAGAAAATGCCTAATCTTGTCTGCAATTGCGGAGAATAATAGGATATGTTCTATTCTTTTGCGGAAACGGAAGCACGGATGCGGAAGTGCGGATCCGCAAATGCAGATGCGGATGTTGACAGCACGTTCCGGCCCCATTGAAAATGAGTGGGTACGCACCCGTTCCGCAAAATTTGAGAACGGATGCGGACCCATTTTGCGGACGTGTGAATGGAAAATATATCCCTCAAAATGAAAATAAATTAAATTATTAAAGTTAAGCAAAAAGCATAGATGTGGTAGGCAATAACAAGTGCTCGGCGGCACTAAATCAGGTGTTCGACGGCCCCAAATGAGAAACCATATGTCCTACCACAATTTGGGGGGTTCCAGTGCACATCCATAAATCCCATAGGGAAAGCAAAAAACATCTATCCCTGGGCTAGACGATGTTTTATTGAAGGACATGGTGGGCAAAGAACTGTCCCTGATATTGCCTTACGGGGGATGCTATTTTGGCCCTGATAGCCTAACCACAGACCACCCGCCCTGATAAGAGCAACCCCGTCCGGAACCTTACCCTATATAAAAATGGCCCTAGTAAGCCCCTAGCCCCTAGGCCCCTGGCTTCCAGGTGATCACTATATAGATCTATGTGTTTTTGACTCATTATAAAAGTATATTATACGTATATTGCTCCCCTCTGTGTAACACACATATACCAGTCCTTTAAAAGGCTTGTGTGGCCCTATTAGCTAGCGTTTGGTGTCCCTGCTCCACACAGAAACCTCTCCCTACACTGGCAAAACACTGAATGTAAAATGGCGGCCAGATCAGGTTTATTTATAAGGTAGGGGGTTTGTGCTGTATCACCTGATGGATGTGTCATGGGTCAAAGTTCTTCACAATGTAAAAGAATATGGCGGGCGTGAATATCTCCATATGTTCGCATGTTCAGCAAATCGCGAACACGCAAAGTTCACCACCGGGCGAACTGCAAGGCCATCTCTAGTAACTGCCCAGTGAGACCGTCCTGAGCTATGAGGACATCAAGCATTCTCTGGTCCGGCAGTACAACTTGACCACTGAGTCGTACAGGAAAAAGCTCAGAAGTTTGCAGCGGGGTCCTACCCAGAGCTGGGCAGATCACATGCGGGCCCTGCTGAGAGCGGTCGACCAAAGGACCACAGGATTGGAGCTTTTCACAATCCTACAGCTGAAGGAGCTCATCGCCACAGAGCAGTTCTTGTGGAAATGCCCGGAGGACCTCCAGCAGTACCTCCGTGACCGGAAGCCAAAGGGGGCCTCCGCAACAGCAGCCCTGGCCGATGAGTACACCAACAACAGGACTTCAGAGGCCCAGAAACCTGTTGGCTGGAGAGGGGGTAAGACACACTCTGTCCTTGCTGCCCCGAGCCCCAAGTGGGCACCGGTCTCGGCTTCCCTTTCCACTTCGGTTGGGAAACCCCGACTTTGCCACCTATGTAAGCAGCCAGGACACTAAGGCCATGTGTCAACAGCACCCAAGGGACCCATCCCAGTCATCGACCCGGAAACCGTCCACTGTGTTGTGTGTGGGTGGAGGTGGTGGGAGATCCCTGGACAATTTTCAACCATTCCCTGTGTGCCAGGCCGTGGACATTGGACTGAGATGACTCTGGTACGGCCTGAACTGGTGGGACCCCACGATTTATTGCCCGGGAGATCCCTTACTGTCTCCAGGATTGGAGGAGTAGAACCGGTGCTGCCCGTCTGGGGCAGTGAAAAGGCTTCCTCAGCTTGTTGCTCTCTGTGCCCGTGTGGACAGGAGGAGTCTGTGAACACTGTACCAAGCTGATCTTACCTGCTCCTCAGGGACGGCGTAATGTCACGCCTTGGTAACCAGTGACTACAGTTTTTCTCTGGCTCTACGTATTTAACGTCCGACGTCAGTCGTTGTACGGTATTCATCACAGAACCCCTTAATCAATATTTGGTGGAAGCAGGTATATCGCACCCCTTAATCTGTATTTTGTAGAAGCAGGTATATCAAACCCCATTAATCAGTACTGTCGCCATATGTTCGCATGTTTGCATATGTTCGCATGTTCGGTGAATCAAAACTAGCAAAGTTAGCCGAAAAATGACTGCTGGGCGAATCGCAAGGCCATCTCTCTCTATATATATATATATATATATATATATAAATATCAAAAGGATAAGGCAGCACTCCAGATAAAGTGAAAAAAGGTGGATCTTTATTCCCTCTGCAGAGGAAATAAAGATCCACCTTTTTTCACTTTACCTGGAGTGCTGCCTTATCCTTTTGATATTTATCTACATATAGCCGCCTGAGCCCACGGCTGTGAGGACTTGCACCGTTTTTTTTGTCTTGTGCTGCTGAGAACCGCATTTTGTTTCTATATATATATATATATATATATATATATATTGTAAGGGATCACTCTCTCTCAGGGGGTTGCAATCACAGTCTTATCCTCTGACAATGGGGATCAAGTCCAAAAGGTGCTTTATTTTGGCACTTCAGCACCATCACATACATAAACAATGAAAATAAACACCTGCCCGTCTGGGCTCTACCTAATACACATGTTGTCTCTACCTCACCTATAGAGCGGTGTTCACACATGGGATTAGATCCGGCTTCCTCAGCCATATACGGTCCAGCAGCCTCCAGGCTGTGACCACACCAGTACCCTTGGGGGAAGATGGTCTAGAAGTCCTCCCGACTTACCGTGCGACCCTCTTTCTGTAGGCGTCGCTGCCCCCCCCCCCCTGAACTTCAGGCTTTAAAAAGCCTTGTGACCCCTCAGCCCTCCTGGCTGAAACCACACAGAGTCTCTACCAGAGGGTTGTTTTATCCCACCTTGATTATAGCAGCAGGCCTCACCTGCGATCACCTCCGACAAAAGACAATATATGTAGTGGAAGGGTGTGGACTAGCAGAACCCACTAACAAACCTATCCCCCAGTTTACATGAAATCCAGCCCAGAACAACATCTTGACAAAACTGTCTCAGCAAACTACACTTTGCTGAAACCACAGCAGCATTCTGGATTTCAGCTATCTCACCCAGCTGAGGTATCTGGGTGAGATATACACGCCTCCCAGCACTTTTACTGTACACATAACAAATATATATACAGTACAGACCAAAAGTTTGGACACACCTTCTCATTCAAAGAGTTTTCTTTATTTTCATGACTATGCAAATTGTAGATTCACACTGAAGGCATCAAAACTATGAATTAACACATGTGGAATTATATACATAACAAAAAAGTGTGAAACAACTGAAAATATGTCATATTCTAGGTTCTTCAAAGTAGCCACCTTTTGCTTTGATTACTGCTTTGCACACTCTTGGCATTCTCTTGATGAGCTTCAAGAGGTAGTCACCTGAAATGGTCTTCCAACAGTCTTGAAGGCGTTCCCAGAGATGCTTAGACCCTTTTGCCTTCACTCTGCGGTCCAGCTCGATTAGGTTCAGGTCCGGTGACGGTGGAGGCCAAGTCATCAGGCGCAGCACCCCATCACTCTCCTTCATGGTCAAATAGCCCTTACACAGCCTGGAGATGTGTTGGGGGTCATTGTCCTGTTGAAAAATAAATGATGGTCCAACTAAACGCAAACCGGATGGAATAACATGCCGCTGCAAGATGCTGTGGTAGCCATGCTGGTTCAGTATGCCTTCAATTTTGAATAAATCCCCAACAGTGTCACCAGCAAAGCACCCCACACCTTCACACATCCTCTTCCATGCTTCACGGTGGGAACCAGGCATGTAGAGTCCATCCGTTCGCCTTTTCTGCGTCGCACAAAGACACGATGGTTGGAACCAAAGATCTCAAATTTGGACTCATTAGACCAAAGCACAGATTTCCACTGGTCTAATGTCCATTCCTTGTGTTCTTTAGCCCAAACAAGTCTCTTCTGCTTGTTGCCTGTCCTTAGCAGTGGTTTCCTAGCAGATATTCTACCATGAAGGCCTGATTCACACAGTCTCCTCTTAACAGTTGTTCTAGAGATGTGTCTGCTGCTAGAACTCTGTGTGGCATTGACCTGGTCTCTAATCTGAGCTGCTGTTAACCTGCGATTTCTGAGGCTGATGACTTAGATGAACTTATCCTCCGCAGCAGAGGTGACTTTTGGTCTTCCTTTCCTGGGGCGGTCCACATGTGAGCCAGTTTCTTTGTAGCGCTTGATGGTTTTTGTGACTGCACTTGGGGACACTTTAAAAGTTTTCCCAATTTTTCGGACTGACTGACCTTCATTTCTTAAAGTAATGATGGCCACTCGTTTTTCTTTACTTAGCTGCTTTTTTCTTGCCATAATACAAATTCTAACAGTCTATTCAGTAGGACTATCAGCTGTGTATCAAACTGACTTCTTCACAACGCAACTGATGGTCCCAACCCCATTTATAAGGCAAGAAATCCCTCTTATTAAACCTGACAGGGCACACCTGTGAAGTGAAAACCATTTCAGGTGAATACCTCTTGAAGCTCATCAAGAGAATGCCAAGAGTGTGCAAAGCAGTAATCAAAGCAAAAGGTGGCTACTTTGAAGAACCTAGAATATGACATATTTTCAGTTGTTTCACACTTTATTGTTATGTATAGAATTCCACATGTGTTAATTCATAGTTTTGATGCCTTCAGTGAGAATCTACAATTGTCATAGTTATGAAAATAAAGAAAACTCTTTGAATGAGAAGGTGTGTCCAAACTTTTGGTCTGTACTGTATATATATATGTATATATACATTATATATAAACCCAACCTCATCACTGACTCACACTTCAGAGGAATCTTGCCTTGCACCTCAAAACCTAATACCACCAAGGGTACCACAAACTACCATCAGGCAGCAGAATTCCTCAAAGCCAGGGAGTACTCTTAAAGCAAAAAAGGTGTGCTCATCTCATCACTGCATGACACAGGGAGTGACATAGCAACAAGTACAACTAGTCCCTTTCTTACTGCTTTCCCTGCAGTTTTTGCCATCACAAACAAGATCATATCTGATTGCTGTGAACCCTCTTCTGTGCATGTGGTTAAAAAGAGACTTTTTCCAGAAAGTTGCCAGAATACTGCTTTCTGTGGGCTTATTGCAATCTTCATTTCTCTGAAAGAACCCTTGAGAGGATTAAGAACTGTGTGGTGGATGTAATTCAATTAATACATATTTGCAGCATCAACAGTTGTAAATAGTCGACTTTGTGCATCACTACTATTGCTTTCTGTCAGATAATGGACTATTGTGCTGTACAGGTTGCCACTGCTCAAAAATAGTTAACTTTAGAATTCTTGTTTCTCCATCATTGCTGGAAGAACTGCAACTCTGGAAGTCAGATCTTGAAAGTGCACATGGAACCAGTACTTCAACTCTGCTATGTGTGCACCACCTGAAAGCACAGAGAACGAGCTTCCACATCCAGAAAAGTGAGTACCGCTGGGGAAACAGTACTATCTAACATATCTGGGAGCATCACAGTGCAATATAGACTGTTCAAAGATTCTGCCAGGATGTTACTCAAGGTAGGACTATACCTATATAATAGATGTAACCCACAGCAATGTTAAGCTAAAGTTTTCAATTGCCTAATTTGACCTGCAGAACTGTGAGAGACTTTTTGAGCAATATCTGACCATACGGATATTGATCAGACCAGCTATAACTGGTCCCCCACAACTACAGCACCGTGTATGATGATGTTAACCACCTCGTATTAGTTTGGAGCACCATGGTTCGCATGCTACAATGTGGAAGCCTACACTCTGAGAGACTTTAAAGAGAAACTGATTGCCATATTTAAACTGTAGCCAGTTACTGCCGAACACAAGGTAGAAATGCTCATCAGCCAGCTAGAAGGTGCTGCAATGAGAGAAGTGAAATTCCTGTCCGAGTTCAGCAAAGAAGACTGTGGAAAAGATACTTGATAAACTATACACTATCTTTGAAACCAGAACTGCGTCCGAGATCAAGATGTGTTTTTTAATCACAAAACAGCAGAATGGTAAGACCCTCAAAGACTTTGTGTTATCTCTATAGGAGGTCCGGAAAGTCGTTGTGCAAGTAGACCCCTGTGAATTGGAAAACATGGATAAGACCCTGCGTGAACAGCCTGTAGTAGGTGCAGGAACAGAAACTTTAAAGAGTCTGATAAAGATGCTGTCCGCCTAACATCCAAATACCACCTTTCTGAATAGTGATAAGCGGCAGGGGAAATATTTGAATTTGTGATATTTTGTGAATATTTGGGCGAATATTCATCATATATTCGCCAATTCGCTATTATTTTCTTGATTGCGAAAATCGGCAATGTAATATGCACGTATTGAGTGCACAATACAGGCGTGGGTCACTGTTGCTACATTTTTAAAGCTTCTAAAAGTTTCCTGAGACTGGAGAAAATGGTTTAAGACTGGAGAAAATGGTTGGCAAGGAAGAACATCACAATAGCTTTATATGCAGATAGAGTGCTCCAAGATATTCGCGATTGCGCAAACTGCCTATTAATGATGTGCATATTTTGGCGCAATACGTGCAACTTCACATTTTAGCAGGACTACATATTACTGATTGGTGCACTAAGTATTGTTGTGAATTTGTGACATCACAGCACTATGTATGTAGCATGTATGTATGGACAGCAGAACCTATCAGCTACACTATATCACTATCTAACCTACACTGACTATCTCCCATTAACTATCTGTGTTTTATAAATATATATATATATATATATATATATATATATATATGCTAACTATCTATCTAGTGTAATTAAACAGTAAAGCACAGAGCACAGCAATGACACTGCTGTCTCTCTCAGAACTGCAAAAAAAATGCAGAAAATGGCTGCTGGGGAGTTTCTTATATAGTAAAGGGGTTCTTATATAGTAAAGGGTTCGCTCAACCCTACCCTTTAAGGTATTCAGAACTGACATACACACACACGCATCCACTCAGCTTTATATATTAGATATATATATATATATACATTGTAAGGGATCGCCTCTTATTTGGGGGGTCATTCTCACAGATACGACTTTAGGACACCAGGTTTCAGGTCCAAACCGTGCATTTATTGTGCACACTCCAACCAATACAGGTTATCATGAAGTCGCAGCTTCACCTAACACATGTGACATCCACATAAAATAATAAACACTTGCCCGGCTAGGCTCTAACTAACACAGAGTTTCCTGACTCACCTAAGTCCTTGTTCACACCCTGTGAACACATGCGGCTTTCTCAGCCAATGTCCCACAGCCTCCTGGCTGTACAGAGCACAGTACGCCCACTGTCTCCAGTCCAGTGTCTCAGCACATATGGGGAATAGTGGTCTCTCAGCCCTCCTGGCTTGGACCACACAGAGCCTCCAGGCCTCTGTCCACAGGCACACTCCCCCCTTGCTGACACCCTGGGAGGTGCTTTGTACCAGCCTGATTACTTCCAGCTGGTCTAACCTGTGGTGGAATAGGGGTGTGGACCGAAATATCCACCCCTTCCTTGCCTCTAACCTGCATGAGACCTGTCACTGTCTCACAACATACATACATACAGTATATGCAGTCACACATGGTGTGTTATCACATCTAGTTAAGACATTATGACTTATCTTTATATTTACTCACCTTTTTTGTTTCCTTTGTCCCCATTTATGTTTTTTCATGCTGTATTTATATTGGCATTATTGTCATAGGTCTATACACATTGATGCTGTGATATTGTTTATTTGCACAGAACATTATATTGCATATTGAACTTCATTTTCTGAAGCTTTCACTGAGAATTGGATATTCTTGTATTTCTAATATTTACTACATCTACATTTAATATATATTGTTGCCAATTGCCATAGATTGGTGTTATAACCTTGCTATAGGTGGGCACCCCTGTGGGGTGGCATTATTTTTGTGTGGAACCCAGGGTATAAATTTAAGAGGTATTTGGCGATAGCTGAGTGCTGTACTTGTCTATCTTCAGAACTTTCATATAAATTAATTCAGTGGCTGCATGCATGCCTGACTTTTTTTTTTATAAAGCCAGAGGAGTGTGCTTTCTATACCCATAAAACAAAATCGTGCAGCGTGCCACACAAAAAACGTGCGCTAGGTTACGGTCCATCGCAGACCCTCTCCCGAAGACGGGCCCCCCATAAACCTTTCCCAGTCCCTCCAGGCCAGAAGGCTCCCGCAAGGGACCGAGACAAAATAGGCAACCCATAGCGGAAGCCGGGGGTACGCCCAGGCAACCCTAAGATGAAGCCGAGGGTACCTAAAGTCTGTGCTCTGGCTTCCACCTAGGCTGCCACCCAAGGTGTCGGCACGGAGCTTGAACTACTAGGCTGGGCTCTCCCAAAGGGAGAGCCCAAGGGGTTTTGCAGGAAGGAGAGGAACCCGGATGGCCACACACAAATGGCCTAGACCTCTAGGGGGTACCCATAAGGGCGCCGCAACCCAAGAAATCCTAGTGAAAAGCAAACGTGGAAAGTAAACACACAGTGAACAAAACTTAAATAAATAGTGGATGAGTGCTGAGACTCAGCCCAGACATCCGGACGGAATTATAAAAATTCCTCCTCATTATGCCAGGCCTGGCGGCCGGGCAAAGAATAGAGGTGTGTGCCAAAATGTGAGAAAGTGAAGTGCGTGCAAATGTGTTATTGCTCAGTGGGATCCCATCCCTAGTGAATTCAGGCACCCCAGGGTCACCACTCTTGGGGCACTTGTGCACCTTGGGCTTTCAAACATCTCAGCCCCTGGCTCTGATCCAGCAGAGCCCTTGGTCACCTAGCACTGGGCACTAATGGCCCAAGCCGTACACCCTAGGGATGCTGTGTGGTTCTCTGCCCTACATTCTGGAAGCCTGGCCTACCTCCAGAACTGATAAGAACAGATTCTACACTTTATCTTAGCCAAAAGGCAGAGAAGCAACTCTCACTGATGTAATAGCTATTTCCTATCCACAGGATTATTTTATATAATTGGAATACCCCTTTACGAGGTCTCTTGTGTTTGTCTTGAAGGCAGTTGGCTGTATCCTTCCAGGTGAACATTTCCCCAAAAAAAAAAAAATTACAAAGACTTCACTATGCCAGCACTGTCAACTAGTTATATGAAAATGTCCAGACTAGTGTTGATCAAACACCAAAGTGCTCATGTAGAACACTTTGCGATGCTGGGGTGTTCTACCGAGCACAATGAAAGTCAATAGGAGAACCCCAGGCACCCCCTGCTCTGAAGAGGGGAGGGTGTCTGGACTCTAGTTCAGCTTAGGAGTCCCTGCTCTGATGCTCTGACTGCATATATAGCTATGTCCATATATGGAGTCAGTGATTGGGGACACCCCAGTGTATTTAAATCAAATTTTGCCTGTATTTCAGAAAAGCTTCTGCTGGGATTCAAACTCGCGACCTTCTGTATTAGAAGCAAGGCACTTAACCACTCAGCTATAATAGCTGCATAGCCAGTTATTGGGCTATGATGCAGAAGCTGTGAGTCTAAATCCTGTCACAAAATTTTTCAGAAATAGAGGCTAAACTTAATTTAAACATCTATATAATTTAAACACACATATATATATATATATATATATATATATATATATGTTTTTAGCCATAATATATATACACATATTATTATATATTCAGAATATATAATATATGTAAATATATTATGGCTAAAACATCAGTAGTAGTTTCCCACATATTATGCATTCATATATTTCAGAAGTATGAATATATATATGACTAACCCCCTTTTCTTTGCATATATATATAAAAATTGTAATTACACATTAATTTTGTGCCATACATTTTTTTACCTTCCACCACTGAGGAAGGGGTGAGAACAGACCCCGAAACGCGTTTGGTGCCAAGATCCCCCAAATGGACATTGAGAACTTACACTGAAGCACTACAGAGACCCGAAATTTACCCCGATTAATTCAGGACCCGACGCGCACCGCAAATAGGAATACAGCTGGAGTGCAACACGTGCACCCATTCACAAACGAGGTCCAGCGCGAAAAGAGGGGATCCTGTATACTCAGCAAGCGCCGGCTCTTACATCTACGGAGCGGCGCACAAGAGTGAGAGAGGGGAACGGGACAAATGCATTAAAGGTCCGAATTGGACAAACAAGCGTATTAATACAAGTGGAGATTTCCGAAGATACAGCCATTTTATTACAGCAGAACA
The DNA here is from genome assembly GCF_014858855.1 of Bufo gargarizans. Classification (NCBI taxonomy): domain Eukaryota; kingdom Metazoa; phylum Chordata; class Amphibia; order Anura; family Bufonidae; genus Bufo; species Bufo gargarizans. Next base: position 152,052,422 of record NC_058082.1, read on the forward strand.
GTGAGTACAGCGGGACGCCGCACTAACAAACCACTGTATCAAATAGCTGTGTCTTTACTGCGATCACATTGGATAAGAATCCTAACAGTGGGGCTTATTTTCCAACGGTCAGTCCCTCCCCAATTCAAGCATATTGATGGGGATATAAATTGAGCAGGAGGACTTCCTTGCCGAACCCTGAGGGGATCATTGTCGATGCACAGAACATTTTTATTTTATTTTCACAGTTTTAGATATTTTATTGCAGATAGTTCAATCCAGATTTTTATGGTATTAGGATGTGTTTAGAAACAATGTTCATGTATTGTTATTGTTCATAAAGTATATATACATTGTATTAATAAATTGTGTGGTTACATATATTGAGAGAGTGCCTAGTATTTTTTAAACTATTTTACACTTTACTAGAGAAAGGGTGAGACCTCTGTACTGAGAGCACCTCCACTGTTGTCTGCATCAATCCTGTGCGTCACCTACTTTACATTTATAAAAAAAAAATACTATAGCACTATATTAGCTAAATTGCAGTCTATATGTGTATTTCACGAATATTCGCTATATTGCTATAACTTTGTTTTTTACAATATTCATAATATTCTAAAGCAAGACTATATAGCAATATAGCGAATATTCGTAAAATACACATATTAGCCATAGCCAACCAATAGGAAAGTTGCCTTATACAGTTAAAAGAAAATCGCAATACGCGAATAATTAAATTGCATATTATTCGCGATAAATAGAATATTGACAAATATTCGATTTCGACGAATATAAGATGAATATTCAATCGAATATTCGCGAAATATTGCGAAATCGAATATGGCACCTCCCGCTCATCACTAGTTACATAGTGTGGAGATGGCAGCATCAGGAGGCCAGAGTGGCAAGATTACATAGTGTGGACATGGCATCAGCAGCAGCATGATACAACAGAGTGGCACAGTGACATAGTGTGGACATGGCAGCACCAGGAGGCCACAGAGTGGCAAGGTGACATAGTGTGGAGGTGGGTGGCAATACTAGTACTCGCTGAAGATGGTGGGTGAAAGAAGGAGCACTTGGCATCAGATGTTTGGCATCAGGCGGGTAACAGCATCAGAATAGTAGCTGAGGCAGGTAGCCAGAAGAAAACGGTCTCTTTTGTCAAAATGTTGGTGTGGCACCATGGATGATCTAGTCTGATGCATCAGGCATTGGTGTGTTGAAATCCTGGCTGATCCACACCTGATTCATCTTGATGCAGTGTTCCACTATGTGCTATAAGTGGGCACTTTAAACTCTTACTAAATGTCATATAAAATGTATTGTGGTATCATGCTGTAGTTCCCTTTAACAGACTGGCAGTATCATTTACCTTTATTCGCTCCTAGGTGGTGCAGGAACCACTTAGATATATAGCTGGGAGGGAGTATAAAGTTAGTGTGTCTAATGTTAATGAAGAGATGAGGAAGTTAATGGAAAAGGTGGAAATTTTTATTTCCGCCGAAATAATTCACAAAAGATTTTACCGCATATAAGTGCAGCGCTTAATGCAGAATACAAGTTTTTTTTCCACCCAAATATTTCAAAAGAGATTTTAGCACATATCAGTGCAGCTCTTAACACTGAATACAAGATTTTTTGCCACCAAAATATTTCAAGAGATTTTAGCACATATCAATGCAGCGCTTAACGCAGAATACAAGATTTTTTGCCACTCAAATATTTCAAAAGAGATTTTAGCGTGTATCAGTGCAGCACTTAACGCAGAATACAAGATTTTTTTCTGTGCTGGAGAAAAGTCCCTGTAGTGTCCAGTAGGCAATACTGTAGGTAGATGTGGGCTGGTGTAAATTATTTAGCATTTTTGTGCAGGGTTAATGCATAGTGTATTCACCTGTATTGGTTGTGCAGCTCTTATGGACGTCGTCACGTAAGTGCGCAGTGTGTTAAACTTGAATACAAAATTTCAACACAACGTAATTCAGTCCATACCTCAAAAAGGACTTTCCCACATATAACTGCAGCGCTGAACGCTGAATATATCTTGATTTTTGTACAGAATGACGCCACTAAAGGCTTTACCTCATATAACTGCAACAGTGAACGCTGAATATATTTTTATCTTTCTACTAATATACGTCAATAAATGTTTTTCAAGATATAAGTGCAGCAGCGAATGGAGAATGTATATTTCTTTTTCTACTGCTATATACGTGAATAAAGTTTTTTCAAGATATAAGTGCAGCAGCGAATGGCTAATGTATATTTCTTTTTCTACTGCTATACGTGAATAACATTTTTTCAAGATATAAGTACAGCAACGAATGGCGAATGTATATTTGTTTTTCTAATGATATACGCCAATAAAGGTTTTTCTACATATAAGTGCATCAGCGAATGGCGAATGTATATTTATTTTTATACTGTAATACGCCAGTAAAGGCTTTACCAGATTTAACTGCAACAGTGAACTGAGAATATATTTTTCTTGTACTACTGAAATAAGCCCCTATACACTTCCACCAGAAATAACTGCAGAAGTGACCTGAGAATATATATTTCTTGTTGGACTCAAATAGTCCACCACTATACGCTTTCAACAGAAATAACTGCAGAAGTGAACTGAGAATATATATTTCTTCTTGGACTGAAATAGGCCACGATATGCTTTCACCAGCAGTGCATATGTATTTTTTTTTTTTTTAATGAAATAAGCCCCTATACACTTTCACAAGAAATGAATGCGACCATACAGTGCGTTTAAATGTTTTGTGTATTACTGAAATACCGCCCTATGCTCTTTCATAAGAAATAACTGCAAATTATTTTAGCGTAAATAACAACAAAAGTGACCTGCGTATATATTTATCTTTTTCCACAGATAAAAGCCACTAAAGGCTTTTCTACATAGCACTTACACCCCAATAACTAATTGCTGGATTGACAGAGAGGTATTATGAGACTATCTGGATCCCCATGTAATGTTTCCCTGCACTTGTAAATCGCTGGTTTTCACAATGAGGAATTTACTATAACTCTCCCTAGCATCTGCACATGTATGTCCCTCACTGTGAAATGATTCATCTCCCTGTTCTTTCCCTGCACTTGTAAATCGAGGGTTTTCACAATGAGGAAATTCCAAAGACTCTTCCTACTAGCATTTGCACATGTCTCTCCCTGACTGTGAAATGATTCATCTTATTTATCCTTTCCCTGCACTAGTAAATCGCGTATTTCCTTTTTTTTTTAAAGCAGTTTTTCTTTCACTCTCCCTAGCGCCTGCATACACGTCTTTCCCTGAACAATGTACGATGGTGAATGGCAGCATCTAAGATGGCCCCTGTATTTATAGGGCTGTAACATCACCGGGCTGGCTGCTGATTGGTGCTTGCATGGCATTATGGGTCATCCCGCCTTCCCAGAGTTCATTGCCCCATGTCCTCACATGTGTAGCTGCCATTTTAGACGCCATTTTAGGAAATAATGCGATTCGTTATCACGAAGCTTGAGGAAATTCGCATTCATTCAGAATCAAATTTTCCTTAAATTCGGAACAAATTCGACTTTGTCAGCTTCGATTCGCTCATCTCTAATCACAAAAGTTGCAATTAGTTGTTCCAATAGCGTTTGTCCCGCTGTATAGCTGTGGTATCTCAGCAGAACCGCACACAACTGCTGCACAATACAAATGCACTATATAGAAATTATATTATTGGTATATCACACCCCTGCCTCAATCAGTTTTTTGGGGTGGCAACTGGTATATCAAACCAGTTGAAATTAGTTGTTCCAGTAGCGTTTGTCCCTCTGTATAGCTACGGTATCTCAGCAGAACCGTACACAACTGCTGCACAATGCAAATGCACTATATATAAATTATATTATAGGTATATCACACCCCTGCCTCAATCAGTTTTTTGGTGGGGCAACTGGTATATCACACCAGTTGCAATTAGTTGTTTCAAACCAATGCTGCACTACCCAACTGCACTACATAGAAAGTATATAATTGGTTTATAACCCCCCTGCTTCAATCAATATTTTTTGGGAACAACTGGTACATCACACCAGTAGAAATTATTTGTTCCAATGTCGTTTGTTCCTATCTGTAGCTGAGGTAACGCAGCAAAACCGCAAACAAATGCTGCACTTCCCAAATGCACTATATAGAAAGTATACAATTCGTATATCACACCCCTTTTGGGGGGCGCAACTGGTATATCGAATCAGTAGAAATGATTTGTTCCAATAGCGTTTGTCACTATCTGTAGCTGCGGTAACGCAGCAAAACCGCAAACAAATGCTGCACAATACAAATGCACTATATAGAAAGTATATAATTGGTATATAACACCCCTGCTTCAATCAGTTTTTTGGGGGGCAACTGGTATATCACACTATTAGAAATTATTTGTTCCAATAGGTTTGTCACTATCTGTAGCTGTGGTAACGCAGCAAAACCGCAAACAAATGCTGCCCTACCTAAATGCACTATATAGAAAGTATATTATTGGTATATAACACCCCTGCCTCAATCAGTTTTTTGAGGGACGACTGGTATATCACACCAGTAGAAATTATTTGTTCCAATAATGCTTGTCCCTCTATATACCTGCAGTATTGCAGCAGAACCGCACACAACTGTTGTACAATACAAATGCACTATAATATAATTTCTAACATTATACTATAATGTTAGAAAGTATATTATAAGTATATTATACCCCTCAGTAAGTCATACTATAGATAGCATACCTATATCAGTCCTTAAAAGGACTTTTGTGGCCCTAATAGTAAGTGTTTGGTGTCCCTAACAGTCCTGTCCCTGCTCCACACAGCAACCTCTCCCCACACTGTCAAAAGACTTAATATAAAATAGCGGCCAGATCACAAACAAGCAAACAAGCAAAGTTCGCCGCAAAATGACTGCCGGGCAAACCACAAGGCCATCGCTACATAGCTATAGCCGCGGACTCACACTGAGGTAGTCCCTCACTGTACAGCAATCTTCTGCATAGAAATGGAGGCTAAATTAGATTTAAATACACTGACTTGAGCATCTGGTGTTCGGCTGAGCATGCTCGCTCTACACTAGTCCCGACACGTGAAAGGTCCTCTTTAAAGCAGAAATGGAAAGTTTGTATGGTCAATGTGTATACTAGAAGAAAAGGAAGTCAGAATAAAGACAATTAATATGCTTACTTTTTCCCCCAAATATCTATTTATTACAAGTGTGTTTTCAGTTCAGTAAAAATAGATATCTGCACGTAAAATCCAGGTGAATGGATTGTAAAAGTAATTCACTCAGTGGTAAGAAATTCAGTTAGTGAACCTTAAATTGGTATTGAACATGTAACTTTTACATCAATTGCCAAAAGGTCTGCTTTTCTCTCTTTTGTTATGTCAATAACTATTCTTTATACAATTTATGTGATTAGTAAAGAGTCCATTTTTTTTTTAACTACAGAAGCAGTTATAGAGTACAAATACGAGCTATATAAGTAATCATGTCAGGTCTTGTTCTGGAAAAGAAACGATTAGAAATGCATTTAGTGACATGCACAATATCTTATTAAAGTTGCAAGCTATATAAAAATATTGCATTTGTCATGTAAAAGTGCACTTTATAAAAAAAAAATCCTGGACATATACACTTAGGTCCAATTATGAAATTAATGTTTTAATCTGTAATACATTTGCAGACCAAAGGAAAACACAGTTTATTAGAAATATGACCTTTTATCAAGGTATGTATAGGATACGTGATTTATGCACATGGCCAAGCAGCTCCACCAAGAGGAAAACTTATACAATACACAGATAAATATTTCTAAGATGAAATGTAAATGTACAGTATGCTTTTCCTATGTTGATTGAAGAAAAAAATAAAACATTTAAGAAAAAATGTTATGTAGAGTGAGAAAATGTATTTTTATACATAATACATGGAGAAAAGTGATGTATACAACTCAACTGAAATAGTAATACACTAAAGATACACCAAATCTAATAAACTGTATTGCCCTAAGGCAGCATGATAACGGCAGGTTAGATCACATAAAGATGGCTACAGTTAGCCTCTGGTGTCCAGTGGTGAAATGCATAGTCAATTAAAATGCACTAAAATAAAGGGGGTAATTTATTTAGACCGACCTTTTAGATACCGATCTTAAATAACTGTAGAGGTGCCAGCTTCTACATAACTCCGGCACATCCACCGCCGGTCTAAATCTACGCCAGCTTCCTTACTGCTGTAAATTTTGGATATTTTCTACGCCTAAAACAGATGTAGAAAATTATAAATAAGTTGGGTCGGACAACCGTTCCCTGCCCACGCCGTGCCCCCTTTTTTAGACCTGGCGTGAGCAGAGAAAAGTCGCAGATTGCAGAGCAAATAAACTTTGCGCCACAATCTACAACAGATATACGCCAGAAAACTGATGTATATCAGTTAGTAAATAACCCCCAAAGTCTTTTACTGACAGCAGCACCCACGTATCCTTCAGATTTTTTATTACAAGCTCTTCCTAGTGCATTTGATTTACGCCTCATTGACACGTCAGTGTTCTGTCAATGATTTCCATCAGTGATTTTGAGCTAAAACCAGGTGCGGCTCTAAACATAGGACAGGTGCAGACCTTTCCCTTATACCTTATGTCTGTGGAGGCTCCAATCCTGGTTTTGGCTCACAATCACTGATGGAAATCACTGACCAAATACTGACATGTGAATAAGGCCTTAGGGTGCTTTCCCTCATTAGCAGCACTTTTCTCCATGTTTGTTCTTTTTCATGTGTTTTTGCACCTGCATTTTGATGCACTTTTTGCAGTAAAAATACCAGCTCCAGATGTTAGCTGAAGGTCTATGGGAAATATAAAATTCAGGAAACACGTGTTCTCTTATAACAGTTTTTTTTTTATTTTCATTACTTGGCCTTTTTTCCATTCTGGGTTCTTTTAAAAAATGATGCAGGTGGCAGGTGTAGCATTTTTCAGGTGCTTTAGCATCACCTTTTCTAGGGGGAAAACACCATGAAGAAAACACCAGTGGTTAAACATTAATACCTTAGTGCAATACGAATAATATATTCGTCTTGGAACACTGCGATGACAAATATACTTGTCATGGCATTAAACTGTCTCCATGTCTGTAACGGATCTCCTGGCAACCCGACTGGGTACCTCCGTTAATGGATGCTCCTAGTGCTCCTGAGGGCTCCAAGCACTCCACTTGACACTGTAACCACCACAGACCCCATGAACCACCACAGCTTGGTTGGGGTCTCACCGTCCTCCACCCACACTGGACCCATGACCGGGCTTCAGCTTTCAGTGGGTGAACCTCTCCAAAATCCAGAGAGCAGAAACCAGGAACAAGCTCTTACAAGAGTTATACTCAGGGGAGTATTGTGATATAGCAGTCTCCAAGAGTGTAGTTATCTCATCACACAAACATGAGCCAATACTTCATTAAGGGTTAATAAGCACAAAGGCATTTCTTATATACAGTTTTCCTCACAAGGTTAACACCCACATGGACCTTGTGGAGTACAGGACACAAAGTCACAACAGCCAATCAACACAGTATTGTACAGTTAGACACTCCCAGCTAATGTACACAAAACCGCCTCTGCATGTGATGCAATTAACAAAATACAATGGGCATTGTCTGTGACGCAATCAACAAAATACCATGGGCATTGTCTGTGACGCAATCAACAAATACAATGGGTATTGCCTGTGACACAACTACCAAACACAATTAACTTAATCACTCACAGGCAGAAAACACACATTTTTCCCAAAACAAAGAAAACACCTCAAAACTCCACATATGCAAATAAATTATACATCCACGGATAGCTCTGATCTGGGCAAACAACATATCCAAAAATCACCCAGATGTGAGCAGAGGTTCCTGAATTCCATGGAAGTCATATTTGACCGACGGCATGCATGGCTTTCCTGCCTAAAACAGTTCCACAGATTTAGGCCTATCTTCTCCTTCAAAGTTAGTATATGGGCCATAATCCTGAGGCAAGAGGCTGGCAAACAGGCCCCTCCAAAACCCAGTGGCGAGGTTATTTTTGACACAATGTCCACGTACATGGTGACAGTGCTGAGATTACGGCTGTTACACACAGACAGGGATCTCAGCTAACCGGCCATGAATTAATGATGGTGATCCCGAACCGGTGATCGCTCTGACTGGATAGTCTGTACAGACTAGCCAATCAGAGGATTGTGATGCCCGTCACAGGTTCCGATTCCAGCAGTTCGTGACTATGAAAATTAGAACCTGGTTAAATCAATAAATGGCACACTGCAGTCGCCAATGTGGCCAATTGTGCCCCCAATCTTTTAGGATGGCCAGTGGCATGTCCCCCATTGGGCCCCCCCCAATCATGTTCAGGAATGTCTACGGCGGTAGCAGCGATTATTATCTGTAATATACAGCTAACACTCTTCTGCAATGAACAACATCAATGCTAGCACGATGTCAGCTGTTTAACCCCTTCAATGCTGCGGTTGGTAGATACCTCTGTATGGAAGGGGTTAACAGAGGGAGGAAGCTCTCTCCCTCTACCATCAGGCTGCTGCACTTCCATAGCAGCATCCCGATGGGTGAACGGTTAACAGAGAAAGGGAGCTCTCTCCCTCTCCCATCAGACCACTGCACTGCTGTGGCAGCATCCTGATAGTTACCATGGCAACCAGACACCTTACAAAGGCATCTAGGCTTGCCATGTACTCTAAGCCTAACAGGTCCTGCCAAAGGCAAGAGCTCGATGAGCCTTAGTGTCAGTGACAAATCACTGCAATACACTAAAGCAGCGTATTGTACAGCCAATAGACCCACTGGATCATCATGAACCATGTGGGTCTGGGTAAAAAAGAAGTTTTAACAGAAGTGAAAAAAGTAATAATAAATAAAAATTTTAATAAAAATATAGCTTTTTTCTATATCCACCTATTTATAATTCCTCCTCTCCTCCCTAAAAATATAAAATGTAATCAACAAAGTCATATGTACCCCAAAATGGTACCAATAAAAACTGCAATCCATCCCACAAAAAACAATCCCTCAGACAGCTATATTGGCCGCAAAAAAAAATTATGGAGGTTAGTATATGACAATGGAGAATATATAACTTATTTTTAATAAAACATGATTTTACACGCACGGAGAACCCATTAAAGAAATATAAATTAAAAACACTGACAGATTTTTAATTTTTGCTCCTCACCTCCCATAAAATAGAATAAAAAGTGATCAAAAAGTGTATCCGGAAATGGTACCAATTTAAACTGAAATCCATCCAGCAACATCTCAACATCCAAAAAGTTATGGTCCCTAAAAACAATGTAGGCAAATTCCATGTTAGAACTCTTTCCCTTCTGAATGTGGCTATGCCCCAAAACAGCAATTTGTGATCACAAATAGTGTTGAGCGCGAATATTCAAATATCAAATTTTTTATGCGAATATCGGCACTTTCGCGAATATTTCGAATATAGTGCTATAAATTCGATATTTCGAATATTCATTTATTTTTTTTAATTTTTTTTTAATTGTTATATTTTTTCCTTTCCCACTTCCCTAAAGTTGATCTTACCTGTCCTTTGGATTCCTGGCTTCCTGGCTGCTCCAGTCAGTGCCTGTTGCCGCTTCTGCCGACTTCCGTGCTCATGGAGCGTCCCCATCACCATGGGAACGTCTCCATATAATAGAATGTACTGTCGGATTTGAGAATTACGTTGAAATCGCAATTCGATTATTTCAAGTTATAATAATCGAATTGCGATTTCAACTTAACACTGCTATATTCCATATTCGTTAATTCTATCCTAATATGGAATATAGCAGTGCTAATTTGAAATCGCAATTCGATTATAACTTTAAATAATCGAATTGCGATTTCAACAGTAATTCTCAAATCCGACAGTACATTCTAGTATATGGAGTCGTTCCCATGGTGATGGGGACGCTCCATGAGCATGGAATATAGCATTACTAAGTTGAAATCGCCATGCGATTCCTTCGAGTTATATTAATCGCATGGCGATTTCAACTTGGACCTGGTTTACTATATGGTTGGCTTCAATGGCTTGGTAGAATTAGCGAATATGACGAATATATTCGTTATATTCCACAAAACGAATATAACGAATGTATTCGTCATATTCCACAAAACGAAGATAACAAAGTATTCTGCATCTTCGTTTTAGCTACCTATTCATCAACTTTGCTAATTCTAGCAATCATATAGGAAAGTTGACTATAGAGACAGCTAAGTTTAATTCGCTATGCGATTATATTACTTTGCTTTTTTATAAATAGAATAATTATAATAATTATCAGGTATTATAATTATTCTATGTATTTTTAAAAAAAGCAAAGTAATATAATCGCATAGCAAATTAAACTTAGCTGTCTCTATAGTCAACTTTCCTATATCATTGCTAGAATTAGCGAAGTTGATGAATAGGTAGCTAAAACGAAGATGCAGAATACTTCGTTATCTTCGTTTTGTGGAATATAACGAATATATTCGTCATATTCGCTAATTCTACCAAGCCATTGAAGCCAACCATATAGTAAACCAAGTCCAAGTTGAAATCGCCATGCGATTAATATAACTCGAAGGAATCGCATGGCGATTTCAACTTAGTAATGCTATATTCCATATTCGTTAATTCTAGCCTAATATGGAATATAGCAGTGCTAAGTTGAAATCGCAATTCGATTAATTCAAGTTATAATAATCGAATTGCGATTTCAACTTGGACCTGCTATATTCCATATTAGGCTGGAATTAACGAATATGGAATATAGCAGTGCGAAGTTGAAATCGAAAGTCAATTATTATAACTTGAATTAATCACATTGCTATTACAATAGCAGAGTAGCCTTAAGTTAAAATCGCAATATGCGATTATTTAAATCGCATATTAATCGCGATAACTAGAATAATGACGAATATTCGATTTCAACGAATATAAAACGAATATTCTATCGAATATTCGCGAGTTTCGTCGAAATCGAATATGGCACCTGCCTCTCATCACTAATCACAAATGGGGTGCTTCCATATACAGGAAGAAATCCATAACAAGTTGTGGGTGCATTTTCTCTTGTTACACCATGTAAAAATAAAAAATTTGGGGCTAAAGCAACATTTTATTGAGAAAAAAATTAATTTTTCATTTTCACAGCCTTCTGTGAAACACTTGTTGGATCAATACACTTACCACACCCCTCAATGAATGCCTTGAGGGGTTTAGTTTCCAAAATGGAGTCACTTTTTGGTGATTTCCTTTGTAGGGGTACATCAGGGTCTCTTCAAATGTGACATGGCATCCAAAAACCATCCCAGCAAAATCTGCCTTCCAAAATCCATATGGTGCCCCGTCAATTCAGAGCCCTGCGGTGTGTTCATACGACAGTTTATGGCCACATGTCAACTGCTGCCATATTCAGGATAAAATGGATAACAAATTGAGGGGTGCATTTTCTTCCTGTTAATCCATGAAACATTTGTAGTTCCTTTGCAAAGTTTTTCTATGAAACAAAGTGCTCACTTCCCCCCCTTTGAAATATTCCTTAGGGGGTGTAGTTTCCAACATGGGGTAACGGTTTGGTGGTTTCCACTGTAGGGGTGCATTAGGGGATCTTCAAATGCAACATGGGCCAAGAAAATTATTCCAGCAAAATCTGCTATTCAAAAACCATATGGAAATCCTTCCCTTCTGAGCCCTGCAGTGTGGCCATGCAGAATGTTATGATGACACATGGGGTGTTTATGTAAACTACAAAATCAGGATAATAAATATTGAGGTTTGTTTGGTAGTAAAACCTTGCTGTTTTACAGGAACATTGATTTGAAATGGAAAATTTGCAACAACAAAAAAGTGACATTTTAAAATGTCTCCTCTATTTTCCTTAAATTCATGTAGGACACCTAAAGGATTGACACAGTTTCTAAAATCAGTTATGAAAAATTTGAGGGGTGTAGTTACTAAAATTGAGTCATTTATGGGTGGCTTCTATTATGTATTCCCCACAAAGTGACTTCAAAACTGAATTGGTCCATTTTATTTTATGTCGGGTTGTAATAATTCAATTAAGAATTATTAATTATGGTCATAAAAATTATTAATCATAAAAAAAATTAATTTATAAAATTTTTCATAAATTCTTAAAATCATGACCTGGTGAATTGTAGACAACCAAATTGATACAATTCACATCTGAGTCCGACTATTTCCTCAGATAAATAAGTTATTTTTGACGTGAGATGACGTTAATGATAAAACATGTAGTTCTGCATTATACAATAATACACAGGTTTATAAAAATATGCAGATTTATTGGTTTCAAGGTTATAAACATATATAAGTAAATAAACACAATGATATAGGAAAATGAATATATATAGCGTTAATATAAAGCATTACAAGCTTAACAATACATGTGAGTGGAAATAACTTGTCACATTATAACCAAGCTATTATTAGGTTAGGATATCAAAGTAGGAACATAAGTTATACGTATATATATTACTTTTGTTCAGAGAAAACCTCATGATATCAGGATGGGCATGTCTATTCCTAGACATCAATATGGAATGCTAAATACATTCTTCCCCCCTCTAACCAACTACACATCACATGACTTCAGGCATGGGCAAATCCATTCAAGGATATAGCTTAGAAGAGATAACTGTATCCTTCCGCCCCATCCTGGACTATTTTCACACATATGACTTTGGTAAGACTATTAAGACAAATGACAGGGATATATGATCTTTGCTAGACCAGATCTTAAATGGAAAGGACTTGAAATAAGTCTTTCCTGTGGGAAACCATCACTTAGCTTGGCGAAGAATGTTCTATCAATATATATATATATATATATATATATATATATATCTAAGCAATTATTTACTGTTTTGCTAGATTATGAGTCTTGATTCTTCTGCAGGTAGAATGAAGTCTCACAATATCCTAAAACTACATCTCAATATGGAGATGATCAATTAATTTAATTATGTATTTATTCGCCAATCTAGATGGTATAATTTCACCCACACTATCAAATTAGTCTTAATAAAATGAAATATCATTTTCTGTATCTCTTACCAAGTCCTAGTAGAAATCTCACTTCTGCTCCCAGGAAAGCTGGGTGGTCCACCATAGCACATCTCACCATGGCTTCCATCTTGATAGACCCCTCTAGACAGCTTTACTTCTCTTTCCTCTCTTTCTTGTGTGTGTCCCTCTCTGTTCTCCCTCTGTGTATGGTTTATGAACACAAACTTATCAGTTAGACACACCTTCCTAATTTGGAAGTTTCCAATCATAGTCGGATGGGCGTGACTATTGATAAGAAATGACATCATAACCTTACCCAGAATGCACTTTTGCTACTGTTGTAATGTCACCTACTCATACCTAGGTGGCACTGCTGTGTAAGCTATTTGCATCATAGTATAAAGGGTTAACTTCTGTAAGTCTGAATAAAGGTATAATATACATTTTGACCTTAAAAGCTTTAATTCAAGGCTATAGGGATTAGATTTGACACTTTGTAGCAATTAGAGACAGACCTCTAGGCGCCTCTCTGGATGTTTCTCTCTGTTTATTGGTGTATCGTAAATAACTTGAATCTCCTTGTTTTCTCACAGAGATAACAGTATCTCCTGTTACACCAAAGAGGTGAATAATTGTTACAAAACACACATCTTCACAGACACTCTTTTAGAGACAAAAATTCTCCTAATGAGAAATATATATAATATACTGGATACATGTTGTCTTCATCACATATAACAGTATAATATATATTATATGTTCTACTGATTGTCTTATGCTAAGGACTAAGGCTCATTAAATGAATACATGAATACTATATATTTGCTTCATTGATAAATGCCTAATTGTATAGGTAATTATCACCAGCTGCATAGAGCTTATCTTTACCTCCCGTCATAAATTTATCAGTAGATAAGAAGGCCTCTTCTCAGACTGGTACATTCATGAGAAGAATAACACTAAAAAGTAGAAACCTTCGTGTGACCTTACTTTGGCCTTCTCAAGACATACAAAATTGTAGCTATAGTGGAGCATGGCTCTTAAAGGTAATGAACATCCATCTTGACTAAAAATGAATTGGATATCAATGTATTTACCTATGAAAAAGCACAACATTTCTTTCTTAAAAACTTCAAGATTCGCTTCTAAATTTCTAAACATTCAAAAAATAAAATGCCAACATAAAGTATACATATGGATAATGTTAATTTATAACTATTTTATGAGGTATTACTGTCCGACAAAAAAAGAAGAGAATTTCAAATTTAGAAAATTGCAAATTTTTCCAAATTTGTGGTTAATTTAGAATTTTTTAATAAATAAAAGTAATACTTTTTGACTCAAGTTTAAGTATGACGTGTCACAAGAATCTCAGAATTGGTTTCAGAATTGGTTAAATAAGTAAAACCATTCTAAAGTTATTACCACATAAAGTGATCCATGTCAAATTTGCAAAATTTGGCCTAGTCCTTTAGGTGAAAAATGACTCGGTCCTGAATGGGTTAAACACACTGGGGTTGGGGGTAATTTACTTATATATTTAATGTAAAATTGTCACACTACCCCTATTTTGCAACTTTTTAAATACCTATATGAAAATATTCGTTGCATGGATGTTTTTTTTCCAAGTTTGAAACATAGGAGTGTCAATGGAGTAGTGGGGGTAGAGCAGGGGCATGGCGGGAACTGGGTTTGGACACCGGCCCCAGAAAATTTACTTATTTTAAACCAGAAAAAAGATGTAAAATTTGCTGAAAAACGACACCAGCTATGGACTGGCATCGATTTTCCAGCAGGTCCAAGGACTACCAAAAGATGCACCATAATTTTATGAAGAGGCACACATCCCATAATAAATTAGGTGCATCTTCTGTCAGTAACACCGTCACAAAAAAACTAAAACAACCAAAAATAACAATCATATAGCCCCCACTGTGAAAAGCATCAAAAAAGCATCAGAAATTGCAGACAGCCAATAAAATATATATACTTTTATTTTTCTTATAGTTCAACATTGGCCAGTCAGAAGCACAGATTTAGCATAAAGGAAAACTAATTAAATGCTAGAGTGATAAATATAAGAAGTAGTGTTGATCGAACACCAAAGTGCTTGGGTGCTTGAGTAGTACACCTCGGGATGCTCGGATGCTCTACCGAGCACCCGAGCACAATGGAAGTCAATGGGAAAACCTGAGCATGAAGCCAGGCACCCCCTGCTCTGAAGAGGGGAGGGTGCCTGGTTCATAGGAAAAGGTCAGAAATTGATGGAAACAACACCGAAATGGTTCAGGAACAGCATGGGGAGGATGTCTGGATGCATCTTGTGCTCCCAGGTGTTGTTCGAGTAGTACGCCACTTTTACAGACTGACAATAATACGGACAAAACTAAAGATAAAATCGATTTTAGAGGAAAAATTGTTAGGAAATGTTCTTTCCTGTATATTTGCTTGTATATAAAGTGCAAGTGCTGCCAACAATTATACGGAAGAGGCACTCCGATACAACCTGTATATCACATAAAGGAGGGCCACATTCACATTGTGGTACAATTGTTCAGGTAGTGGGACTCCTACACTCATAATGCCTATGCACTAAGTAAAAGGGCTGCCAAAAATTACAAGGAACCAGCACTCCAATACACCCTTTATTACACATAAAGAATGGCATCATACACGCCCTTGAAAAATTATGATTGTTGGCCTGCTGGTGACCCTCCAAAACATTAGGAGCAAGGGCATGCTGGTGACCCTCTAAAACATTAGGGGTGAGGGCCTGCTGCTGAGTTGACCATCCAAAAATTATGGTTGAGGGTCTGCTGGTGAGCTGACGCTTGAAAACATTATGGGCAAGGACCTGCTGCTGAGCTGACCATCCAAAAAATAATGGTTGAGGGTCTGCTGCTGAGCTGACTCTCTAAAACATTAGGGGTGAGTGCCTGCTGCTGCTGATCTGACCATGGAAATATTATGGGCGAGGGTCTGCTGCTGAGCTGACCATCAAAAACACATCTGTGTTGATTCCTCAAAGTTGAGTTAAACCTCACAGAAGTCAGACATCCATGCCCACTCTTTGCTTGTGAAGAGCGCAAGCTGACTGGAAAGGCGATGACCATGTTGCAGCTGGTATTCCACTACTGCCCTCTGCTGCTCACAAAGCCTGGCCAACATGTGGAATGTGGAGTTCCAGCGCGTGCTCACGTTGCACAACAGTCGGTGAGCTGGCAATTACAAGCGCTGCTGCAGAGCTGCCAGACCGGTGGCAGCTGCAGATGACTTTCTGAAATGGGCACACACGCGATGCACCTTCACCAGTAGCTCAGGCAAATTGGGGTAGGTTTTGAGGAACCACTAAGTTGAACACGTAGGCTAGGCACGGGATGTGTGTGAGCTTGCCGAGCTCCAAAGCCGCCACCAAGTTATGTCCATTATCAGACGCAGCCATGCCTGGTTGTAGGTTGAGTGGTGAGAGCCACAGCTCAGTCTGGTCCCTTATACCTTGCCACAGCTCTGCGGCGGTGTGCTGTTTGTCACCTAAACATATTAGTTTAAGCACAGCCTGTTGCCGCTTCCCTGCTTCTTTGCTACACTGCTTCCAGCTACTGACTGATGGCTGACTGGTGCTGTAAGATGATAATTCAGAGGTGGAAGTGGAGGAGGAGGTGGAGGAGGAGAAGTGTTGCAGCCACTTATTTAGGTGGTGGAGGAAATCCTGATGGAAGTAGGGCCTGCAATCCTTGGTGTCGGTAGCACCTGTGCCATCCCAGGGTGTGACTCAGCTCCCGGCATCCACAACGTTTACCCAGTGTGCCGTCAGGGAAATGTAGCGTTCCTGGCCACAAGCACTTGTCCATGTGTCAGTCATTAAGTGGAACTTCCCAATAACTGCGTTGGTCAGGGCACGGGTGATGTTACGGGACACATGCTGGTATAAGGCGGGGACGGCACACTGGGAAAAATAATGACGGCTGGGGACTGAGTAATGAGGGACGGCCACCGTCATCAGGCTGCAGAAAGCCTCAGTGTCTGCAAGCCTAAATGGCAACATTTTCTGGCAAGCAAATAGGAAAGGTGCGCATTTAGTGCTATGGCCTGTGGGTGGGTGGCTCTGTATTTGCGCTATCGTTAAAAGGCCTGGTGTATGGACATCTGTATACTGCGCTGGGACACAGAAGTGGATGTGCTAGCTGATGGTCCAGGTGTAGGGCTGGAGGCATTTGGGCCTGCGTCTTGGACAGGAGATTGGCCAGCACATAACACAGGGGAAGAGGAGGCAGTGGTGTTACCCGCAGACATTGATTGTGGACCCGAGCATTCGGCCCACCTATTAGAGTGCTTTGATGCCATGTGGCGGATCATGCTGGTGGTGGTAAGGTTGCTAGTGAGGTGCTGGTTCACACCCCTGCTCATTTTTGTACAAGTGACAATACTTTTATCATCCGCACTTTCCTCAAAAAAGCGCCAGACTACGGAACACCTCGTCCTTGGCAAGGGAGATTGCAGCAAGGGGGTGCTCAGGGGAACAGTTGTGGGCCTGTTTGGTGTGGGCTGCCTTCTCCCTTTTGCCACCCCACTGCCTCTTCTAGCCTGTTGTGGTGCTGCGGATCCGTCCCCCTCAGTACTGCTGTCCTCGATCGGCTTGCCACCTTCTCAGGTTGGGTCAGTGATTTCATCATCCACCACCTCCTCTTCCACTTCCTCACTCTGATGCTTAACATACTGTACAAGATCCATTTTTTTCTTTATTTTTCTCTTCTTTTAAAGTATCAGAAGAATGGAAAAATAAACAGTGATGTGACTGTAGCCTTACACACCGCATCTCCTAGCAACAACTATTGAAAAATGGATTACAAACGGATGCTGTCCGTGTGCTGTCAGTTTTTTCACTGACCCACTGACTTGATTAGACCAGTCCTGTGTGATAAACTGAGGAAGAGAAAGCATGCTGCAATTTTTCCTGAAAAGACAGTGAAAAAAATGCAATAGCCATTGGAATGAATGGGTCAGTGTTAATTTCAGTTCAGCCATGCATTGTAAAAACTGGCCGCTTCTGCATGAAAATATCCTCCATGTGAAATTAGCCTAAAAACATAAGGAGGGTGTCTATTACTAGAACTATTGTGTCTCCAGCAGGCCGTGTGACAGAATTATTAAATATGAATGAAATAAAAGTAATGTGGAACTACAGTCATGGTTGATTAGTAAAGTTGTCACTGTTTACCACACAAGTCTTAGCTGACCCCGTTTACATAAAGAAGTTCCACCAGTTGAATAAAATACTCATACTGTATTCACAATGCAAGGATCTGATCTGTAACTAAAAAATATGCAATATCTGTATTCTGTACTGTGGGCAAAACTATTTAAGTTTTTATCATGGATGAGTGGTAATTGTATTTCCTTGAAAAGTGATTCTTTAGTGAAATATGTTATTATGAATTCAAGAATACAAAACCAACTATAAGTATTGTAACATTATTCCATGACATAGTGAAATGACATAACAATTTACTTGTCAGTCAAATGTCAAACAAGATGATTTCAAAGCAATTTGAAATATTCTTATTCATCGTTGATAAATGGAGCTCTTTTTTTTCAACTTTACACTAGTTTTTCAGCATTGGTAGACATTCTTGGAAGTTAATAAACTTTGCTGCCATTTACATTTAAAAAAAATTGTATCACAAAAGAAATATTGTGTATGGTTTGTGCAATCCAATAAGAGTGTCCATTTCTTTTTGTATAGAGTGAATCCTAAGTGTTTGTGATTATGGTGGATTCTCTTGGCAATAGAGACAGGGGTGAATCAAGATACATCATGGTTTTTCGGTAAAGCACTGAGATTATAATAATGCAGTATTCTAAAATAACCAAAATAGTTGCACACTCACAAGTCTTTTAAATAAATATGATAAAATGTACAAATAACAGTACCATGCAGTATAAAAAAAAAACTGCACTAAAGATAAATGAATCGATTCTAAATAAATCAGATTCATTATGAATTTCACAAAAATTCATCCGCAAAACAAACCCAAGGTTTTTGTTTCATTAGGGATGAATTACATAAAAACAGCACCATTTTACTGTGAGCATTGGTAGGGAAAAACATGAGGGTGGAAGATGAAGGAGGATCAAATGATACTTGAAGGTACTTTGGAAGAGCACTTGCCAGGGGTGAATTGGCCATAGACTTTACAGGGAAATTTCCTGGTGGGCCGATGCCCAGGGGGACCCCTGGCCCTCATCATGGTCAGCCAGTGGATGTTTTGGGGATGTATTTTGTTTCTTTTGGCAGTAATTTTTAATGGACTGTGGTATATGGCTCTGTTAGGGTGGTATAATGTGCCACAATATGATATTGCTGGCTCTGCCTTCCATCAATTTAGACCTGACTACAAAACGGGGCCACTTTTAGTATTTTTTCCAGGTCCTCTTTGAGTTCCCAGTCTGCTCCTGGGGTTTGCCCTGATTTGCTCAGAGGATGACAGACAGTCTGGATAAGCCAATCAGGGATATAATTGAGGATGGTCCTTTGCTGAGAACAACAGAGAACAGCATTCTGTGTTCAGCTCCTGACCTGAAAAGGTGTCATGTGGCAGTGTCTGACAAAAAAAGATTACAGCCACAAGCCACTACTGTAGTGTGATAGGGACACGATAAGCAGAATATAGAGAGAAAATAAGAAGATATAATTGGGTACATTTTAGGGAATTGATCTGGGAAAGCTTTGAAGGAATGAGTGGTTGTCATTCAGTTGTGTGCTGGCAGTTAGATCTACATTACAAACCCCCCTAAGAAACTCATTTTTCTGTATATTAATAGACAGCTTCTTTTTTCTTCTTCTTTTTTTATAGCTTTATTGCTAGCAGCACCCCATTAGCATTCTGCTGCAAACCTTTTCTTTCTAAAAAATATTTCAGTGCATTATACTCATGTTATTAAAGATGTTGCATATTACTACAAAAAAGTAGTTACAGCAAAAGCAATTCTGCAATAATGCAATTTTTATGCCTGTGATATTGAATGCAAAGTTCAGGCATTTTGCCGCAAACATTGCATTATCACATCTGTTTTACAGACATTACTGCATCAGACTGTGTTGTTTAAAGACTTTAAAGATTTTACTAAAAATATTTAATTTTTATACCCATTATATTGAATGCATATTTCAAAGGCAATTTACCACAAAATGTGCATTATTACCAAAGTAAATTGTCAATACCAGTGTGCAGCATGTTTGTAGAAGGGGAGGGATATTTAATTGCACCTCTGCCTTTAAAATACAGAAATACTTGCAATTTTGCTAGTACCATTTATACATTTGTGCACCAAACATTTTTATTTTCATTTATAGGCCTCATAATAAAATGTCTGGAAAATGGAGGAGTGCAAAATGAAATACCCAGGCCTCATCATCCCAGAGTCAGGATGTGGATAGTAGCAGCAATAGCAGCACCAGCAATCTGGCCAATAGTAGTGGTAGCAGCCTACAGTTCTCCCTGGCACCACATTATTGTTGAGAACAAAGAAGTTGAGACTGTAGACTGGATGGCTCACTCCTCCTATCAGTCACAGCAGGATAATGTTAATATCACCTCTGAGTCTGACACAATGCGTTGGAGCCAGGGGTAACAACATTCCTCCTGCTCCTTCTCCTTGCAACCCCAGAGAAGCCTTTCAATAGCAGCATCTCTGTCTTTATTCCTAATTGGTGCCTTTTTTTCCCCTAAGAAGAGGCAACAAAACTGTATGTGCTATGGAAAATACTCAAGATAGTCTCTGTGTTGATGACTTGTGTAAGAACAGTCAGTGTTTGGACGGCCATGAGAAGGAGGTTCAGGTGGAGGCAGGGGATCCAATGCATAGCTGTGTTGGTAGTGATTGTGGTAGTAGTGGCACTTGTATCCATGGTGGTGGCAGTAGGAGAAGTGGTAGCAACAGTAGCAGTTAGGGTAAATATAGAGCAGGGAACAGAGAGGGAGCAATAAGCCCATGATGACATATCATATGCTGATAAAAGTGGTGGGGAGGGTGAGGACAACAATGATGATAATTGTGTTTTAAAGAGGACGTAGTAGCCGGATACAGGTGCTGAGGTGGAGGTAACATCAGAGGAGAAGGGTGCTGGCAATGGTGGCAATAAAGAGCAGAGGCAATGTATGGCCATAGCCTCCCAAAACACAAGCAAGGCCAGATCTGCTTCTATTATGGTCAGATCAGAAACTAGTGATGCAGCCGATACTGTGTGTGCGAGCTCAAAATGTGCCAGACCTAAGCTAACCTAAGCTGCCACTAGCTCTGTAGGGAGTGTGTGAATATCTCCCCTCTGGCAGTTTTTCTCTACAGTGACAGAAGAAAAAAGCATTGACATGTGCAGGATTGGCAGGAATTAAATAAGCTGTGGGCATTCAAACATAGGCACCACATGCACTACTGAACCACATGAAGCGGCATCACCAGTTACTGTGGGGAATTAAAAGTGGTGCAACAAGAGTGTACCCCTCCATCTGGTATCCTTTGAGGCAGCTAGGCTACATGCACATATAGTACAGTGTCCTTGTCATCGTCATTATTAGTTATTGCTTCTCCTGCTCAAACTACTCCTCCTCCTCCTATTCTGCTCAGTCATCAGCTATCGATAATAGAATTTGTGGCCAGTGTAGGCAGTGCAGTCGGTGCTGTACCACTTGGAGGATTTTGTTTCCTTTAGGACCTGATGATGTGTGCTCAGCTTTGATGAGAGATACCTAGCCGGCATTATTTCTTGGCCACCATGGTCACTTGAAGCCACTGTTACAGGCAGGGGAAATACATGTCTTTCAAGCTCCATTGGGTAAATGTTTTTTGGGAGCACCATAGCAAGAAGGCCAGGTAATATTAACACCTCCACATTTGTGTTGGTCTGATTCCCGCACTAAGCGCTTATCTATCACCTCCACGTCCTCTTTGATGGATATGCTCCTGTCCCCAAAAGCAGCAGGGAAGAGCATCGCTCTCAGAACCCCTTCCTCTTTTCATATGTGTAAAGTGGAGGGTTGCCATACAATGTTAGAGGTAATGAGCCTGGGAGAAAATAGGTACACAGTTGATAACTTTCTAAAGTGCATCAAGCAGAAACTCCAACTGGGTATGGTGAACAGCGATAATAGCAGGAACATTGAGGCCTTGCTACATTTGAGAGACATAACACAGGCTCCATGCATGGTGCAAATTATAGATCTAGTTGTGCAACAATTTTTTAAACAGTACACTGGCTTTCTGGCCATGTTCAAGAGACTGTTCACGCATTTCAGCAATCCTTATGTGGCAAAGAACGCCCTCCTAAACTTAAAGCGACGAAACGGTTTGCAATTACATTGCTGCTGCTGCTGCTGCTGCCACTACTACTGCGGCCATATGACACTATTACCTTACCCTTTCCACATCCACACTGTACTGCTGCTGCTCCAAATTAAAAGGGAGACATTTTCCAGGCCCATTCAGAACAAGCCACAGGAGCAGAGATCTGCCACCATTAAAGCATATTTTTGGGATGCTTGGTCCTAACAAGCCACTGTTTTTTCCAACAAGTCCATTTTTATTTATTTTACTAAATTATATAGCACTGTTTTATTCCACAGAACTTTATTGACATTATCATCACTTGCTGTCTCCAGAGGGGCTCACAATGTTAATTTCCGTATGTCTTTGGAGTGTTGGAGGAAACTGGAGTGCCCAGAGGAAACCCACAAAAACATGCAGAGAACATGCAAACTCCATGCAGATGTTGTCAGATTTGAATCTAGGACTCCATTGCTGCCAGGCACCAATGCTAACCACTGAACCACCATGATGCCCTGATACGGTATAAGTTTTAGACCTTCATGCAAAACAAGCCACTCTTTCTTCTGACAATAAACACTTGTGTATGTATAAACAGGGGCAGAGATCTGCCACCATTAAGGCATAATTTTTGGATGCTTGGTCCTAACAGGCCACAATTTTTTCTAAAACACTGTGGGTCTTTAAGCATAATCTGCCCACCGATGAAGGACATTTTTTGGAAGTTTTCTAACATGAAAAAGCATAATACATGTGTCGGTGCAGTATGGTTTTAAGCACATTGCAAACCATTCTTTTACCTATAGCTGCATATGTTAGTGTCACTTTGACATTATTTGCTATTTCTGTCATTATGTTGAAAAGCTTAAAAGGGTGTTATAAAAAAAAGTAAAAGACAATAACAAAGAGAGTCCTAGGAGACCACAAAATATCATATATCAAATTTCAGGACAAATACCTATAGAAAAATTACCAGTCCGCATATAATTGTTCAAATACTTTATTGAAAAACATTAAAAAGATTAAAACCAGTGCAGGGAAAAAATGGCGACATCACTGGGCAAGAGACAGAAAGGCAATAATTTATGGCAATTAGAATCAATGGTAATAATAAAAATTGCAAGTGCTATGAATAAACAATAATGCCAGGATCATTTACCCATAATGTGTCTCCTCCAAAATGGTGCCAACCAGTTTCAGGCCAATTCGAGCAACGTTGATTCATGTGAATTAATTTGGACCCAAATAAAATTTTTACAAATGTTTTGTCCAACCGGAAACAAATCGAATTTCAAGAAATTCCTTAATCTCGTTACTGCATCATCATATATTAAAATACCAATGAAGAGAAAAAGGGCCCAAATAAGGGTCCAAAATTGTAAAGCAAACATGATTTACAGGTGCTAAATAACAATAAAACCTATATGGGGAAAACTCCAAGCACTCTGTAACAAAACACATATTTATTGTATCTGATAGAAAGCAATTCAATACATACAAACATGGTATGGCAATGGCAAACACAAATACAAGGAGAGTGCCAAGCCAAACCAAAGGGTCCAATGTTGTTAGCAGCACAAAGCCATAATATAAGCAGTGTGAGATGTAAGCAGTAGTGATGGACGAACATCGGCCGGGACAGTTCACGAACGCGTGTTTGAGATCAAATGTTGGTTCCATGCCGGAGAGGGAGCCTGAGATTTGTATCGCATTCTGAATGTCAGTGCTCAGGGTCTACTGATACTATACCAATCAGATTGCACAACAGCTTCAAGGACTGAAACCGAGGAACTTAATTATATTTTTCATCCATTATCTCATTTATTTTAACAATCGTGAATTACTATTACCTTGAATTATTAGAATCTAGAATAGTCATTTTATAAAAAAATTGAAAAGTCTTATTTGCTAAGTCTTCCGTGTTCTAAGCAAAGGAATTAACAAAGCCTGTCTCTGAAGAGAGTAACGTTACCATTTTGTGTGAGAAAGGTCATTTTGATTGCTGCTTGGCTGAACGATTGTGATCGGTCAGCAAGCGGTAGCTGGTTAATTCCCTACTCTGCGTGAGGATGAGTGACCGGTAGTCGGTTCGTGTGCCGTTAAAACACGTGGTGGCAGTATACCGAATTGTATCTATAAAGGGTTAACAGGAAGTTAACCACCCCTTGTCACGTGCGGAATGCATACAGGTATGTTCATGACATACTCCACTGCAGCTCGTGCATTGCACTTAGATGCCTGGTCATGCAGGTTGTGCTCAGGTTTAGAAGGTTTACGCCTCGCTTCAGGCTCTGATTGCACAGCGTGCAAATCACTTGTGTCTTGTCGTCAGCACATTGTCTGAAGAACTGCCACGCCAGGGAACTCCTTGGATCTGGCTTTGGTGTGCTCAGTCCTGTGCTGCGGTGGGCAGTAGTAGGCGTACTATCTAGGGGATGGCCACTCCGCTTTTTCACCCTGCTACCTCTTTTTCTGTGCTGGTGGCTCTGTGTGACCACTGCCTCTTCCTCCAAACTACATAAGTCACTCGCATGACCTTGATTCCATGTGGGGTCGAGGACCTCCACATCATCTTCTACCCAGTCTTCACCCCTGCCCTCCTTGTCGGTCTGCACACTGCAGATAGCCACAGCACGTTTGAGGCGTGCCCCATTGACTTTAATGGCAGGCGAACCTGAAAAACTTTCAGGTCATATTTGCAGCCACCAAATACTTACTAGAAGTGCACAAAAAGTCCCACAACATAGACAGTGACATACCAGAGAGGGATCATTGGCAAAAATTCTGACAAAAAATATGTATTTTAATTAGGGGCCATTTTTATGCGTCTTAAAGAGAAATGCAAAAAAATGTGCCCTGCTGCAGCCTAGAAAATATGTATTTTAAGCCACGGGAGTACAGGCCCCAAAAATTAGTCATTCTCCTGACAGAAAAGAACTTGTGATTATTTGGCTCGAGGTACATTAGGCTGTCACTGGATAAAAATTATACTGTAGGCCTTTACAGGCCCCAAAAATTAGGAATTTACCTGACAGAAAAGAACTTGTGATGATGTGCCTGGAGGTACATTAGGCAGTCACTGGATAAAAATTTTATTGTTGGCCACTGGAGTACATGCCCCCAAAATTAGGCATTCATCTGACATTCTGGGGGCCTAAGTACGTTGCCACCCAGTACTGGTCCTTAGCCTTTATGCTTTTTATACGAGGGTCTTACAACCTCTTCAAACACCAGATAAAAAAAAACATTTGCACTAAATTGGAAGTGGAGGAGCTCCCTGCTCATCGCCGAGGAGAATGTCGTCCTCGGTCTCCACCCAGCCACGGACAACACCAGGGATCCCTGAAAAGTTTAAAGTCCCCCTCAAAGCCTGCTCTTTATGCTCCTCCTCCCCCCAGCCACCATTTTCCTCTTACTCTTCTTCAGACTCCTGCTGATTTGTCTCAGATGGAGTAGCATCCCTGGGAATTCATTCAGCATTGCGATTTCCTCATCTTCCAGCTCCTCCTCCTCGACGGCTTGATCAATAACACAAAGCAATGCACGCTTTGGAAAGAAGGAATAAGGTACGATGTCACTGATGGCGCCCTGGCTGTGACTGACTAGTTTGGTGATTTCATCAAATGGCCGCAGAAGTCTGCATGCGTTGCGCATGAGCATCCACTTGCGCGGTGAAAAGAAACCAAGCTCCCCGGAACCTGCTGCGGAGTTCGTACAGGTAGTTGTTAACAGTACGTTGCTGCTGGAGCAGCCTATCAAGCATATACAAGGTGGAGTTCCAGTGCATCGGGCTGTCACAAATCAGACATCTGAAGGGCAAGTGCTGTCACCACTGAACCTCAGCAAGGTGAGCCATGGCCGGGTATTTGGTAACGAATGGCTGCATGACTAAGTTCAACACGTGTGCCATGCACAGCACGTGTATCATTTTGACCTGTTTCAGTGCTCTCAGCAGATTGGCACCATTTTCGCACACCACTTTACGAACTGTCAAATTGAGCAGGGTTAGCCACTGATTGGCCTGTGACCGCAGAGCTGAAAGCAATGCAGGACCAGTGTGGCTCTTGGCTTCCAGGCAATACAGCCGCAGCACAGCATGGCAACGTCTCACCTGGCACATTGAATAGGTTCTTGGGAGCTTGGGGGACGCAGCGGAAAAGGAGGAGCCAGCCGAGGAGGAGACGGAGGATGGAGTAGGAGGAGGAGAAGAAGAGGCAGGACTGCATACAATCCTTGGCGGTAACACCAAATCCACACGGGAGCCATGGGTTACATGCTTGACGGCCATCAGAAGGTTCACCCAGTGGGCAGCAAAAGTTATGTAACTTCCCTGCCCATGTTTGCTAGACCACATGTCTGTGGTCAGATGTATCTTGGCACCGACACTGTGTGCCAGAGATATATTCACTTGCCGCTGAATGTGGCCATATAGCTCTGGGAAGCCCTTCTGGGAGAAGAATTTCCTTCCAGGGACCTTTAATTGCAGTGTGCCAATGGCCACAAATTTTCTAAAGGCCTCCGAGTCCACCAGTTTATATGGCAGTAGTTGGCGGGCTAGCAGTTCCGACAAGCCAGCGGTCAGCAATTGGGCAAGAGCGTTATCTGGCATCATCAACTTTTTACGCTCGAAAATTTAGGCCACGGAAGCCTGCCTTCTGCCAGATGAATGTGACAACGGCACGGTGGAAGGTGGAGTGTAGGAAAAATGGGAGGAGAGCGGAGAAGGAGAAGAGGGAGTACGTGGAGCGCCAGGAGTGTGGCTTTGTGGGTTCTGACGGTGTTGCTCCCACTGGGCTCAGTCATGGGAAGCCAGGTACCTTCTTAGAGCAGTCGTCCCTTGATGAGTGTTGGGCTTTCCGTGACTTATGCGTTGACAGCACAGGCTGCAGATGGCAACACTATTGTCAGCAGATGAAACTTTGAAAAAAGCCCACACTGCGGAGCCATGTGCCAGCATCCTGGGAGCACCAGAAGTGACCGTGCATGGTGGATGGCTTGCTCCATACACATTTGCAGTCTGCTTTTTGCCTCCGGTGCCCTGCGAGCTCTGCCTGCTTCTCCTCCTTCTCCTCCCTCTCTGCTGCTCCATCTCTCCCTCTGAACTAACCTCCTTATCCTCTCTT
This sequence comes from Bufo gargarizans, assembly GCF_014858855.1. Taxonomy (NCBI): domain Eukaryota; kingdom Metazoa; phylum Chordata; class Amphibia; order Anura; family Bufonidae; genus Bufo; species Bufo gargarizans. Next base: position 152,079,944 of record NC_058082.1, read on the forward strand.
GTGGGCAACCACGTGACGTCCATCGACACGTCATCATTGTCACCTTCACTACCACTGACATTTGAGATCTTGGAGCAGGCAGCAACAGTGGGGACCTCCCTGCTTGGGCTGATCTGGGTAATGTCGTCAGACCGCTGGGTGGCGGCTGTTGCTACCTCCTCTTCCTCATCCGATGTCAAGAATCACTGCACGTCAGTAAGGTCTGGGAATGGATGGAAAAATAATTCCTCTGACTCGAGTAAAAGGGCTATGGGGGTGGTGGTGTTTTTGGTGGTGCACGCAGCAGAGAGTGAGGAGGGTGAAGATACAGAGGATGAGGAGTGTGCAGAAGCGAAAGGGTGAGTGAGCCACTCAACCAACTCTGGTGCGCCATTTGAAGTAATCGAACGCGCCTTCTCCAACTTCCCACTTAGGCTCCGGCCCGACCTCTACCACCCCTGTGGAATGGCCAGCCTCTTCCTCTGCCTGTCATTTTTAAACTGACCCTGTGCCAAAGTCCCTAGAGAAGAGCAGTATTTGTGGAAGCAGGTATATCTCGGGCCTCAATCAGTATTTGGTGGAAGCTGGTATATCGAACCCCTTAATCAGTATTTTGTGGAAACAGGTATATCGCAGCCCTCAATCAGTATTTTGTGGAAGCAGGTATATTAAACCCCTTAATCAGTATTGTGTGGAAGCAGGTATCTTGCAGGCCTCAATCAATATTTGGTGGAAACAGGTATATTGAACCCCATAATCAGTATTTTGTGGAAGCAGGTATATAAAACCCCTAATCAGTGATTCAGACCTAATAGATGAAAATCCTGATTGTCTGGACCAGCCGGTATAAAAGCATTGGCATATGACACTTCCGCATCGATCAGCTGATCAGGTGGGAGGCAGGCGCACAACTAAAAAAGATACAGCAACCCCACCATCTTAAAAAGTACTAATTGTCACCAACACAGAAGAAAACCCACAGAAAGATGACAGAAGTGTAGCATGCAGTGACAGACAAATAGTAGCACCAAAAAGGTTTGTCAAGCATATGCAGACCTGTGATGTGGGGGAAGGTGAACCACTTGGTTTGATTATGTATGTATATTAATCCTGCTTTCTAGTGTTGTGCGCAAATATTTGTATCGCGAATTTTAATCGTGAATATCACCACTTTGAGAATTCGCTAAAATTTTGAATATAGTGCTATATATTCGTATTCGCGAATATTCTACATTTGTTTTGTTTAATTACATTAGATAGTTATTTAGTTAGCTTATATATATATATATATATATATATATATAAAAGAGAAATCCTGAGGGAGCACCACCTTAAACGTGGGTGCAAAATCCACAAGGGCAACGGCAGAGACCCAATATTATAACTGAAGAAAGATAGGACTGCACTCCGGATAAAAGTGAAATTCTGTGAGGCTTTATTCACCCATAGTATGGCAACTTTGCGACGTTTCGGCTCACAAGAGCCTTCTTCCAGGCTGGAAGAAGGCTCTTGTGAGCCGAAACGTCGCAAAGTTGCCATACTATGGGTGAATAAAGCCTCACAGAATTTCACTTTTATCCGGAGTGCAGTCCTATCTTTCTTCAGTTATATATATATATATATATACAGTGGGATGCGAAAGTTTGGGCAACCTTGTTAATCGTCATGATTTTCCTGTATAAATCGTTGGTTGTTACGGTAAAAAATCTCAGTTAAATATATCATATAGGAGACACACACAGTGATATTTGAGAAGTGAAATGAAGTTTATTGGATGTACAGAAAGTGTGCTATAACTGTTTAACCAAAATTAGGCAGGTGCATAAATTTGGGCACTGTTGTCATTTTATTGATTCCAAAACCTTTAGAACTAATTATTGGAATGCTGGGTAAGCTCAGTTACCCCTGACCTACATACACAGATGAATCCAATTATGAGAAAGAGTATTTAAGGGGGTCAATTGTAAGTTTCCCTCCTCTTAATTTTCTCTGAAGAGTAGCAACACGGGGGTCTCAAAACAACTCTCAAATGACCTGAAGACAAAGATTGTCACCATCATGGTTTAGGGGAAGGATACAGAAAGCTATCTCAGAGATTTCAGCTGTCTGTTTCCACAGTTAGGAACATATTGAGGAAATGGAAGACCACAGGCTCAGTTCAAGTTAAGGCTCGAAGTGGCAGACCAAGAAAAATCTCAGATAGACAGAAGTGACGAATGGTGAGAACAGTCAGAGTCAACCCACAGACCAGCACCAAAGACTTACAACATCATCTTGCTGCAGATGGAGTCACTGTGCATCGTTCAACCATTCAGCGCACTTTACACAAGGAGATGCTGTATGCGAGAGTGATGCAGAGGAAGCCTTTTCTCTGCCCACAGCACAAAAAGTGCCACTTGAGGTGGGCTAAAGCACATTTGGACAAGCCAGCTTCATTTTGGAATAAGGTGCTGGGGACTGATGAAACTAAAATTGAGTTATTTGGCCATAACAAGGGGTGTTATGCATGGAGGAAAAATACCACAGCATTCCAAGAAAAACACCTGCTACCTACAGTAAAATATGGTGGTGGTTCCATCATGCTGTGGGGCTGTGTAGCCAGTGCAGGGACTGGGAATCTTGTCAAAGTTGAGGGACGCATGGATTCCACTCAGTATCAGCAGATTCTGGAGACCAATGTCCAAGAATCAGTGACAAACTGAAGCTGCGCCAGGCTGTATCTTTCAACAAGACAACGACCCTAAACACTGCTCAAAATCCACTAAGGCATTTATTCAGGGGAATAAGTACAACGTTCTGGAATGGCTATCGCAGTCCCCAGACCTGAATATAATTTAAAATCGGTGGTGTGACTTAAAGAGAGCTGTCCATGCTCGGAAGCCATCAAATGTGAATGAACTAAAGAAGTGTTGTAAAGAGGATGGTCCAAAATACCTTCACCCAGAATCCAGACTCTCATTGGACCCTACAGGAAGCGTTTAGAGGCTGTAATTTCTGCAAAAGGAGGATCTACTAAATATTGATTTCATTTTTTTTTTGTGGTGCCCAAATTTATGCACCTGCCTAATTTTGTTCAAACAATTATAGCACACTTTCTGTAAATCCAATAAACTTAATTTCACTTCTCAAATATCACTGTGTGTGTCTCCTATATGATATATTTAACTGAGATTTTTTATCGTAACAACCAACGATTTATACAGGAAAATCATGACGATTAACAAGGTTGCCCAAACTTTCGCATCCCACTGTATATATATATATATATATATATATATATATAGAGAGAGAGAGAGAGAGAGAGATCGTGATATAGTGTAGCTCATCCAGTGCAGGGTGTTAGGTAGTGTGATAGGTTCTGCTGTCCATACATACATGCTACAGACATAGTGCTGTGATATCACAAGTTCACAACAATACTTAGTGCACCAATCAGTAATATGTAGTCCGACCTGCTAAAATGTGAAGTTGCACGTATTGCACAAAAATATGCGCATCATTAATTGCAGATTTGAGCAATTGCGAATATATTGGTGCACTCTATCTGAATAGAAAAATTTAGTCATTTTCTGCTGTGCCAACCATTTTTTCCAGTCTCAGGAAACTTCTAGCAGCTTGAAAAATTTAGCAACAGTGACCTACGCCTGTATTGCGCACGCAATACGCGCATATTACATTGCCGGTTTTTGCAATCAAGAAAATTATTGCAAATTCGAGAATATATGACAAATATTCTCCAAAATATTCCCAAAATATCACAAATTCGAATATTGCCCCTGCCGCTCATAACTACTGCTTACATCCTGCTTAAATTATTGCTTTGTGCTGCTAACAACATTGGACCCTTTGGCTTGGCAATCTCCTTGTGTTTGTGTTTGCCGTTGCCAAACCATTTTTGTATGTATTGAAATACTTTTTATAAACTACAATAAAAATACATTTTTATACACTTTTGTGTGTTTTGTTACATATAGAGTGCTTGGGGTTTTTCCCATATAGGTTTTATCATCATATATTTCATAAAATAATGTTACTACAAGGTCTAAATTACAGAGGTGCTATAGAATCCCTAAATAATAATACATAGTGTCCTAATAACATTGGCATATGTAATGTGGACCAGCTGAGATGCGGCCGCAACCTAGCAAAAATGCAGAGAATTACTGCCGAATCTCCCGAACGCTAGTGTTAAACTAGCCTTATGCTATTCCAGGCGATAATACTACCTAAATAACAGTACAATATAATGCCCAAATAACAGCACCTAGATCCAGAATTTTCAAGCCAATCATCACTTATACATCAAACACTATAGTTAGCAAAGAGGAAGCGCCACCTTGTGGAAATGGCTCCCTATGAGTCAAAATCTGACTTTTCAACTAAGCCTTAGGATTAGGGATGAGCGAACTCGAACTGTATAGTTCGGGTTCGTACCGAATTTTGGGGTGTCCGTGACACGGACCCGAACCCGGACATTTTCGTAAAAGTCCGGGTTCGGGTTCGGTATTCGTCGCTTTCTTGGCGCTTTTGTGACGCTTTCTTGGCGCTTTTTGAAAGGCTGCAAAGCAGCCAATCAACAAGCGTCATACTACTTGCCCCAAGAGGCCGTCACAGCCATGCCTACTATTGGCATGGCTGTGATTGGCCAGAGCACCATGTGACCCAGCCTCTATTTAAGCTGGAGTCACATAGCGCCGCCCGTCACTCTGCTCTGATTAGCGTAGGGAGAGGTTGCGGATGCGACAGTAGGGCGAGATTAGGCAGATTAACTCCTCCAAAGGACTTCACTTGATTAATCGATCGATCTGCAGCTGTGCATCATTGAGCTGCTGAAATTCAAATGCTCACTCACTGTTTTTAGGCTGCCCAGACCGTTTGTCAGTCACTTTTTTCTGGGGTGATCGGCGGCCATTTTGTGTCTTGTGCGGTGCTGCGACCAAGTGCATCCAAGCTGCGACCAAGTGCATTTAACCCTCAATGGTGTGGTTGTTTTTTGGCTAAAGCCTACATCAGGGTGAAGCTGTCACACCAAGTGCATTTAACCAGCAATAGTCTGTTCATTTTTTTGGCCATATACTAAATCAGGGGCAAGCTGCGCCTGTCACCAAGTGCATTTAACCCTCAATGGTGTGGTTGTTTTTTGGCTAAAGCCTACATCAGGGTGAAGCTGTCACACCAAGTGCATTTAACCAGCAATAGTCTGTTCATTTTTTGGCCATATACTACATCAGGGGCAAGCTGCGCCCGTCACCAAGTGCATTTAACCCTCAGTAGTGTGGTGCGTCAAGCTGTGACACCAAGTGCATTTAACCAGCAATAGTCTGTTCATTTTTTGGCCATATACTAAATCAGGGGCAAGCTGCGCCCGTCACCAAGTGCATTTAACCAGCAATAGTGTGGTTATTTTTTGGCCATATCCCAGTCTAATTCTGTCACTAAATCCATACCGGTCACCCAGCGCCTAAATACTAGGCCTCAAATTTATATCCCGCTAAATCTCTCGTTACCGCTGTCCTGTTGTGGCTGGGAAAGTTATTTAGTGTCCGTCAAAGCACATTTTTTGTTCTGGGTTGAAGTACAATTCCCAATTTAGCAATTTCATAATTTAGTGGTTCCTGCTATATCAGAGCTATTTGAAATCTATCCCTAAAAGGGTATATAATATTCAAGGTGCACATTGGGTCATTCAGAATAACTTCACACACACCCGCTACTGTGTATTTCCAAGTCTAATTCTGTCACTAAACCCATACCTGTCACCCAGCGCCTAAATACTAGGCCTCAAATTTATATCCTGCTAAATCTCTCGTTACCGCTGTCCTGTTGTGGCTGGGAAAGTTATTTAGTGTCCGTCAAAGCACATTTTTTGTTCTGGGTTGAAATACAATTCCCAATTTAGCAATTTCATAATTTAGTGGTTCCTGCTATATCAGAGCTATTTGAAATCTATCCCTAAAAGGGTATATAATATTCAAGGTGCACATTGGGTCATTCAGAATAACTTCACACACACCCGCTACTGTGTATTTCCAAGTCTAATTCTGTCACTAAACCCATACCTGTCACCCAGCGCCTAAATACTAGGCCTCAAATTTATATCCTGCTAAATCTCTCGTTACCGCTGTCCTGTTGTGGCTGGGAAAGTTATTTAGTGTCCGTCAAAGCACATTTTTTGTTCTGGGTTGAAATACAATTCCCAATTTAGCAATTTCATAATTTAGTGGTTTCTGCTATATCAGAGCTATTTGAAATCTATCCCTAAAAGGGTATATAATATTCAAGGTGCACATTGGGTCATTCAGAATAACTTCACACACACCCGCTACTGTGTATTTCCAAGTCTAATTCTGTCACTAAACCCATACCTGTCACCCAGCGCCTAAATACTAGGCCTCAAATTTATATCCTGCTAAATCTCTCGTTACCGCTGTCCTGTTGTGGCTGGGAAAGTTATTTAGTGTCCGTCAAAGCACATTTTTTGTTCTGGGTTGAAATACAATTCCCAATTTAGCAATTTCATAATTTAGTGGTTTCTGCTATATCAGAGCTATTTGAAATCTATCCCTAAAAGGGTATATAATATTCAAGGTGCACATTGGGTCATTCAGAATAACTTCACACACACCCGCTACTGTGTATTTCTAAGTCTAATTCTGTCACTAAACCCATACCTGTCACCCAGCGCCTAAATACTAGGCCTCAAATTTATATCCTGCTAAATCTCTCATTAACGCTGTCCTGTTGTGGCTGGGAAAGTTATTTAGTGTCCGTCAAAGCACATTTTTTGTTCTGGGTTTAAATACAATTCCCAATTTAACAATTTCATAATTTAGTGGTTTCTGCTATATCAGAGCTATTTGAAATCTATCCCTAAAAGGGTATATAATATTCAAGGTGCACATTGGGTCATTCAGAATAACTTCACACACACCCGCTACTGTGTATTTCCAAGTCTAATTCTGTCACTAAACCCATACCTGTCACCCAGCGCCTAAATACTAGGCCTCAAATTTATATCCTGCTAAATCTCTCGTTACCGCTGTCCTGTTGTGGCTGGGAAAGTTATTTAGTGTCCGTCAAAGCACATTTTTTGTTCTGGGTTGAAATACAATTCCCAATTTAGCAATTTCATAATTTAGTGGTTTCTGCTATATCAGAGCTATTTGAAATCTATCCCTAAAAGGGTATATAATATTCAAGGTGCACATTGGGTCATTCAGAATAACTTCACACACACCCGCTACTGTGTATTTCTAAGTCTAATTCTGTCACTAAACCCATACCTGTCACCCAGCGCCTAAATACTAGGCCTCAAATTTATATCCTGCTAAATCTCTCGTTAACGCTGTCCTGTTGTGGCTGGGAAAGTTATTTAGTGTCCGTCAAAGCACATTTTTTGTTCTGGGTTTAAATACAATTCCCAATTTAACAATTTCATAATTTAGTGGTTTCTGCTATATCAGAGCTATTTGAAATCTATCCCTAAAAGGGTATATAATATTCAAGGTGCACATTGGGTCATTCAGAATAACTTCACACACACCCGCTACTGTGTATTTCCAAGTCTAATTCTGTCACTAAACCCATACCTGTCACCCAGCGCCTAAATACTAGGCCTCAAATTTATATCCTGCTAAATCTCTCGTTAACGCTGTCCTGTTGTGGCTGGGAAAGTTATTTAGTGTCCGTCAAAGCACATTTTTTGTTCTGGGTTTAAATACAATTCCCAATTTAACAATTTCATAATTTAGTGGTTTCTGCTATATCAGAGCTATTTGAAATCTATCCCTAAAAGGGTATATAATATTCAAGGTGCACATTGGGTCATTCAGAATAACTTCACACACACCCGCTACTGTGTATTTCCAAGTCTAATTCTGTCACTAAACCCATACCTGTCACCCAGCGCCTAAATACTAGGCCTCAAATTTATATCCTGCTAAATCTCTCGTTAACGCTGTCCTGTTGTGGCTGGGAAAGTTATTTAGTGTCCGTCAAAGCACATTTTTTGTTCTGGGTTGAAATACAATTCCCAATTTAGCAATTTCATAATTTAGTGGTTTCTGCTATATCAGAGCTATTTGAAATCTATCCCTAAAAGGGTATATAATATTCAAGGTGCACATTGGGTCATTCAGAATAACTTCACACACACCCGCTACTGTGTATTTCCAAGTCTAATTCTGTCACTAAACCCATACCTGTCACCCAGCGCCTAAATACTAGGCCTCAAATTTATATCCTGCTAAATCTCTCGTTAACGCTGTCCTGTTGTGGCTGGGAAAGTTATTTAGTGTCCGTCAAAGCACATTTTTTGTTCTGGGTTTAAATACAATTCCCAATTTAACAATTTCATAATTTAGTGGTTTCTGCTATATCAGAGCTATTTGAAATCTATCCCTAAAAGGGTATATAATATTCAAGGTGCACATTGGGTCATTCAGAATAACTTCACACACACCCGCTACTGTGTATTTCTAAGTCTAATTCTGTCACTAAACCCATACCTGTCACCCAGCGCCTAAATACTAGGCCTCAAATTTATATCCTGCTAAATCTCTCGTTAACGCTGTCCTGTTGTGGCTGGGAAAGTTATTTAGTGTCCGTCAAAGCACATTTTTTGTTCTGGGTTTAAATACAATTCCCAATTTAACAATTTCATAATTTAGTGGTTTCTGCTATATCAGAGCTATTTGAAATCTATCCCTAAAAGGGTATATAATATTCAAGGTGCACATTGGGTCATTCAGAATAACTTCACACACACACGCTTCTGTGCATTTCCAAGTCTAATTCTGTCACTAAATCCATACCGGTCACCCAGCGCCTAAATACTAGGCCTCAAATTTATATCCCGCTGAATTTGAATACAATACATTGGGCCAAATAATATATTTGTTGTTGTGGTGAACCATAACAATGAGAAAAACATCTAGTAAGGGACGCGGACGTGGACATGGTCGTGGTGGTGTTAGTGGACCCTCTGGTGCTGGGAGAGGACGTGGCCGTTCTGCCACATCCACACGTCCTAGTGTACCAACTACCTCAGGTCCCAGTAGCCGCCAGAATTTACAGCGATATATGGTGGGGCCCAATGCCGTTCTAAGGATGGTAAGGCCTGAGCAGGTACAGGCATTAGTCAATTGGGTGGCCGACAGTGGATCCAGCACGTTCACATTATCTCCCACCCAGTCTTCTGCAGAAAGCGCACAGATGGCGCCTGAAAACCAACCCCATCAGTCTGTCACATCACCCCCATGCATACCAGGGAAACTGTCTCAGCCTCAAGTTATGCAGCAGTCTCTTATGCTGTTTGAAGACTCCGCTGGCAGGGTTTCCCAAGGGCATCCACCTAGCCCTTCCCCAGCGGTGAAAGACATAGAATGCACTGACGCACAACCACTTATGTTTCCTGATGATGAGGACATGGGAATACCACCTCAGCATGTCTCTGATGATGACGAAACACAGGTGCCAACTGCTGCGTCTTTCTGCAGTGTGCAGACTGAACAGGAGGTCAGGGATCAAGACTGGGTGGAAGACGATGCAGGGGACGATGAGGTCCTAGACCCCACATGGAATGAAGGTCGTGCCACTGACTTTCACAGTTCGGAGGAAGAGGCAGTGGTGAGACCGAGCCAACAGCGTAGCAAAAGAGGGAGCAGTGGGCAAAAGCAGAACACCCGCCGCCAAGAGACTCCGCCTGCTACTGACCGCCGCCATCTGGGACCGAGCACCCCAAAGGCAGCTTCAAGGAGTTCCCTGGCATGGCACTTCTTCAAACAATGTGCTGACGACAAGACCCGAGTGGTTTGCACGCTGTGCCATCAGAGCCTGAAGCGAGGCATTAACGTTCTGAACCTGAGCACAACCTGCATGACCAGGCACCTGCATGCAAAGCATGAACTGCAGTGGAGTAAACACCTTAAAACCAAGGAAGTCACTCAGGCTCCCCCTGCTACCTCTTCTGCTGCTGCCGCCTCGGCCTATTCTGCTGCTGCCGCCTCGGCCTCTTCCTCCGCCTCTGGAGGAACGTTGGCACCTGCCGCCCAGCAAACAGGGGATGTACCACCAACACCACCACCACCACCTCCGTCACCAAGCGTCTCAACCATGTCACACGCCAGCGTTCAGCTCTCCATCTCACAAACATTTGATAGAAAGCGTAAATTCCCACCTAGCCACCCTCGATCCCTGGCCCTGAATGCCAGCATTTCTAAACTACTGGCCTAAGAAATGCTGTCATTTAGGCTGGTGGACACAGACAGCTTCAAACAGCTCATGTCGCTTGCTGTCCCACAGTATGTTGTTCCCAGCCGGCACTACTTCTCCAAGAGAGCCGTGCCTTCCCTGCACAACCAAGTATCCGATAAAATCAAGTGTGCACTGCGCAACGCCATCTGTAGCAAGGTCCACCTAACCACAGATACGTGGACCAGTAAGCACGGCCAGGGACGCTATATCTCCCTAACTGCACACTGGGTAAATGTAGTGGCAGCTGGGCCCCAGGCGGAGAGCTGTTTGGCGCACGTCCTTCCGCCGCCAAGGATCGCAGGGCAACATTCTTTGCCTCCTGTTGCCACCTCCTCCTTCTCGGCTTCCTCCTCCTCTTCTTCCACCTGCTCATCCAGTCAGCCACACACCTTCACCACCAACTTCAGCACAGCCCGGGGTAAACGTCAGCAGGCCATTCTGAAACTCATATGTTTGGGGGACAGGCCCCACACCGCACAGGAGTTGTGGCGGGGTATAGAACAACAGACCGACGAGTGGTTGCTGCCGGTGAGCCTCAAGCCCGGCCTGGTGGTGTGTGATAATGGGCGAAATCTCGTTGCAGCTCTGGGACTAGCCAATTTGACGCACATCCCTTGCTTGGCGCATGTGCTGAATTTGGTGGTGCAGAAGTTCATTCACAACTACCCCGACATGTCAGAGCTGCTGCATAAAGTGCGGGCCGTCTGTTCGCGCTTCCGGCGTTCACATCCTGCTGCTGCTCGCCTGTCTGCGCTACAGCGTAACTTCGGCCTTCCCGCTCACCGCCTCATATGCGACGTGCCCACCAGGTGGAACTCCACCTTGCACATGCTGGACAGACTGTGCGAGCAGCAGCAGGCCATAGTGGAGTTTCAGCTGCAGCACGCACGGGTCAGTCGCACTACAGAACAGCACCACTTCACCACCAATGACTGGGCCTCCATGCGAGACCTGTGTGCCCTGTTGCGCTGTTTCGAGTACTCCACCAACATGGCCAGTGGCGATGACACCGTTATCAGCGTTACAATACCACTTCTATGTCTCCTTGAGAAAACACTTAGGGCGATGATGGAAGAGGAGGTGGCCCAGGAGGAGGAGGAGGAGGAGGAGGAAGAGGGGTCATTTTTAGCACTTTCAGGCCAGTCTCTTCGAAGTGACTCAGAGGGAGGTTTTTGGCAACAGCAGAGGCCAGGTACAAATGTGGCCAGCCAGGGCCCACTACTGGAGGACGAGGAGGACGAGGATGAGGAGGAGGTGGAGGAGGATGAGGATGAAGCATGGTCACAGCGGGGTGGCACCCAACGCAGCTCGGGTCCATCACTGGTGCGTGGCTGGGGGGAAAGGCAGGACGATGACGATACGCCTCCCACAGAGGACAGCTTGTCCTTACCCCTGGGCAGCCTGGCACACATGAGCGACTACATGCTGCAGTGCCTGCGCAACGACAGCAGAGTTGCCCACATTTTAACCTGTGCGGACTACTGGGTTGCCACCCTGCTGGATCCACGCTACAAAGACAATGTGCCCACCTTACTTCCTGCACTGGAGCGTGATAGGAAGATGCGCGAGTACAAGCGCACGTTGGTAGACGCGCTACTGAGAGCATTCCCAAATGTCACAGGGGAACAAGTGGAAGCCCAAGGCCAAGGCAGAGGAGGAGCAAGAGGTCGCCAAGGCAGCTGTGTCACGGCCAGCTCCTCTGAGGGCAGGGTTAGCATGGCAGAGATGTGGAAAACTTTTGTCAACACGCCACAGCTAACTGCACCACCACCTGATACGCAACGTGTTAGCAGGAGGCAACATTTCACTAACATGGTGGAACAGTACGTGTGCACACCCCTCCACGTACTGACTGATGGTTCGGCCCCATTCAACTTCTGGGTCTCTAAATTGTCCACGTGGCCAGAGCTAGCCTTTTATGCCTTGGAGGTGCTGGCCTGCCCGGCAGCCAGCGTTTTGTCTGAACGTGTATTCAGCACGGCAGGGGGCGTCATTACAGACAAACGCAGCCGCCTGTCTACAGCCAATGTGGACAAGCTGACGTTCATAAAAATGAACCAGGCATGGATCCCACAGGACCTGTCCGTCCCTTGTCCAGATTAGACATTAACTACCTCCCCATAACCATATATTATTGGACTCCAGGGCACTTCCTCATTCAATCCTATTTTTATTTTCATTTTACCATTATATTGCGAGGCTACCCAAAGTTGAATGAACCTCTCCTCTGCCTGTGTGCTAGGCCTAAATATATGCCAATGGACTGTTGCAGTGGTGGCTGACATGAAGCCTGATTCTCTGCTATGACATGCAGACTAATTCTCTGCTGACATGAAGCCAGATTGTCTGTTACGGGACCTCTCTCCTCTGCCTGGGTGCTGGGCCTAAATTTATGACAATGGACTGTTGCAGTGGTGGCTGACGTGAAGCCTGATTCTCTGCTATGACATGCAGACTGATTCTCTGCTGACATGAAGCCAGATTGTCTGTTACGGGACCTCTCTGCTCTGCCTGTGTGCTAGGCCTAAATATATGCCAATGGACTGTTGCAGTGGTGGGTGACGTGAAGCCTCATTCTCTGCTATGACATGCAGACTGATTCTCTGCTGTCATGAAGCCAGATTGTCTGTTACGGGACCTCTCTGCTCTGCCTGTGTGCTAGGCCTAAATATATGCCAATGGACTGTTGCAGTGGTGGGTGACGTGAAGCCTCATTCTCTGCTATGACATGCAGACTGATTCTCTGCTGACATGAAGCCAGATTGTCTGTTACGGGACCTCTCTCCTCTGCCTGTGTGCTAGGCCTAAATATATGCCAATGGACTGTTGCAGTGGTGGCTGACGTGAAGCCTCATTCTCTGCTATGACATGCAGACTAATTCTCTGCTGACATGAAGCCAGATTGTCTGTTACGGGACCTCTCTCCTCTGCCTGGGTGCTGGGCCTAAATTTATGACAATGGACTGTTGCAGTGGTGGCTGACGTGAAGCCTGATTCTCTGCTATGACATGCAGACTGATTCTCTGCTGACATGAAGCCAGATCCTCTGTTACGGGACCTCTCTCCTCTGCCTGGGTGCTGGGCCTAAATTTATGAAAATGGACTCTTACAGTGGTGGGTGACGTGAAGCCTGATTCTCTGCTATGACATGAAGACTGATTCTCTGCTGACATGAAGCCAGATTGTCTGTTACGGGACCTCTCTCCTCTGCCTGGGTGCCGGGGCCTAAATATCTGAGAATGGACTGTTCCAGTGGTGGGTGACGGGAAGCCAGATTCTCTGCTATGGAACCTCTCTCCAATTGATTTTGGTTAATTTTTATTTATTTAATTTTTATTTTAATTAATTTCCCTATCCACATTTGTTTGCAGGGGATTTACCTACATGTTTCTGCCTTTTGCAGCCCTCTAGCCCTTTCCTGGGCTGTTTTACAGCCGTTTTAGTGCCGAAAAGTTCGGGTCCCCATTGACTTCAATGGGGTTCGGGTTCGGGACGAAGTTCGGATCGGGTTCGGATCCCGAACCCGAACATTTCCGGGATGTTCGGCCGAACTTCTCGAACCCGAACATCCAGGTGTTCGCTCAACTCTACTTAGGATATGACAAGGGAATATTGCAAAGTCTAATATTTATCCGTAGACAACTGTTTTGGGGTGCATGCCCCTCATCAGTACAGAGTAGGATTCTGTACTTGTAGTTAGAAAATCCTGTGAGTTATCCAAAGGAGTGTGGTGAGAACCAAATGACATTTGCCTCTTTCAGCTTTCTTATCATGCTGCTCTGAGCAGAGATCATTCACTTTGGGATATTTGCCCACCTGGTTTTTACTAAGGTGCAGCTGTAAGGTTGCTGACCTAAATGGAATGTTGTCCTTTGTTATGAAGATTCACACAGCAATATCCATAGTAATATAATGGGCACAATTATCTCACGACTGATAATAATCTAAATAGTCGGAATCATTATAGGACACACTAAGTGAACTCAATGTAATGATTTTAGATTATGTGCATTGACCTGTAAATTCATTTTTTAACCAGAGCTTTTAAAGAGGACCTGAACCACAAAATGCAATGCAATCTGAAAGAACCGTGTTATGGAGCTTAGCAGATTAATATACAGTGGATATAAAAAGTCTACACACCCCTGTTAAAATGTCAGGTTTCTGTAATGTTAAAAAAAAAATGAGACAAAGATTTCAGAACTTTTTCCACCTTGAATGTGACCTATAAACTGTACCATTCAATTGAAAAACTAACTGAAATCTTTTAGGTGGAGGGAAGAATAAAAAAAACACTAAAATAATGTGGTTGCATAAGTGTGCACACCCTCTTATAACTGGGGATGTAGCTGTGTTCAGAATTAAGCAATCACATTCAAAATCATGTCAAATAGGAGTCAGCACACACCTGCCGTCATTTAAAGCAGTGTTTCCCAAACAGTGTGCCTCCAGCTGTTGCAAAACTACAACTCCCAGCATGCCCGGACAGTCTTTGGTTGTGCGGGCATGCTGGGAGTTGTAGTTTTGCAACAGCTGGAGGCACACTGGTTGGGAAACACTGATTTAAAGTGCCTCTGATTAACCCCAGATAAAGTTCAGCTGCTCTAGTTGGTCTTTCCTGAAATTTTCTTAGTCGCATCCCACAGCAAAAGCCATGGTCCACAGAGAGCTTCCAAAACATCAGAGGGATCTCATTGTTAAAAGGTATCAGTCAGGAGAAGGATACAAAATAATTTCCAAGACATTAGATATACCATGGAACACAGTGAAAACAGTCATTATCAAGTGGAGAAAATATGGCACAACAGTGACATTACCAAGAACTGGACGTCCCTCCAAAACTGATGAAAAGATGAGAAGAAAACTGGCCTGGGAGGCTACCAAGAGGTCTACAGCAACATTAACCCCATAGGGACACAGCCTTATTTTACCTTAAGGACCAGGCCATTTTTAAAAAATCTGACCAGTGTCACTTTAAGTGGTGATAACTTTAAAACGCTTTGACTTTTTAAAGGGACCGCGGGGATCAGAAACTGCAAAAAGCGCATCAAACCGCGGGTCTGAATTGACCTGCGGTTTGTTGCGATCACCGACATAGGGGGGTCACAGGACCCCCCCCCCCGTGCATTTAGCCTAGGTGCCTGCTCAATGATTTGAGCAGGCACCTTGTTCCGATCACCGCCGGCCAGGCGGCAGTGATCGGAACAACACATGACGTACCGGTACGTCATGTGTCCTTAAGTACCATGACATCATAACGTACCGGTACGTCATGTGTCCTTAAGAGGTTAAAGTAGCTGCAGAAGTATCTGGCAAGGTACATGTGACAAACAATCTCCCATTTTCTTCATATGTCTGGGCTATGGCGTAGAGTGGCAAGACAAAAGCCCTTTCTTACAAAGAAAAACATCCAAGCCAGGCTACATTTAGCAAAAACAGATCTGAAGTTTCCCAAAAGCATGTGGGAAAAGGTGTTATGGTCTGATTAAACCAAGGTTGAACTTTTTAGCCATAATTCCAAAAGATACGTTTGGCGCAAAAACAACACTGCACATCACCAAAAGAACATCTTACCCACAGTGAAGCATGGTGGTGGCAGCATCATGCTTTGGGGCTGTTTTTCTTCAGCTGGAACTGGGGCCTTAGTTAAGCTAGAGGGAATTATGAATTATGAACAATTCCAAATACCAGTCCATATTGACACAAAACCTTCAGGCTTCTGCTAGAAAGCTGAACATGAAGAGGAACTTAATCTTTCAGCATGACAACAACCCAAAGCATACATCCAAATCAACAAAGGAATGGCTTTACCAGAAGAAGATTAAAGTTTTGGAATAGCCCAGCTAGAGCCCAGACCTAAATCCGATTTAAGATCTGTGGGGTGATCTGAAGAGGGTTGTGCACAAGAGATGCCCTCGCAATCTGATTTGGAGTGTTTTTGCAAAGAAGAGTGGGCAAATCTTGGCAAGTCAAAAGTGTCATGCTGGTAGACTCATACCCAAAAAGACTGAGTGCTGCAATAAAATCAAAAGGTGCTTCAACAAAGTATTATTTTAAGGGTGTGCACACTTATGCAACTATATTATTGTATTTGTTATATATTTTCTTCCCTCTACCTAAAAAATTTCAGTTTGTTTTTCTATTGAGTTGTACAGTTTATAGGCAACATTAAAGGTGGAAAAAGTTCCGAAATGATCTTATCTTTATATTTTTTTTTACATCACAGAAACCTGACATTTTAACAGGGGTGTGTAGACTTTTTATATCCACTATACATTTTTTAAAAGTGCAGTAAAACTTGTAATTTATACATTTATATCTTTGCTATGTTCACCTCTAAACAGCTCTCAGTGCATGAGGGAGGTGTGATTGATAGTATTGGATGCCTAAGTGGGCATAGTGAGATAGCTGTCAGTCACTGATAACCCCTCCTCCCTGTGCCAATAGCTATTCACAGGGGGTAGAAAAAGCAAATATACAAATGTATAAATTACAGGCTTTACTGACTCTTTTTCCACAAAAAAATATACATCAATCTGCTCAGCTCGCTCTGCTCTATAATACTGTGCTTTCAGATTGCATTTTGTGGTGACAGGTCCTCTTTAAGGGTACTCTCACACTTGTGGCAGAGTGATCTGGCAATCTGCATGCAAACGGACAGCATTTGTAGACGGATCCGGATGCGGATCCGTCTCACAAATGCATTGTAAGAACGGATCCGGCTATCCGTTTTGTCATACGGACAAACGGATCTGTTTCTATTTTTTTTCACATATTTAAAGGTCTGTGCATGCGCAGACCAGAAGGTCGGATCCGGCATTGCGGTAAGTGTTCCGGAATTTTGGACGGAGATAAAACCGTAGCATGCTCCGGTATTATCTCTGTCCTAAAAAGTCAAAAAGACTGAACTGAAGACATCCTGATACATCCTGAATGGATTTCTCTCCATTCAGAATGCATGGGGATAAAACTGATCAGTTATTTTCCGGTATTGAGCCCCTAGGACGGAACTCAGTGCCGGAAAAGAAAAACACTAGTGTAAAAGTACCCTAAGAGTGATCAGTTGGATTTTTTCCAATCTAGCCACTGATCTTGCTCTACTATACTCTATGCAATCATTTTAAAAGGAATATATTTTTATGACATATTTTTAAGGCAAAGCGTTCTGCCCTGCCTTTATAAGTGCTTTTACCACCACTAGTTGAAGAAATTCATACATTAATAGCCCCTGTCCTGTTATACAGTGATAACAAAAGCCACCAAATGCAGTGTCACTGCTGCCAATATGCCACTTATGATCCGTCATAAGAACAATCCCAAAAAAACTGATCCTGTCTTTTGAGTATCCACCTTCACCTGGTCAGCATTTGGTCAGTAATCAATCAGTATTGCTAAGGCCAAAAAGAAAAAAACAGAAGTGGATCCAAAACAGAGATGACACGTAATTGGAAGGTTTGCATGTCTTCTGTGTTTTGTACCCACTCTTGCTTTTGGCTTCCAAATCATGATCCATGATAGAGGCCTCCAAAGACAGGAACCGTTGTGTTTTTCATTTTTCCGTCCTGACAGATCAGAAGAAGGGTAAAATAAATGGTAATGTCAACAAGGACAAACAGGGACAATAGTGGCCCCGTCAGATTGGTGAGGGTGGCAACCGCATGAGAAGTCAACACAGTGGCCCAGTTGCAGAGTGGTGAGGTGGCAACCACATGAGGAGTCAACACAGTGGCCCAGTTGAAGAGTGGTGAGGTGGCAACCACATGAGGAGTCAACACAGTGGCCCAGTTACAAAGTGGTGAGGGTTGCAACCACATGAGGAGTCAACACAGTGGCCCATTCACAGAGTGGGGAGGTGGGGTGCAACAGCAGTGGCAGTAACAGCACAAGATGGTGGGTGGCAGAAGGAGAACATGACAGCAGAGGCAGCAGGTGTGTGGCATCAGATGGGTGGCAGCATTAGAATAGTGGCTGAAACAGGTAGCCACAGGAAATGAGTCTCCTTTGACAGTTTGGATGTGGCACCCAGAAAGATCTAGTCTGATGCATCTGATTTATTTTCACAAAGGTTAGTCTTTCTACATTTTGGGTGGAAAAGTGAGTTCTCCTTGAGGTAACTATGCCCCCGCCGCACTAAACACCTGCTCTGATGCCACACTACTATCTGGACAGGAAAGTTTGTCAAGGGCAAACCCGGCCAGTTGCAGCCTCAAATCAAGTTTGGCTGCCCAGTAGTCCAGGGAATCTTGGATGGTGGGTGGCAGGCTGCAGTCCAAGTATGCTACCACCTGCTGGTTCAGGTTCTGCTCCATGTCTTGATGATGCAGTGAAAAAAAAGTGCTAATCAGAGACTCTAGACTTAAGTTGCTGCTGATGGAGCTGATACTGCTTATGCTCCCCCCCCCCCCCCTTCAGCAGCCATGCCAGTAGTTCAGTTTTTCCTCCCTCTCAGTTGGTGGAAAAAAGGTCCCCATATAATTTGGCTGTCACTACACAAGCAGCTCCGCATACATCTGGCCATTTGCATAAGGGACTCCCTGCCTCCATTTCCACTGCATTCTGCCACGGGGTGTTGGGTTCATCTGCCTGGTCTTCCTTATCTCCCTCTAGCTCCTCATGCTCCTCCTAAAATAATATTATCCCATATAATGCCTTCAGTATTAATTATTCCTCCATAGTGCCCTAGTAGAAATAATTCCCCTAGTGCACACATTAACAATGATGCCTCTATAATGTCCCCAGTACCAATAATACAGCAATCTGAATTGCAATGCAGTGCAAGCCACAGGCTTTTTCCTGCTTGTGTCTCAAACTGCCTGCACAGGCTGTCGCACCATTTGTGCCATTGTTCCGTGATCTCGTAATCTCTATGCCTAGTGACCTATAGCCTATGATGGTGAACTTCAGGTGGTCACAATTATGTAATTGTTTCGCGATTGCCCTTGATCAGGCATCAGGCCTAGTGGTCAGTGGCCAAGAAGGATAGACAGCAAGTGGTCTAATGTTCTTCAATTATATAAATGGTAAAAAGTATAAATCTGAAGGTGTCGGCCCTCTACAGAACAATGAGGGGGGAGTTGCAGAGAGCGACGAGGAGAAAGCAAAGATATTAAATATTTCTTCCCCACTGTATTCACTGGGGAAAATAAACTGTCAGATGAAATGCAGAATGTAAAAGTAAATTCCCCATTAAAAGTGCCCTGTCTGACCCAGGAAGAAGTACAACAGCGACTTAGAAAGATTAAAACAGACAAATCGCCAGGGCCAGATGGCATACACCCCCGTATCCTAAGAGAATTAAGTAATGTCATAGCCAGACCCTTATTTCTGATATTTACTCTATACTGACAGGGAGTGTTCCACAGGATTGGCGGTTATTAATGGTACACACTCAGATTTGGTCACTGTCACTAGCAGAGTACCTCAGGGGTCAGTATTGGGCCCTATTCTCTTCAATATATTGCACAGTAAAATATACATTTTTGCAGATGACACTAAACTGTGTAAAGTAATTAACACTTAAGAGGACACTATACAACTACAGATGGTTCTAGATAGATTAGAGGCTTGGGCAGAGAAGTGGCAGAGGAGGTTTAACACTGACAAATGTAAGGTTATGCACATAAAACACTGGGTAACACTGACATGGAAAAGGACCTAGGAATTTTAATAAACAGCAAACTAAGCAGTAAAAACCAGTGTCAGACAGCTGCTACCAAGGCCAATAAGATAATGGGTTGCATCAAAAGGGGCATAGATGCCCGTGATGAGAACATAGTCCTACCACTTTACAAATCACTAGTCAGACCACACATGGAGTACTGTGTACAGTTCTGGGCTCCTGTGAACAAAGCAGACATACAGAGGTGGGGAGGGGTCAGAGGAGGGCAACTAAAGTAATAACTGGAATGGGGCAACTACAGTACCCTGAAAGATTATCAACATTAGGGTTATTCACTTTAGTAAAAACACGACTGAGGGGTGATCTAAATAATATGTATAAATATATCAGGGGTCAGTACAGAGATCTATCCCATCATCTATTTATCCCCTGGACTGTGACTGTGATGAGGTGACACCCTCTGTGTCTGGAAGAAAGAAGGTTTTCACACAAACATAGAAAAGGATTCTTTATGGTAAGAGCAGTGAGACTATGGAACTCTCTGCCTGAGGAGGTGGTGATGGTGAGTACAATAAAATAATTCAAAAGGGGCTTGAATTAATTTCTGGAGTGTAATAATATTACAGGCTATAGCTAGTAGAGAGGTTGTTGATCCAGGGAGTTATTCTGATTGCCTTATTGGAGTCAGGAAGGAATTCGCCCCCCCCCCCCCCCGTGGGGAAAATTGGCTTGTACCTCACTTTTTTTTTTTTTGCCTTCCTCTGGATCAACTTGCAGGATAACAGGCCGAAATGGATAGACAAATGTCTTTTTTCGGCCTTATATACTGTTATTATGTTACTAGTGCCCTCTGCACAGGAGAATGCGCCATTTGCTCCCATTCCCCACTGCAGCATTCAACTGTATCACTGTCCTAAGGATACACAGATAAAAAATGAGGCAACACTCCAACATCAGGAGAAAGGGTGGTGGGCTTGCTTTATTTACCCCAAATGCAACATTTCAGCCCAACAGACTAAGGGCTTTCTCAAGCAATTAGGCATGTGTTTTCATGTGATATATACAAACATGAAAAATTATTCAGATAATTAATTAATCCATTAATACATAAAATAAAATATAAAATACATGATTGCACATTAAAAAATACATCCATTATTGTACATACATAGCTATGTGCATAATAATGAAGTGACTGTAATAGATGAACACATATATGATATAAAAAGGTGCATGATTGTTTGAATAAAAACTGATGAGGTGTCACCAAACAGTTGTGAATTTATAAAAAAAAAACATGTTGTACACATGTTCAGCAGGTGCAAGCCCGCTGTCCCACAAGACCAACTCCATCAGAGGAAAATGTCTAAGAACACCCCTTGTTCTTCATAATATCTCTGATGGTGAGGATAGATTTTCCCAAGGGATGTACCAGGTGCTACCTCTGAGGGGGGTTGGGACACGAGGGAAGCGGAACCTGGGTGTGAACCCATTGGACTGTCCTCCAGGTGGTACGGTACACCTGGAGGGCGCTGGGGGGAAAGCATAGTCAGGGTAAGAAGCCTGAGGTCAAGGCAGGCCTCAATGAGGCAAAGTCCGTTTAAACAAGAAGCAGGGTCCGGTACATAGTAAAGCAGAATCACACTAAACACCTTCACACAACAGTTGCTCAGGCGTTGTCCTGTAGAAAGACACCTTTAAATACATCCTGCTAACCAGCCATAGGCCATAGGAGTGTGCATGCTTCCTCACATAAGGAGGAGAGACACACCGGTACAAACACTATATGCACACAAGGAACTCTCTGGAATGGGCTGTATAGTGGAGCACAACATCTAGTGAAACACAGTGTGCAGTTGCCGATCAGCCAGTCCATGCAGGTGCAGAGAATACATGCTCACAGTGCCCCACCAGGGTTGGGCGTCTGTCTTGCTGTGCGCATGTTTCAAGACAGTCCTATTTTGTCATCAGTAATAATGCAAATGTCCCCTATAGTGCTTCCATTAATTAGCACCTATAGTGCCACCTCTGGTATGTCCTACTGATGACAGTACAAACGCTGATTGTTCTCACACAAGTCATCAACAGGGAGACTATCTTGAGTATTTTCCATAGCACGTGGGGTTTTGTTGCCTCTTCTTAGGAAAAAAAAGAAGATGCCCCACTACAAGGTTGCAGTGAAGACAGAGATGATGCAAATGAAAGACTTCTCTGGGGGCTCAAAGAGGAATGATGTGACCCCTAACTCCAAGGCACTGAGGTGACATCAACCTCATCATGCTGTGACTGAGAGGAGGAGTGAGCCATCCAGTCCACAATCTCACCCCAGGGGTGTAACTACCATAGTGACATACCATGTGACTGCTATGGGGCTCAGGGCAAGAGGGGGCCCAGTTGGGATCATATCCTCTTCTACAGGGGGGTGAAAACTTGGTCAGGACTCTCTAAAGGAAAAACTTTTAGCAAATGAGGCAGTAGAAACAAATGACCCAAGGGTCAACTAAAGGGATTTAGGCAGACTACTGTGGCCTGTTGCTACTACTATTGCTACTACTGGCCTGACGGCTGGTGTTGCTACTACAGCCACCCACAGACTGATTCTCGAATGATGAGGCATGGGTCTTCCATTTTCTACTCCTCTATTTACTAAATATTTTATTATGGGGCATATAAATGAAAAGCCACATGTTTAGTACACAGATTTTTAAACAGTAGCAAAATTGCAAATGTTTGTCCTGTAATTTAAAAGACAGAGGTGCATTAAATATGCCACCCCTTTTACAAACACACTGTACACTGGTATTAAAAATTTACAATTTTATATTGATACAATACATTGTTTTGAATGAAACTGATATACTAATGCAGTACAATGCGCTACGTAAAAATGCAGATACATAATTTTAATAGTCTATTGAGGCAATAAGATGCGTTAACTAAAACTGCATAGTATATTGACATAAAATGCATTGACTGAAACTGCCATATTAATGCAGTACAGTGAATTTACTAAAACTACACAGTACATTAATGCAGTACATTGCTTTAACTACAACTGCACAGTATATTAATGCAGTACAGTGTGATAATTATAACTGCACAATATAGTGACGCAATACAATTCATGAACTAAAACTGCACTGTATATGGACACAATACAATGCGCTAACTGAAATTGCATGGTATATTGACACAATACAATGCGTTAAGTAAAACTGCATGGCATATAAACGTAATACAATGCATTGAATGAAACTGGTATATTATTGCTAGAGATGAGCGAATTTCTTAAAAGTTCGATTCGGCTGATTCAACGAGTAAAAAAAAAAGAATTGCTTCGTGACAAATGACTTCGTCACGAAGCGCATTTTTTTTGTAAGTAGCAGGTGCAATGAAAGGGAGCTGCGATAGCGCTGCCCCCACCATTGCACCCCTCAAATGCCGCGTTCATACATGATCGCGGCATCTGAGTGTAAAATTAGCAATTAAAAAAATAATTAAATCAAGCGTTATTCTTCCATTTGCTCACGACGGGCCGGCCGCCTCCATCTTGCTTGAAGATCTCGGCCGAAATCCTTTGTGGGATTCGATTCGCTCATCTCTAATTTTAGCAATACAATGCACTAACTAAAACTGCACAGTATATTAACCACCTCAGGACCGCATATACGCGTCCTCCCGCGAGAGCCGAGATTTCCTGTGAACGCGCGCGCACAGGCGCGCGCGCTCACAGGAACGGAAGGTAAGCGAGTGGATCTCCAGCCTGCCAGCGGCGATCGCTCGCTGGCAGGCTGGAGATCCGAATTTTTTAACCCCTAACAGGTATATTAGACGCTGTTTTCATAACAGCGTCTAATATACCTCCTACCTGGTCCTCTGGTGGTCCCTTTTGTTAGGATCGACCACCAGAGGACTCAGGTAGGTCAGTACAGTAGCACCAAACACCACACTACACTACACCCCCCCCCGTCACTTATTAACCCCTTATAAACCCCTGATCACCCATGATCACCCCATATAAACTCCCTGATCACCCCCCTGTCATTGATCACCGCCCTGTCATTGATCACCCCCCTGTCAGGCTCCGTTCAGACGTCCGTATGATTTTTACGGATCCACGGATACATGGATCGGATCCGCAAAAAGCATACGGACGTCTGAATGGAGCCTTACAGGGGGGTGATCAATGACAGGCGGGTGATCACCCATATACACTCCCTGATCACCCTCTGTCATTGATCACCCCCCTGTCATTGATCACTCCCCTGTAAGGCTCCATTCAGACGTCCGCATGATTTTTACGGATCCATGGATACATGGATCGGATCCGCAAAACACATGCGGACGTCTGAATGGAGCCTTACAGGGGGTGATCAATGACAGGCGGGTGATCACCCATATACACTCCCTGATCACCCCCCTGTCATTGATAACCCCCCTGTAAGGCTCCATTCAGACGTCCGCATGCGTTTTGTGGATCCGATCCATGTATCCATGGATCCGTAAAAAATCATGCGGATGTCTGAATGGAGCCTTACAGGGGGGGTGATCAGTGACAGGGGGGTGATCACCCTGATTACCCTGATCACCCCCTGTCATTGATAACCCCCCTGTAAGGCTCCATTCAGACGTCCGCATGCGTTTTGTGGATCCGATCCATGTATCCATGGATCCGTAAAAAATCATGCGGATGTCTGAATGGAGCCTTACAGGGGGGGTGATCAGTGACAGGGGGGTGATCACCCTGATTACCCTGATCACCCCCTGTCATTGATAACCCCCCTGTAAGGCTCCATTCAGACGTCCGCATGCGTTCTGTGGATCCGATCCATGTATCCATGGATCCGTAAAAAATCATGCGGATGTCTGAATGGAGCCTTACAGGGGGGGTGATCAGTGACAGGGGGGTGATCACCCTGATTACCCTGATCACCCCCTGTCATTGATAACCCCCCTGTAAGGCTCCATTCAGACGTCCGCATGCGTTCTGTGGATCCGATCCATGTATCCATGGATCCGTAAAAAATCATGCGGATGTCTGAATGGAGCCTTACAGGGGGGGTGATCAGTGACAGGGGGGTGATCACCCTGATTACCCTGATCACCCCCTGTCATTGATAACCCCCCTGTAAGGCTCCATTCAGACGTCCGCATGCGTTCTGTGGATCCGATCCATGTATCCATGGATCCGTAAAAAATCATGCGGATGTCTGAATGGAGCCTTACAGGGGGGGTGATCAGTGACAGGGGGGTGATCACCCTGATTACCCTGATCACCCCCTGTCATTGATAACCCCCCTGTAAGGCTCCATTCAGACGTCCGCATGCGTTCTGTGGATCCGATCCATGTATCCATGGATCCGTAAAAAATCATGCGGATGTCTGAATGGAGCCTTACAGGGGGGGGTGATCAGTGACAGGGGGGTGATCACCCTGATTACCCTGATCACCCCCTGTCATTGATAACCCCCCTGTAAGGCTCCATTCAGACGTCCGCATGCGTTCTGTGGATACGATCCATGTATCCATGGATCCGTAAAAAATCATGCGGATGTCTGAATGGAGCCTTACAGGGGGGGTGATCAATGACAGGGGGGTGATCAGGGAGTCTATATGGGTGATCACCCCCCTGTCATTGATCACCCCCCTGTCATTGATCACCCCCCCCCTGGTAAGGCTCCATTCAGACATTTTTTTGGCACAAGTTAGCGGAAATTTTTTGTTTGTTTTTGTTTTTGTTTTTTCTTACTAAGTCTCATATTCTACTAACTTGTGTCAAAAAATAAAATCTCACATGGACGCACCATACCCCTCACGGAATCCAAATGCGTAAACATTTTTAGACATTTATATTCCAGACTTCTTCTCACGCTTTAGGGCCCCTAAAAAGCCAGGGCAGTATAAATACCCCACATGTGACCCCATTTCGGAAAGAAGACACCCCAAGGTATTCCGTGAGGGGCATATTGAGTCCATGAAAGATTGAAATTTTTGTCCTAAGTTAGCGGAAAGTGAGACTTTGTGAGAAAAAAACAAAAAAAAAATCAATATCCGCTAACTTATGCAAAAAAAAAAAAATTCTAGGAACTCGCCATGCCCCTCATTGAATACCTTGGGGTGTCTTCTTTCCAAAGTGGGGTCACATGTGGGGTATTTATACTGCCCTGGCTTTTTAGGGGCCCGAAAGTGTGAGAAGAAGTCTGGGATCCAAATGTCTAAAAATGCCCTCCTAAAAGGAATTTGGGCCCCTTTGCGCATCTAGGCTGCAAAAAAGTGTCACACATGTGGTATCGCCGTACTCAGGAGAAGTTGGGGAATGTGTTTTGGGGTGTCATTTTACATATACCCATGCTGGGTGAGAAAAATATCTTGGTCAAATGCCAACTTTGTATAAAAAAATGGGAAAAGTTGTCTTTTGCCAAGATGTTTCTCTCACCCAGCATGGGTATATGTAAAATGACCCCCCAAAACACATTACCCAACTTCTCCTGAGTACGGCGATACCACATGTGTGACACTTTTTTGCAGTCAAGGTGGGCAAAGGGGCACCTTTCGGATTTCGCAGGCCATTTTTTACACATTTTGATTGCAAGGTACTACTTACACATTTGGGCCCCTAAATTGCCAGGGCAGTATAACTACACCACAAGTGACCCCATTTTGGAAAGAAGACACCCCAAGGTATTCCGTGAGGGGCACGGCGAGTTCCTAGAATTTTTTATTTTTTGTCACAAGTTAGCGGAAAATGATGATTTTTCTTTTTTTTTCTTTTTTCCTTACAAAGTCTCATATTCCACTAACTTGCGACAAAAAATAAAAAATTCTAGGAACTCGCCATGCCCCTCACGGAATACCTTGGGGTGTCTTCTTTCCAAAATGGGGTCACTTGTGGGGTAGTTATACTGCCCTGGCAATTTAGGGGCCCAAATGTGTGAGAAGAACTTTGCAATCAAAATGTGTAAAAAATGCCCTGCAAAATCCGAAAGGTGCACTTTGGAATATGTGCCCCTTTGCCCACCTTGGCAGCAAAAAAGTGTGACACATCTGGTATCGCCGTACTCAGGAGAAGTTGGGCAATGTGTTTTGGGGTGTCATTTTACATATACCCATGCTGGGTGAGAAAAATATCTTGGTCAAATGCCAACTTTGTATAAAAAAATGGGAAAAGTTGTCTTTTGCCAAGATATTTCTCTCACCCAGCATGGGTATATGTAAAATGACACCCAAAAACACATTCCCCAACTTCTCCTGAGTACGGCGATACCAGATGTGTGACACTTTTTTGATGCCAAGGTGGGCAAAGGGGCACATATTCCAAAGTGCACCTTTCGGATTTCACCGGTCATTTTTTACAGATTTTGATTGCAAAGTTCTTCTCACACATTTGGGCCCCTAAATTGCCAGGGCAGTATAACTACGCCACAAGTGACCCCATTTTGGAAAGAAGACACCCCAAGGTATTCCGTGAGGGGCATGGCGAGTTCCTAGAATTTTTTATTTTTTGTCGCAAGTTAGTGGAATATGAGACTTTGTAAGGAAAAAAGAGAAAAAAAAAAAAATCATCATTTTCCGCTAACTTGTGACAAAAAATAAAAAATTCTAGGAACTCGCCATGCCCCTCACGGAATACCTTGGGGTGTCTTCTTTCCAAAATGGGGTCACTTGTGGCGTAGTTATACTGCCCTGGCAATTTAGGGGCCCAAATGTGTGAGAAGTACCTTGCAATCAAAATGTGTAAAAAATGGCCTGCAAAATCTGAAAGGTGCACTTTGGAATATGTGCCCCTTTGCCCACCTTGGCAGCAAAAAAGTGTGACACATCTGGTATCCCCGTACTCAGGAGAAGTTGGGGAATGTGTTTTGGGGTGTCATTTTACATATACCCATGCTGGATGAGAGAAATATCTTGGCAAAAGACAACTTTTCCCATTTTTTTATACAAAGTTGGCATTTGACCAAGATATTTTTCTCACCCAGCATGGGTATATGTAAAATGACACCCCAAAACACATTCCCCAACTTCTCCTGAGTACGGCGATACCAGATGTGTGACACTTTTTTGCTGCCAAGGTGGGCAAAGGGGCACATATTCCAAAGTGCACCTTTTGGATTTCACCGGTCATTTTTTACACATTTTGATTGCAAAGTTCTTCTCACACATTAGGGCCCCTAAATTGCCAGGGCAGTATAACTACGCCACAAGTGACCCCATTTTGGAAAGAAGACACCCCAAGGTATTCCGTGAGGGGCATGGCGAGTTCCTAGAATTTTTTATTTTTTGTCGCAAGTTAGTGGAATATGAGACTTTGTAAGAAAAAAATAAATAAATAAAATCATCATCATTTTCCGCTAACTTGTGACAAAAAATAAAAAGTTCTATGAACTCACTATGCCCATCAGCGAATACCTTAGGGTGTCTACTTTCCGAAATGGGGTCATTTGTGGGGGTTTTCTACTGTTTGGGCATTGTAGAACCTCAGGAATCATGACAGGTGCTCAGAAAGTCAGAGCTGTTTCAAAAAGCGGAAATTCACATTTTTGTACCATAGTTTGTAAATGCTATAACTTTTACCCAAACCATTTTTTTTTTGCCCAAACATTTTTTTTTATCAAAGACATGTAGAACAATAAATTTGGCGAAAAATTTATATATGGATGTCGTTTTTTTTGCAAAATTTTACAGCTGAAAGTGAAAAATGTCATTTTTTTGCAAAAAAATCGTTACATTTTGATTAATAACAAAAAAAGTAAAAATGTCAGCAGCAATAAAATACCACCAAATGAAAGCTCCATTAGTGAGAAGAAAAGGAGGTAAAATTCATTTGGGTGGTAAGTTGCATGACCGAGCGATAAACGGTGAAAGGAGTGTAGTGCCGAAGTGTAAAAAGTGCTCTGGTCATGAAGGGGGTTTCACCTAGCGGGGCTGAAGTGGTTAATACAATACAGTGCAATAACTAACCTTCACAGTATATTGAGGTATATCAATCACCAAAACTTCAGATTTGTTTGGCTCCAGAATTTTTGTGAAATTTGTTTAGAATTTATTCACTCATCTCTATATGGAAAAGCCCTTTTTTTTCAAATATATTCTGTAAAATCATATAGGTGCACGGTCAGCATTGACAGCTGCACCTGAGGGGTTAAACTGCTAATCAGACACAGAGGAGTGTTTTTCACTCTTTTTCTGAAAAAATGCTTTCTGATTAATTTGGTAGAACACGAATCAGCAACCTTCGGCAATCCAGCTGCTGTGAAACTACAACTCCAGCATGCAGTTAGTTGGCAGTTCTTGTAACTCCTAAAGAAATTAAAGGAGGATTCTGGGGGTTGTAGTTTCAGAAAAGCTGCAGTGCCGGAGGTTTATGATCCCTGTGGTAGAAGATAACAGGAATGGTTAATGTTATTGTTTTCCCTGTGTAGGACTAAACCAATAAAAATGATTTTAGGAATTTAGGTCAAAAGCTTAGGGCAAGGTCCTCAAACTTTGTGTTTTCCGAAATACTGCCTGTACCATGAGCCACACAAGAAAGGCAGCAGTAGATTAGGGAGGTTAACAAGTGGCTCAAGAACTGGTGTAGGAAGGAGGGGTTTGGGTTCCTGGAGAACTGGGCCAACTTCTCTGTCGGCTACAGGCTCTATTGTAGGTATGGGCTGCACCTCAATGGGGAAGGGGCAGCTGTGTTGGGGGAGAAGATGGCTAGAAGGTTGGAGGAGTGTTTAAACTAGGGACTGAGGGGGGTAATTACGTTACAGGATCGGAATAGACCGGGGCGAGATAATGGAACTGGGGGAGGAATGGAAGGAGGGACTAGAACATAAAGGCAGGAGGGACTAGAACATAAAGGCAGGGGGAGGCATCTGCCTTTATGTAAAGTCCTGTCTAAAGCCCACAGTCCGAGAAGATATAAGTGAGGGACATGAACATGTCACAGTGGGTCACAGTGGGTAGAAATACATGGAGGCAAAAACAATAATGAAATACTAATAGGAGTTTATTATAAACCACCTAATATATCAGAGTACACAGAAAATCTACTATTAAATGGGATAGATGAGGAGGCAGATCATAATAAGGTCGTTTTTATGGGGGACTTACAACTACCCAGATATAGACTGGGAAACTGAAACCTGTACATCTCATAAAGCAGCGGTCCCCAACCGCCGGGCCGCGGCCCAGGACCGGGCCCTGGAGGATGGTTTGCCGGGCCGCGGCGATCAGGGCAGTCTTTAACGCTGTGCTAATGAAGCGCTTCCATTATGGAAGCGCTTCATTAGTACAGAATGACCAGGAAGTGGTGAAGGATCTGTACTCACCACTTCCTGGTCCTCGGCTCGGCTATCGGCTGTGCAGGGCTGCGCACAGCGTGAGGTCGCTCTGTGACCTCACACCGTGCGCCGCGATACACAGCCGACAGCAGAATGAATGAAAAGGATCGCGATGGTGACTAGGAGCAGGAGAGGTAAGTGTTTTTTTTTTTTTTTATTTGCACTGGGGGCTGATGGCTGACCTGGGAGACATTGGGCAGACCTGAGGGGCTAATGGGGGACATTGGGCAGACCTGAGGGGCTAATGGGGGACATTGGGCAGACCTGAGGGGCTAATGGGGGACATTGGGCAGACCTGAGGGGCTAAGGGGGGACATTGGGCAGACCTGAGGGGCTAATGGGGGACATTGGGCAGACCTGAGGGGCTAATGGGGGACATTGGGCAGACATGAGGGGCTAATGGGGGACATTGGGCAGACATGAGGGGCTAATGGGGGATATTGGGCAGACATGAGGGGCTAATGGGGGGCTTATGGCTGACATGAGGGGCTAATGGGGGCTTATGGCTGACATGAGGGGCTAATGGGGGATTTATGGCTGACATTGGGGGGGGTTTATGGCTGACATTGGGGGGTTTATGGCTGACATTGGGGGCTAATAGATGGCTAAAGGTTTGGGGGTCTGATCTGAGGTCTGATTAACATTGGGGGTCTGATTGCTGGTCTGACCTGAGGTGTAATGAAAAAAATGTTTTTCTTATTGTTCTCCTCTAAAACTAGGTGCATCTTATAGGGCGAAAAATACGGTACAGTGCAGCAGAGACCAGTGCAGCAGAGACCAGTGCAGCAGAGACCAGTGCAGCAGAGACCATAGTCAGTTTATATAGTCGTTATATAGTGTTATATATTTTAATATGCACCTTGTGTTTTTCTTATGCGCGTGAATCGGTCAGCCCCGCCCACCCCCTAAGCCCCGCCTCAGAACCCCCGCCCCTTCCCCCCCGGTCCCTGGGAAAATTGTCTTGCATGAAACCGGTCCTTGGTGCAAAAAAGGTTGGGGACCACTGTCATAAAGGAAGCAGGTTCTCGGCAATAACAAAAGACAATTACCTTTCCCAACTGGTTAAAGACCCGATTAGAGGGAAGGCAATACTGGACTTAGTATTAACCAATAGATCTGACAGAACAACAGATGTGCAGGTCGGGGGACACCTGGGAAATAGTGACCATAATGTAATATCCTTCCAATTGTCATTCAAAAGAGTGTTTCTTCAGGAAGGAACAAAAATACCAAACTTCAAAAAAGCTAAATTTAGCCAACTAAGAGAGGCCATAGTTCTAACTAACTGGGACGAGGTCCTCAAAAATAAAAATACAGCCACAAAATTGGATATTTTTAAAAGCATCCTAAAATCTAATTGTGAGAGGCACATACCTTAAGGGAATAAAAGGTTAAGAAACAAGAAAAAAAACTATGTGGATAAATAGAAATATAAAGAAAGCAATAAATGACAAAAAGAAAGCATTTAAATCACTAAAACAGGAGGGTAGCGCGGAAGCACTGAAAAACTATAAGTAAAATATAAAATATATAAAAACCAAATCAAAGCAGCCAAACTAGAGACCGAGAGATTAATTGCGAAGGAGAGCAAAACTAGCCCTAAAATGTTCTTCAATTATATAAATAGTAAAAAAGTAAAAATTTGAAGGTTTCGGCCCTTTACAGAGTAATGAGGAGAGAGTTGCAGAGAGCGATGAGAAGAAAGCAAAGCTATTAAATATTTTTTTCTCCACTGTATTCACTGAAGAAAATAAACTGTCAGATAAATTGCAGAATGTAAAAGTAAATTTCCCATTAAAAGTGCCTTGTCTGACCCAGGAATCGCCAGGACCGAATGGCATACACCCCCGTATACTAAGAAATTAAGTAATATCATAGCCAGACCCTTATTTCTGATATTTAATGACTCTATACTGACAGGGAGTGTTCGACAGGATTGGCACATAGCAAATTTGGTGCCAATATTCAAAAAGGGTCCAAAAACAGAGCCCGGAAACTATAGGCTGTTAAGTTTAACATCTGTTGTGGGTAAACTGCTTGAAGGTTTTCTAAAAGATGCTATCTCGGACTACCTCAATGAAAATAAGCAAAAAATGCCATATCAGCACAAAGTAATAAACACGGAAGAGGACATTATATTGCTACAGATGGATCTAGATAGATTAGAGGTTTGAACAGAGAAGTGGAAGATGAGGTTTAACACTGACTAATGTAAGGTTATGCACATGGAAAGGAATAATGCAAGTCACCAGTACACACTAAATAGTAAAACACTGGGTAACACTGACATGGAAAAGGACCTAGGAATTTTGGTGAACAGCAAACTAAGCTGTAGAAACCAGTGTCAGGCAGCTGCTGCCAAGGCCAATAAGATGATGGGTTGAATCAAAAGGGGCATAGATGACAGTGATAACAACATAGTGCTACCACTCTACAAATCACTAGTCAGACCACACATGGAGTACTGTGTACAGTTCTGGACTCCTGTGAACAAGGCAGACATAGCAGAACTGGAGAGGGTTCAGAGGAGGGCAACTAAAGTAATAACTGGAATGGATGGACTACAGTACCCTGATAGATTATCAAAATTGGGGTTATTCACTTTAGAAAAAAGATGACAGAGATCTCTCCCATCATCTATTTATCCCCAGGACTGTGACTGTGACAAGGGTACATCCTCTGCGTCTGGAGGAAAGAAGGTTTATACACGAAGGATCCGCTCAAAATGCATCAGTTTGCCTCCGTTCAGTCTCCATTCCGCTATGGAAGTGGACACCATAGCGCTGCTTTCAGCGTTTTGCTGTCCGCTTGACAAAACTGAGCCAAACTGATCCGTCCTGACACACAATGTAAGTCAATGGGGACGGATCCGTTTTCTCTGATCCGACTCCCATTCTCTTGGCTATGTTACAGATAATACAAACGGATGCACATGGTTGCATTATTGTAACAGATCATTTTTGTTGATCCATGACAGATCCGCCCAAAACGTGAGTGTGAAAGTAGCCTAAGCTAAAGAGAACAAAAGCTGTCTTAGAACAAATCTGGAGACACTTCAGCTGGGTAAAGAATAGAGGTTAGGCAGTACCGGGACCATAGATGTTGGCCTCCTAATTACATCTAAATAGGTACAATAATTCCTTCCTGCACTAAACAAATTTGTAAATATGTTTATGGATAATCACATTAGAAAAGAGGGTTCTTATTAAAGGGATACTTGACAAACATTTTAGGCATTATGAGCTAAATAGCTTGAAGAATTGGGCTTGGAACCTGCTCGCCTTTATAGAGAGGATTTTTGCTAAATTATTTGACATTTTAGATATAGCTAAATACTATTGATTGTGTTATGTATGATAACTCAATCAATAAAACACAAACGTGTTTCTTGCATTATCATAACTTTTAACATGTTACTACATCGATATAGTCCATAGGTGAAGCTACAACAGTCTGTTCTGTGATCTTTTGCGATCTATATCTACTCTACTGATCTATTGCTTTTTTCCTGCACATTGTGGAACTACAGCTTCCACACAAGCTCTCAAGAAGACCTTATTCTAAGGCTGGGTCCACATCACATTTTTGTCATACGTTTAATGTATACACAAAAAAAGTACGTTAACGGATGCCTCAGACAGATGCCATACAGTGGCATCTGTCAACATAGAGTTCCATTGTAAAAAAAATTATACAGCTGGGGGAGGGTCTGGTGCTCTGGCGCCGTTATATTGACAATATCATTTTTATCTGGCAGGACACTAAGGCACATTTAAATGAATTTTTAACCCAAATTAATATTAACGACAGAAACTTAAAATTTACTACTAAAATTAGCAATTCTGAAATTGAATTTCTCGACCTCAAGATAGAGATTAAAGGGAGTCAATTTGTGTGTAGCACATACCATAAGCCGGTGATGAAAAATGGATACATATTATATACCAGTTGCCATCTTCCCCGCTGGCTACTGAATATCTCAACAAGCCAGTTTAGAAGGTTGAAAAGAAACTGTACTTTGAAAGAAGATTTTGAGAAGGAGGCTATAATATTAAAGGAACAGTTCCTAACGAAACAGTACCCTGTAGAAACTATAGACTCGGCCTTAACTAAAGTTAGAGATATGGAGAGAAAATCCTTCTTTGAAAATGAACAGGAAGAATTGGGGGGAAAATACGAATAATCCTTCCTTTCTATGGACAATACAAGAAGATTAATACACTGGTGTGTAAACACTGGCACCACCTACAAAGGGACAAGATTATAGGCCCTTCCCTTCCAAATAATCCCTTAATCTCGTTTACCAAAGCACCCAATTTGGGTCTGTTGATTGCCCCCACCATAAAAAATCTAAATAAAAGTACTAAATCCAATTGGCTCAATCTAAAAGGCTTCTACAGATGTGGGAGCTGTAATAATTGTAAATTAACACACTTTCCAAAAAAGACTACACAAGTTCAATCAAGACAGAACTCTTTTAGCCTTATAATCAAAGACAGTCTGTCCTGTAATTCCTCAAATGTTATTTATATCTTGGAATGTCCGTGCCACAAACAGTATGTGGGTCGGACTAAAAGATTATTCAAAAAGAGGGTAGCCGAACACATTGGCAACATTAAAAAGGGTTATGAGAATCATATATTGTCTCAACATTTTAAAACACACCATAACAAAGATCCTTCTGGACTAACCTATATAGCATTGGAGAAAATTCATAAATCTTGGAGAGGAGGCAACCATATATCGAGTATGTCCAGAGCAGAATCCCGCAAGATTTTTGAATTCGAGACCATCACTCCGGCTGGCCTAAATGCAGAATTAGAACTATTTGGATTCTTATAGGGAGGTGTGCTCCCCGAGGACAGTCTGTCGAGGTCTGGCTGTCTATCAGCACCTCGACAGCCTCTCCCCGCCGGGCCCCCCTCTCCATTTACACACACTTGGGACCAACACATATATTTGATCAGCAAGAGGAAGATATACATTATTTGTATTGATTATTTTAAGAAAATCTTTCTTATTGAGTTTTTTATTTAATTTTTATGATCTTACCGGTCGTTTTGATATTGATTATCTTATCTCATTATATTTCTCTATGATTATTCATAATGCCATACCTCTGATATTATGCATTTTATCTTATTTCAAGATGTTGACTATTTTGCTATGATTATTTATAATGCTATGCCCCTGATGCTATGTAATTTTTAGTGTCAACCGGAATCTGAATGTCGATTTTACTATGATTTTAATATAACCTTATTGCTATAATCTTATTGTTGATTTTAAGATATCTTACTATCTAAGATACAAGAAAATTATAGGTAACCTTCATACTCTATAGGCCTGTGAAGATGTTACCTGGATCCATTTCACAGTTTTAATTTTGCCTAGATACCCTAATGATCCCTCCCCTACAAAAAGGAAGGAGATCAGTAGTACTGTCCACCACTGATGAAGGTGCAAGAGTGCACCGAAACGCGTTTGGTCTGATAAGAGACAGTACATGGACTCTGAATAAACTGAAAAATACTTATTTATAAAGAAAAACTATAGGTCAATATCCATTAAGCAGTTCGCAAACCGCTGACATAATCATCCAGCTGATCGGAACAATAGGCTGTTCCTTCCGGTCACATAGAAACGTCATTTCCTGCATTACGCGGAACACAGCAGAGATTCAGGAAGCCGCAGCAGAGAGAGACGCCGAGGACCACGTGCGCACCAACGCCATCCAGGACCGGACTATCGCTAACACAGACACTCTTCTACAACAGCTCCCTGAGATCCAGCTTTATGAGGTAAGACTGTTCTCTTTTGCAAGGTGACTGTTTTCCAGGATACAAGCGGACTAACATCAATGCAAGTTTTATTTTATGCAGACCACCACACTTGGTCTTTTTATTCTTATTGTGCACACCCAAATGTTTTAAAGACTGATCACCTGCATAAGTAGGTCAATTACCTTTTATCTTGTATACAGAGGTATATATACAGTATACTTACCTATCTATTATTTTAGCTACCAGCTATATAGGGATATATATACTGTATACCTATCTACTCATTTTACACCTTGTGGCTAAGACATCACTACGATTGACAGGTTGAGTGGTGTAATTTTATATGGAAATCTCTATATGCAATTAATAAATAACTGGTTATATACCATATTTGTAATCCGACTATATATACACCCAGCCTCCACTTTGTGAATTTCTATAGTACAAAAAAATGTATACGTTAACGGATGCCTCAGACAGATGCCGTACAGTGGTATCCGTCACCCCAGAGTTCCACTGTAAAAAAAATGTATATGTTAACAGATGCCTCAGACAGATGCCATACAGCGGTATCCGTCACTGAAGAGTTCCACTGTAAAAATATATATATATATACGTTAAGGGTGGGTTCATATCAATTTTTTTTCCTGTCCGTTTAATGGATACAGAAAATGTATGCATTAAATGGTTGTTTTAGACTGATACCATACAGTGGCATCTGTTACCCACAGAGTTCCATTGTAAAAAAATACATAATGTTTTTTACTATTGTAAAAAAAATGCATACTATTTTACTACTGGACTGTGCACAAGTGCAAATTGCGGCTGGCCAGCACAGCACTTTATGTAACATACTTGCACAAACATCTGGTGAGCACACGCAAACAGCACTCAGATGCCACCATCTGTTTGAATCACAGCTCACAGTGAGTAAACATCAGTGTGCTAGATCAATCCCATATTATTACCTGTTCATATCAACTACTGTCAAAAATGAATATAAACTTTGTGGACACCAACATTGAAGATAGCTTTCCTGGCCTGAAGAAGGGATCTGAGTGTTTCAAAAGCTTGCCTTATAACATCATGAATTTTAGTTAGCCATTATAAGGTATCAAATTACAATATTTCATATTGTTTCTCTTTTGGAGAGCATCAAGACTTATATATATATACCACCATTATTTGGACTACCACCACTGTGTTTATTAGGTCTATGGATACCATACATGACGCTTACCAATAGTGTATGGGCAACTAACTGCTATTAAAACCATATAGCACACAGAGACTGCATCATACCTTTAGAACTATCGATTTTTCCTGTTAATTTATGGGCATATATATGTTGTTTTATATATGTCTTATATCATAATAGGACTCTTTCAAACATTTGTTTTTGGTCTAATCTATTTCTTAAATCTATTTATATTACACATTTTACACATATATTGCAACTGTTAGTTGAACCATATATATTGTATATATTTTTATTTAAAGAAATAATACATTCACAGTTTCGTACCCTTCCGCATACTATACTAGAGCTAAAATTGAATTTGTGACAGATTCTCTTCTCTTTACAAAAGGTAAAGGTAAGAAAAACTCACCTTTTGCTAAATAAA
The DNA here is from genome assembly GCF_014858855.1 of Bufo gargarizans. NCBI lineage: Eukaryota > Metazoa > Chordata > Amphibia > Anura > Bufonidae > Bufo > Bufo gargarizans. Next base: position 152,117,529 of record NC_058082.1, read on the forward strand.
AGTTCACTGGACTGACAAGTTTACATCTAGAATAAAGTTTTAAGTGTAAACAATTATGTATATTGCCTTAAAATTAATATTTCATCTTCCTGCAGCCAGAAGTTTCCCTGAAATTATTTCCATGTCAAAGTTTTGAAACCAAATCCATGGGGAATGTTGGTATAATACTGTACAAGGACCTTTCTAAGTAATTGCATTTTTTTTAAAAACTCTTTAGACGCCTTTGTCCTCTAAGTCAAAATTCAAATATCAATCAATTTGAGCTCAATTTTAAGGAATAACATAAAAAAGAATGGTAGCCAGTCCAATTGCAAATCACTTGATGAATCTTCTTTGAAGAGCTGCCAATAATGCTAATCATCAAATGGTTGAATCCATGCTCTGTAAGGATGCATTTGTAAAGAGTGGCTATCTCTGTGACTTTGACAAAGGAACTGCTGACTTGCATCACTGTTTGTCTTGTGATGTGAAAGAGCAAATCGATTTATGGAGCTTTTGCTTGCAGATGTAAGATATGATTTGTATGCAGAAAGACCTCACTTCTGTGCTATTTGTTTATCTGCTTCCCTCCCTGGTCTGGGTATATATAATTAATGCATGCAAAACATCAACAGATGTGAGTTAAGGGAATTGCTCTTTTATCACATTGGGATTAATATTTATATTTAATTGTACAGTGTAGAAGAAAAGAGTTTCTATTAAGTTCTCTTAATCATTTACAAATAAGTCTGGGAAGTTGCAGTTAAAATGACATTGCTGAATATTAAAGAGCAAACACCAGTCACTATTTATATGAACATGAATGGTACTAGGCAATATTCCAAATTTACATAGTAAGAGAAAGAAAACAACTCAATCTACATAGATTTTCTTTCTACATTTCACTTCCACCTTGCCATAGGATGAACCAGATACTTCACATTATTTTTATGTATGAAGATTCCCTCTCAAGGGTCCACTACACAGATCACTACTCTACATTATTTTTTTTTTGGTTAGCACTCTCGTCTAGATTTTAAAATCTAAGGCACCATTTGTTTGCATGATCTTCATCAAAGCACCCTGAGTTGTTTCCTCACTAAAAAATAGATCCTTGTGGTATAAGGAGGCTGTATCAGAAAACTATCTATCTATCTATAAAATAACTGTTTGTGGTGCATAATCTTTTTAACTTAATAACATCCTGAAATATTTCAGTTTTTGCAGTGGCTGGGATGTACAACAGGCTGCACTTCCTGTTTTCTGAACCCCATTTTTCAAATTTACTTTGTAGACTGGGATAGAGTTAACAGAGTCATTTCATTGTTATTAGATGGCAGAGGATTTGATGATAGATGACCACTCTTTTGTGCTAGATAGGTCAGGATATACAAATAGGGATATGGGTCTGTCTACATCTCCCTGACAAGTAGGGAGAGTGCCCTATTAGAGTGCATGTTTTTTGAGGCAATTATCGGGAACAAGTATTCGTAGGAGCGCTTGTTCACAATAATTGGCCCATTGAATTGAGCAGCTGATCAGTTGATAAACTGTTTTTCGGGTACCGTTCCTCAGGAGGAAATATGCCAGATTATTGGCAGCACATGTATTGCTGATAATCAACAGATCTGAATGATGGAGGAACATCTGCTATTGCAAGCATTCCTCTCACATATCGTTTACAGCAGCCTGTGTAATCAAACTGGTGCAAACAAGCACCGCTAGATGCATTATCATCCATTGCTGCTCACGCTACCTGAGCATCGGCCACTGTGACAAGTGCTTAACTCTGTGGAAACCTGACCCTTATGACAATAAACCTCTTAGCTGCTGTCATGAAGCACACATACCGGCTGGACAAACTATAGAAACAAATAGGCACGCCTGCAGTCTCTGCCAACAATATGGCGGTACTTAGAGAAGGTATATAATAAAAGCTAAATGTAAAAATTTAAATTACTGGCATTTTATTTCTACAAACATAAAAATAATTCTTCAAATAATCAAACTAATATTAAATACTTGACAAAATGCCTAAAATTTGTTTTGTATGAAATTTCTATTAGTGAATGTTACAGATTACAGGAATAGATTATATGCCTTAATTGGAACAGAAAAATAAGTGAATGATAACAATCTGTGTACAACATTGTGGAAAATGGCGCCAAGTCAACAACATTTAGTAAAAATATACGTGTAGAAGTACAAATTGTTCACTGTGGTAAACCTAATTTACTTAGATACTGTAGTATTCTAAAATTTAAAATGAATGCTGCTGTAAGTAGAAAGGAGAAAATCGATTCAGATCCAAATAGAATTTGATGGTTGATTTGATGGTTGAATTTACAGAAATTTACTGATCCCTAGCTTTAAGCCCATGTGCAAAGTACATAATCTAGGACATGCTATAGTTTGGGAATAGGTGAGTGCTTTTGGGGAGAGCAGGCCTGGCACATTTATTATATTTTAAGCATCTTTTGTGGCATAAATTAAAAATTAAGTCTACTGCAGTTTGGAGCTGTCCTACATGTCAGTGTAGACAGACAGATGGCTGGCTAATTTATGAAGAGGCCTGTGCCTCACTATAAATTAGAAACATCCTCTGGCACTGCAGAGGATATCAAGACCTGCATAGCACATGCCGGCCTTGATAAATCTTCCCCTGATTGCTTTCTTGTCCATGTATTAGAGATTACTGGTGATCACCAACAGTGTTGAGCTATTAGAGATCAGAGATCTGAAGTTGATTCATTTAAACACTTTAGTTTTAACCCCTTAAGGACCTGGCTCATTTTCACCTTAAGGACCAGGTTATTTTTTGCAAATCTGACCAGTGTCACTTTATGTGTAAATAACTTTTAAACGCTTTTACTTATACAGGCCATTCTGAAATAGTTTTTTCATCACATATTGTACTTTATGACACTGGTAAAATGGAGTAAAAAAATCCTTTTTAATTATAAAATAATACCAAATTTACCCAAAATTTAGAAAAATTTGTATATAATACATAGTAATACCTCCAAAAATAGTTATTAATTTACATTCCCCATATGTCTACTTCATGTTTGGATCATTTTGTGAATGTCATTTTACTTTTTGGGGATGTTACAAGGCTTAGAACTTTAGAAGCAAATCTTGAAATTTTTCAAACATTTTCCCAAACCCACTTTTTAAGGACCAGTTCAGGTCTGAAGTCACTTTGTGAGGCTTACATAATAGAAACCACCCAAAATTTTAGAAACTGCACCCCTCAAGGTATTCAAAACTGATTTTTACAAACTTTGTTAACACTTTAGGTGTTCCACAAGAGTTATTGGCAAATGGAGATGAAATGTAAGAATTTAAATTTTTTGGCAAAATTTCCATTTTAATCCATTTTTTCCAGTAACAAAGCAAGGGTTAACAGCAAAACAAAACTCAATATTTGTTGACCTAAATCTGTAGTTTATAGAAACACCCTATATGTGGTCATAAACTACTGTACAGGAACACGGCAGGGAGCAGAAGGAAAGGAACGCCATATGGTTTCTGGAAGGCAGATTTTGCTGGACTGGTTTATTTACACCATGTCTCCTTTGAAGCCCCCCTGATGCACCCCTAGAGTAGAAAATCCCAAAAAGTTATCCCATCTTGGAAACTACACCCGTCAAGGTATTCAAAACTGATTTTACAAACTTTGTTAACCCTTTAGGTGTTCCACAAGAGTTATTGGAAAATGGAGATTAAATTTGAGAATTTAAATTTTTGGGGAAATTTTCAATTTTAATCCATTTTTTCCAGTAACAAAGCAAGGGTTAACAGCCAAACAAAGCTCAATATTTATTGCCCTGATTCTGTTGTTTATATAAACATCCTATATGTGGTCATAAACTACTGTACGGGCACACAGCAAGGCGCAGAAGGAAAGGAACACATTATGGTTTCTGGAAGGCAGATTTTGCTGGACTGTTTTATTTACACCATGTCTCCTTTGAAGCCCCCCTGATGCACCGCTAGAGTAGAAACTCCAAAAAAGTGATCCCATCTTGGAAACTACACCCGTCAAGGTATTCAAAACTGATTTTACAAACTTTGTTAACCCTTTAGGTGTTCCACAAGAGTTATTGGCAAATGGAGATGAAATTTCTGAATTTCAATTTTTTGGCAAATTTTCCATTTTGATCGATTTTTTCCAGTAACAAAGCAAGGGTTAACAGCCAAACAAAACTCAATATTTATTGCCCTGATTCTGTAGTTTATAGAAACACCCCATATGTGGTTGTAAACTATTGTATGGGCACCCGGCAGGGCACAGAAAGAAAGAAACACCATATGGTTTCTGGAAGGCAGATTTTGCTGGACTGGTTTATTTACACCATGTCTAATTTGAAACCCCCCTGATGAACCGCTAGAGTAGAAACTCCAAAAACCTACCCTAAACGTAACAGAAAAAAATAATAAAACAAAATTAAAAAAATTCAGTCTACATAAAAAAGAAAATAAATAAATCGCACACATCCAGCTGCTATGCTTTGATCTCATCCCTGCTACTTTTGCAGAAAACAGCAGTTAATAGCGCATGTGTACCGCCTCCTATGCTACATGCTAAATGAGGCATTAGTGTACATTTTGATCAAAAAGCATAAGCCCACTCACCACGTCAAGATTGCCTCTACAAGTGGGTCCTACTGTAAAATTTGCACGGCGCTGCACGGCGACCACCCACGCTGTGGCGCCAATCCGGCAGGCGGCGGGACCCAGCAGCCAAACAGCACCCCTGCTGCCTGACTATATCACACCTAGCACTAGGCCCCACCAAGCGGCCAGAAAAACAGCACAGTGGCCCCCGTGCAGCACCACACCATGTGAACAGTTGTCAAAGCTCACCTTACCTGAAGCTATCAGGAACTCCAACTGAGAGCATGGTAGGTAAATTTAACCCTTCCTGCAAATATCTTCCTAATTAAATTCACCTGGCCGAATAGAAGGAGTGCTGATCCAGGGACAGAAACTCTAAGTGATGTTTGGCTGCTGGGTCCCGCCACCTGCTGGATTGGCGCCACAGCGTTGGTGGTCAGCATGCAACGCCGCGTCAAGTTTAGAGTAGGACCCACTCATAGAGGCAACCTTGGCGTGGTGAGTGGGCTTATGCCTTTTGATCAAAATGTACACTAATGCCTCATTTAGCATCTAGCATAGGAGGCGGTACACATGAGCTATTTAGCGCTGTTTTCTGCAAAAGTAGCAGGGATGAGATCAAAGCATATCAGCTGGATGTCCGATTCATTTCTTTTCTTTATAAAAAAATGAAAGCCCCAAAAATTTGAATTTTTTTTTAAACGATTCAAACTTACTGATCAGCGGTCCGAAGCTGATCAGCGGTGGGTTGGGCGATGCTCTAACGACAGTGGCTGGACGCTAAGAGTGCCAGCCACAGTCAGCGCACGCGCACACAAAAAATTAAAATAAACGCTTGCGCCCCAAAAAATGTGTGTGGGGGGGCAGGGGGGCAAGCTGCAAAACCCCTGGCGGGTCTAGGGTCGCACAGCTGAGTGTGATGTGGACCCCAGACACCCGATCAGGGTGATGCCCTCTGTCTCCCTCAGTCTCCCTACCTAATTTAACCTTTCCCTAAACCTGTCCTTGCGAACTTTTGAGTGCCAGATGGCACTATGGTGGCTCATGTGGTGGTGCTGGGGGTGCTGGGCAAAGAGAGTTGGACGGACGGGCTCCTCTCTCCACGGAAGCAGTGTGGAGCAGAGCTGGGGAAAGCTAACCCCCGCCTGTCCAGCCAATAGGATGCGATCCTGAGAGGTGGTGTCACCGCCACCTCTCAGTATCTAAGGATGGTGATTGGTGGTGTATTATCATATCACCAATTATCATCCTATTCTGGGTTATCTGGTTATCGGAATTGACCTGTGGTTTGCTGCAATTGCTGTTATGGGGGGTCACAGGACCCCCCTCGGCATTGTCACAGAGTGCCTGCTAAATGATTTCAGCAGGCACTTTGTTCCGATCACCGCCTTCTGCGCGGCGGTGAACGGAAATACACAGGGCGTACCTGTTAGTATTGATCATGAATATTCAAATTTTTATCGCAAATATAGGTACTTCGAAAATTTGCTAATATTTTGAAGTGATATATATTCGTAATTTAGAATATTAGATTTTTTTTTTTATCAGTACACATGATCCCTCCCTGCTTCTAGCTTGTGGGCCAATGAGAAGGCTGCAGTATATTTGACTTTAGGAGTAGTGTTGTTTGCGAATTTTCGTAATACAATTTTTTTATTGCAAATTTTTCAACTTACAACTATTAGACAAAGAAGATTATAGCACTATATTAGCTAAATTGCTCTATATTCGATTTTTTTTATATTCGCTATATTGCTAGAACTTAGTTTTTTCGAATATTCGTAATATTCTAAAACAAGTATATATAGCAATATAGCGAATATTCGAAAAAAATAATAATATAGAGCAATTTAGCTAATATAGTGCTATAATCTTCTTTGTCTAATAGTTGTAATTTTTTTCTCATCTGAAGTTCAGATTGAAAAAAAAATACTATAAAAAAAAGATTATAGCACTATATTAGCTAAATTGCTCTATATTTGTTTTTTTCGAATATTCGTTATATTGCCATATATTCTTGTTTTAGAATATTACGAATATTCGAAAAAACTAAGTTATAGCAATATAGCGAATATTCGATAAAAAATCAAATATAGAGCAAGTTAGCTAATATAGTGCTATAATCTTCTTTGTCTAATAGTTGTAAGTTGAAAAATTCGCAATAACAAATTTGTATTATGAAAATTCAAATTACGGAAATTTGCATATTACACAATCATTACCTTGCCGATTTTTTCGAGTAAAAAAATCGTAGAATATAACGAAATATCGCGAATTGGAATATGACCCCTCCGCTCATCACTAGTACCTGTACGCCCTGTGTCCTTAAGGACTCGAACATCAGGGCGTATCTGTACATCCCGTGTCCTTAAGAGGTTAATGCTGACTCCCCGTGCCTCACCATAAATTAGGAGTATCAGTGGCAGTGCAGAGGATATCATAGCACATGCCGGCCTTGATAAATCTCCCCCTGATTGCTTCCTTACTGTCCATGTATTAGCAGCTACTGGTGGTCACCAATAGTGTTGAGCGATCAGAGATCAGAGATCCGAAGTCGATTCTTTCAAACACTTTGGTTTTAATGCTGTCGCCATGTACAGCATTAAAATGTATTCCCTCAGTGTAGGCAAAATTAGTTTCACCCGAGGCCTCTGTGAATTAATTTGGCAATCACATCTGCATCTTTAAAAACATTTTAAAATCTCAATCAGCCTGTACCAGACCCGACTTCCGATTGCTATTTTAAAATGTTTTTAAAGAAGCAGATGTGATTGACTTGGAGACTTCTAGGTGAAACAAATTTTGCCTACACAAAGGCAATACATTTTAATGCTGTACTTAACTCTGATCCGAAGCTCTATTTAATCCACACAAATCACCAATATTGGGAGTAGAAATGAGCGAAGCAACTTCAGATGCTACATCCAAAGCCGCTTTGCTGAAAAAATTATTGTAATACTGTACGGACATTCGTCTCTGTACAGTATTAGAATTTATGGGTTCCGATGAACAGAAGTAAGTTATTCACAAAGTCGCTCAAGACTTCATTGAATAACTTCGGTAATTGATTACTACAGTGTAAAACCTCGGAACAGAACTCGACTTCAGTTCTAAGGTACCACTCGAGACCGAAGCCGAGTTCAGTTCCAAATTTTGAAGTGGTTTTTCACTGTAATGATTAATTACCGAAGTTATTCAACGAAGTCTTGTGCCACTTTATGAATAACTTACTACGGTTCATCGGAACCCATGCATTCTAATACTATACAGAGACAAATCTCCGTACAGTATTATAATATATTTTTTAGAGAAGCAGCTTCGGATGTAGCATCCAAAGCTTGCTTTGCTCATCTCTAATTGGGAGTTCACTAGTCACAGATTTATACAGCTCTCAGAGTTCATATATAGTTGCCATAGTTAGCTATATAAATATACAATGATGTTAATTCGAATTTTGGCCTCAAAAATCAAATGGTGATGGTGAACATTAACATAATAAAAGTATAATAGAACTCTTAACAGCAAGTGGAGTCTATTAGCAATGATGTGAAGCCCTATGATTTCCATGTATAACATTTGTGAGATCCTCCCGTAGCCATATAATGTCTATGCCAGTGGCGTACCTACCATATAGGCAGACCACGAAGCTGCTATGGGGCCCGTGAGGAAGAGGGGCCCGCAGCGGAGGAGAGGCCCCGCCCCCTAATTACTTCTGTCTATCTTTCTAAAGCCAATGGACCTTTGATGATGTCAACACAGGTCCTGTAAGGGAACTGCACAGTGTAAAGTGTAGTTCCCAGGTTAGAACAGTGCATCTGCCAGGACCTGTGATGACAAAATTTTCAACATCATAGGTCCTGCAGAATGTAGCAAAGAAACTGCACCAAAAATGGTGTAGTTCCTAGTTTTAAAATGTACATCTGCCAGGACCTATGATGACATCATCACAGGTCCTTCAACCCCTAACAGCAAGTATTAAGTGCAGTACATCACAGGTCCTTCAACCCCTAACAGCAAGTATTAGAAGTTCACAATCATCAGCTCTGCATTGATCCATACAGACTGGAATGGAATGATAAGAGAGGCCCTCCACTTCTCATCATTTACCCCCCCCCCCATCCATGCCCTGTTTTTACTCATTGCTCACTCATGTATAATACTTCAGACAGTTACAGTGACCACTACCTCATGTACCTCACACACAGTGACCATGTATGACTGACCACATATTTCTGTAAACAATGCATCTATAGTATTATACCTTGTATGTCTCACATCAATACACTGCTCTGTGTGTGTGTATATATATATATATATATATATATATGTATATACACATACACTGCATATACAAACCGGATTCCCAAAAAGTTGGGACACTATACAAATCGTGAATAAAAACTGAATGCAATGATGTGGAGGTGCCAACTTCTAATATTTTATTCAGAATAGAACATAAATCACAGAACAAAAGTTTAAACTGAGAAAATGTACCATTTTAAGGGAAAAATATGTTGAATCAAAATTTTATGGTGTCAACAAATCCCTAAAAAGTTGGGACAAGGCCATTTTCACCACTGTGTAACATCTCCCCTTCTTCTTACAACAGTCAACAGACATCTGGGGACCGAGGAGACCAGTTTCTCAAGTTTAGAAATAGGAATGCTCTCCCATTCTTGTCTAATACAGGCCTCTAACTGTTCAATCGTCTTGGGCCTTCTTTGTTGCACCTTCCTCTTTATGATGCGCCAAATGTTCTCTATAGGTGAAAGATCTGGACTGCAAACTGGCCATTTCAGTACCCGGATCCTTCTCCTACGCAGCTATGATGTTGTGATTGATGCAGAATGTGGTCTGGCATTATCTTGTTGAAAAATGCAGGATCTTCCCTGAAAGAGGTGACGTCTGGATTGGAGCATATGTTGTTTTAGAACCTAAATATATATTTTTCTGAATTGATGGTGCCTTTCCAGACATGCAAGCTGCCCATGCCACACACACTCATGCAACCCCATACCATCAGAGATGCAGGCTTCTGAACTGAGCGTTGATAACAACTTGGGTTGTCCTTGTCCTCTTTGGTCCGGATGACATGGCGTCCCAGATTTCCAAAAAGAACTTCGAATCGTGACTCGTCTGACCACAGAACAGTCTTCCATTTTGCCACACTCCATTTTAAATGATCCCTGGCCCAGTGAAAACGCCTGAGCTTGTGGATCTTGCTTAGAAATGGCTTCTTCTTTGCACTGTAGAGTTTCAGCTGGCAACGGCGGATGGCACGGTAGATTGTGTTCACTGACAATGGTTTCTGGAAGTATTCCTGAGCCCATTCTGTGATTTCCTTTACAGTAGCATTCCTGTTTGTGGTGCAGTGTTGTTTAAGGGCCCGGAGATCACGGGCATCCAGTATGGTTTTACGGCCTTGACCCTTACGCACAGAGATTATTCCAGACTCTCTGAATCTTCGGATGATGTTATGCACAGTTGATGATGATAGATGCAAAGTCTTTGCAATTTTTCGCTGGGTAACACCTTTCTGATATTGCTCCACTATCTTTCTGCGCAACATTGTGGGAATTGGTGATCCTCTACCCATCTTGGCTTCTGAGAGACCATGCTACTCTGAGAAGCTCTTTTTATACCCAATCATGTTGCCAATTGACCTAATTAGTGTTAATTGGTCTTCCAGCTCTTCGTTATGCTCAAATTTACTTTTTCCAGCCTCTTATTGCTACTTGTCCCAACTTTTTGGGGATTTGTTGACACCGTGAAAATGATAAAATTCCTTTAAAATGATACATTTACTCGGATTAAATGTTTGATCTGTCATCTACGTTCTATTACAAATAAAATATTGACATTTGCCCTCTCCACATCATTGCATTAAGTTTTTATTCACAATTTGTTTAGTGTCCCAACTTTTTTGGAATCCGGTTTATAGATATGCAATATGTACAGATATATAGTATATCCAGCAGTGTACTGATATGTGAGGTACGAGGTATAATATATGCAGTGTGTATAGGTATATAGTATATATGGTAGTGTAATATGTGAGGTACGAGGTATAATAGATGCAGTGTGTATAGGTATAGAGTAAATACAGCAGTGTATTGACGTGAGGTATGAGGTATAAATTACAGGTCGTACCTCATATATCAGTCCACTGCTGTATATACTATATATACCTATATATCTGTACACACTGCATCTATTATACCTCGTACCTCACATATCAGTACACTACTGTATATACTATATACCTGTACACACTGCATATATTATACCCCGTACCTCACATATCAGTACACTGCTGTATATACTATATACCTGTGCACACTGCATCTATTATACCTCGTACCTCACATAACAGTACACTGCTGTATACTCTATATATCTGTACACACTGCATCTATTATACCTATTTTTTGTGCCAGGGCTGTTTTGTAATCCCAATCCGGCCCTGAAGGCATAAATTATAAAACGCAGCAGCAAGAATAGTTCATGGAACAAAGAGAGAGGCCTGGAATGGGTAGTGGGAGGGGCTATAAACGGGGAATGGGGGCCCAATTTCGATTCTTGCTATGGGGCCCAGTGATTTCTATGTACGCCCCTGTCTATGCCTCACTATTGTATGTTGGTACCATCAACACATATCTCATAATACATACAAAATAATGCCAGTAAATAGCTACAGCCACATTTACGTTGCATCGAGTTTACTCACTTAGGCTAATTGTTTTCTAGGTTAGCGCTAAATGAGACCAGCAAGCAGAATGTAAGCATTATGTTTGAAAATGTTTATCTGCCGTTTTCAAGATACAGTGCCTCATCTTTGTAAAGTAAATGATTATGCGTATTCTCCTTCCCCATTGTAATTATAGTCTGAACTGATAAATAGTGTTCTTTCCTTGTGTAAAGTACAGTTCAGAACTGTGAAACACATTTATACTTTGAACATTTAAAAAGGTATCTATAACAATGTTGAATTATTCTGTATTTTCTATTATTTTGCTTAATTTCTGGCCCTGCATAATTTCTACTTAGAATTTAAGCATCATACAAAAATTGTATTTCATAAATATAATGTGTTTTATTGGATTTCTGCACATTATAGACAACATGATAAAAACAAAATTTTATATGGGCTTCAATAAAAGAAAACATATTATTTTCATTTAGCAAATATTTTAACTTTTAAAGGGATATTTTATGTTGTTTTATATGAGAGTTTAGAGTTCTTTAAAACATACCCTCTGGTTTATTTGATGTTCTCTTTTATTACAATGTTCAAAGAAGAAAGACATCCTAAGATGCCACTTACAGAAAAAAAAATATCAAAAGCATTACAAAAAGAGCTTTAAAATATTCCAGTTTTGCATTCAAGCCTTTGCACAATAAAATCACACTTTTGAATTTTCTTTGTTGTTTTCTTTTAATTCAGTGAAATTAATCTTAGATGTAGATGCCTTATTTGCATTAATTAAAACTCCACCATAGTAGCTCAGTTTAATTGCAATCAAATTTGCTTAATTATGCATGGCAAGAGATTCCCAAAAGACAAAGGTTTTAGTAAAGAATTTTGTTTTTTACAGTGACAAAATAAATTGAAAATGTCATTTTTTTATGTTTTATGTAAGACTTTTAAATAATATGTGAAGCACCTTATATCTTTTATGTAGAGCAATGTTATTGCTTTGGCAATTATAACAATCTACATTTTTCATTGTTAATTGTGGGTGTCAGCCTCATTAATTTTAATTTAAAGACTGTAATGAAATTAACACAAATTGTGCTGATCTCCTGAAAGTGGCATATCAGAAAATAAAAGTTTTCTAAAAAAAATAGAATTCTAATGCAGTTTTTCATTAATTTTTATAAATATAATAGAATATGTCTGAATTATAAAATTCTGTAGGCAGAGGTATGTATGATACATGATTAAGAAGGCAAGAGGTTGCAATCAATCACTCTGAAAGAATCGTATTGCATATAAGTCATATGCAAATATAGCAATCATGTTTTGCCAATTTTTAGCTGTAGATCTTGGCACAATCTAAAATCTATTAAATCTATTATTGAAACAATCTGCAATAAGATGGGGACCCGGACTTTATTATTTTCCCTTATAGCATGGTTATAAGGGAAAATAATAGCATTCTGAATACAGAATGCATAGTACAATAGGGCTGGAGAGGTTAAAAAAAAAATATATATTTTTTAACTCACCTTAATCCACTTGTTCGCGCAGCCGGCATCTCTTCTGTCTTCTTCTTTGAGGAATAGGACCTTTGATGACGTCACTACGCTCATCACATGGTCCGTCACATGATCCATCACCATGGTAAAAGATCATGTGATGGACCATGTGATGAGCGTAGTGACGTCCGTCACATGATCCATCACCATGGTAAAAGATCACGTGATCAAAACATGTGATGAGCGTAGTGATGTCATCAAAGGTCCTATTCCTCAAAGAAGAAGACAGAAGAGATGCCGGCTGCGCGAACAAGTGGATTAAGGTGAGTTAAATTTTTATTTTATTTTTTTAACCCCTCCAGCACTATTGTACTATGCATTCTGTATTCAGAATGCTATTATTTTCCCTTATAACTATGTAATAAGGGGAAATAATACAATCTACACAACCTTGAACCCAAACCTGAACTTCTGTGAAGATGTTCGGGTCTGGGTACCACTATTCAGTTTTTTATCACGCGTGTGCAAAACACATTGCAATACACCCGGGACGCATCCTGAACAAATCCGTCACGCCCCTGTAAAAAAAAGCCTCAGAGTCTTGAAATCTATCGAATTCCAATGACAGTGTTATGTTAGTGTAATTAAGTAGATCTCATGACTCTAAGGCCTCTTGCACACAAACGTGTTTTTTTTTCCGTTCTCTTCCATTGTCCGCAAAAATAATGGAAGGTAGTCCCTATGCATTCCGTTTCTGTATTTACGTTCCGCTCAAAGATAGAACATGTCCTAATATTGCCCGCAAATCACGTTCCGGGGCTCCATTTAAGTCAATGGTTCCGCAAAATAAATGGAATGCATAAAATATTATAATGCTGTGTGATCCTGTCAGAGGAGAAAAGGTCAAAAGTTAGTACGGGACCTCACACTGACACACACTGCGAGTTTATCGCATTCACCACTCTCATGTGTGTCTTCACTAAAAGTACCACCATCACCCAGCTAACGCTTGTTCATTAGGTGAGGGCACAGTTCATGTGACATCCAAAATCATTGTTTCTGTGCAACAGAATACTTATTCTCTATGGGGAAGAGTGATCATAGCAGAGATTACTCAAGCCCATGCAAAGGAGATGATTGCTGCATGTAAATGCAGTTCTTACCTCCTCTGATGAGCATTAGAGATGTCGCGAACATAACATTTTCCGTTCGCGAATGGCGAGCGCAAATTTTTGCAAATGTTTGCCAACGGGCGAACCGAGCTGAACCGCCATTGACTTCAATAGGCAGGCCAATTTTAAAACCCACAGGGACTCTTTCTAGCCACAGTAGTGATGGAAAAGTTGTTTGAAGGGGAATAACACCTGGACTGTGGCATGCCTGAGGGGGATCCATGGCAAAACTCCCATGGAAAATTACATAGTTGACGCAGAGTTGGGTTTTAATCCATAAAGGGCATAAATCACCTAACAATCCTAATTTTTTTTTTGAACAACGTGGTTTAAAACATCCAGTGTGTGTATATGATCAGGTATGATGTTGTATAGATCAGGTAGTGTAAGGGTTACGCCCATTTCAAAGACATTGACAGACCTTTTAATGCACCGCAAACAACCGCAAACAGTCCATTTGCCCAACCGCAAACTCCCCATTTGCACAAGGTTGGATACCAAGCTAGCCATGTCCCATTGATGTCATTGAAGGTTTCATCCTCCACCCAGCCACAAACAACACCAAGGGTCCCCGAAAGGTGAATTGAATTGATTTTTCGAACGGGGAGATGGTTAAAAAAACGCTGGCTCCCTCCCCTTTGTTTGAATCTACGGTCACTGCGTCTGCGCCGTGCAATTTACTGTCACACCCGATATGAGTGGTATTTTCTGTAGTTCTATTCTCATCAGTTTAATCCCTGTTACGTCCCCAATCTGGGGTCCATTTATTGAATTGATTTTTCGAACGGGGAGATGGTTAAAAACCGCTGGCTCCCTCCCCTTTGTTTGAATCCACGGTCACTGCGTCTGCGCCGTGCAATTTACTGTCACACCCGATATGAGTGGTATTTTCTGTAGTTCTCTTCTCATTAGTTTAATCCCCGTTACGTCCCATATCAGGGATTGCCTTTTGTGAAAAAAAATTTAGGCCGGGTACCTTCGACTGCCTTCACAGTGACAGACCAAACTCTGATACACCAAACTAAATTGATTTTAGGAACCGGGAGATGGAAAAAGCAGCTTGGTCGGTCCTCTTACTCCCAAGTTGGGGCACTGCGCGTACAGGTGTACAGGTGTACAAATAGCAGTCAACGCGTTTCAGACCTCAGAGAAATATGGGTCCTTCCTCATGACAAACGTGACGTTTGTCATGAGGAAGGACCCATATTTTTATGAGGTCTGAAACGCGTTGACTGCTATTTGTACACCTGTATGGATTTTAAACTTGCTGGATTAAAGTTTTTCATTTTTTCACCGGAGAGAGCTGGATTTTCTTCTTTTTCTTACTGTATATACCGCATCCAAGAGCGGCATCCGTGCACCTCTGGTGATTTTACTACTGCAGGTGAGAGCTGTCTTACGTTTTCTTCTATTGTTTTATTAACAAACCATTACGACATCCTGAAATAATTAAGTTCTGAGCTCTGTACTTGCTTTGTATTGGAATTGATGGGGATTTTTTAAATTGTCTGCATTATTTCTAATAAACTATTAAGAGACTTTATTATGATTTTTTTATTTTATGTATTAAAAACCCATACAACTTGAAAAAATAAATTAAAAAAAATGTTTTTTTCTATGAAAAATTATCCAGCCGATCGCTTTTAGTCTGATCATAATGAAGCAATGGCCTTATCATCTGGGGTGTGGCAACATTGCCAACACACTCATAGAGGTGATGATCGCTTCATTGTGATACTCAAGCCCCTAGTTGGTGGTGGAGAATTCACACAAATAATCCGGTATGCAAATATTAAATATAGCAGCGTGGGGACCATTTTGAGGCCAAGGCATGTCATCAGGCCTTTTGTTAGTCAAACGTATCCCCCACTGTCAGTCCCTTCGGGATCCATGCCTCATTCATCTTAATGAAGATGAGGTAATCAACACTTTTTTGACCGAGGCGACTTCTTTTGTCAGTGACAATGCCTCCTGCTGCACTGAAGGTCCTTTCTGACAGGATACTTGAAGCGGGGCAGGCCAGAAGTTCTATCGCAAACTGAGATAGCTCAGGCCACAGGTCAAGCCTGCACACCCAGTAGTCAAGGGGTTCATCGCTCCTCAGAGTGTCAATATCTGCAGTTAAGGCGAGGTAGTCTGCTACCTGTCGGTCGAGTCGTTCTCTAAGGCTGGATCCCGAAGGGCTGTGGCGATGTGTAGGACTGAAAATGTCCTCCATCAGCAACACATGTGTAAAGCGTCCTGTCCTTGCCGCCGTGGTCGTAGGTAGGAGGAGGATTACTTTCACCTTTTCCCCAGTTAGATTCCGTTGTGCTGTGACATCCCCCTTATAAGCTGTGTAAAGCATATTTTTTAGTTTGGTTTTGAACTGCTGTATCCTTTCTGACTTTCGGTAATTTTTTAACATTTCCGCCACTTTCTGCTTATACCGGGGGTCTAGTAGCGTGGCCACCCAGTATAGGTCGTTTTCCTTCATCCTTTTTATACGAGGGTCCCTCAACACACATGACAGCATGAAAGACCCCATTTGCACAAGGTTGGATGCCGAGCTACTCATTTCCCATTCCTCCTCCTCACTGATGTCATTGACGGTCTGTTCTTCCCCCCAGCCACGTACAACACCACGGGTCCCAGATAGATGACAACAATGAGCACCCTGGGATGCCTGCTGTGGTTGGTCTTCGTTCCCCTCAAAGCCACATTCCTCCTCTGACTCCTCTTCCTCATACTCCTCTTGCAGCGTTGCAAGCGATGATGACAAGGCTGTTTCTGGTGGTGATGGTGACCACAACTCTTCCTCTTCACGCTCATCTACAGCCTGATCCAGCACTCTTCGCAGGGCACGCTCCAGGAAGAAAACAAATGGGATGAGGTTGCTGATGGTGCCTTCGGTGCGACTGACTAGGTTTGTCACCTCCTGAAAAGGACGCATGAGCCTACAGGCATTGCGCATGAGCGTCCAGTAACGTGGCAAAAAAATTCCCAGCTCCGCAGAGGCTGTCCTAGCACCCCAGTCATACAAATACTCGTTGACGGCGTTTTCTTGTTGGAGCAGGCGGTCGAACATTAGGAGTGTTGAGTTCCAACGTGTCATGTTGTTTCGGCGCTGAATGTCTGAAAAGTGCGCCATGGCCATGTAGGAACGCCTGAAATGGCCACACACCTTCCTGGCCTGCTTGAGGACATCCTGTAAGCCTGGGTACTTAGACACAAAGCATTGTACGATGAGATTCAACACATGTGCCATGCACGGCACATGTGACAACTTGCCCAAATTCAATTCCGCCAACAAATTGCTTCCATTGTCACACACCACTTTGCCGATCTCCAGTTGGTGCGGGGTCAGCCACTGATCCACCTGTGCGTTCAGGGCAGACAGGAGTGCTGCTCCGGTGTGGCTCTCTGCTTTCAGGCAAGTCAACCCCATGACAGTGTGACACTGTCGTATCCGGGTTGTGGAATAGCCCCTGGGGAGCTGTGGGGATTTAGTTGATGTGCAGCCAGACGCCGCTGCAGAAGAGGACTCAGCCGAGGAGGTTATCGAAGAGGATGGAGTAGAGGAGGTGGCAGTAGGCCTGCCTGCAAGTGGTGGCGGTGTCACCAACTCCGCTGCAGAGCCACGCATTCCATGCTTGGCTGCCATCAGCAGGTTGACCGAATGCGCAGTGTACGTGATATACCTGCCATGACTGTGCTTCGTCCGGGTACCTTCCACTGTGGTATCCCAATAGCGACAAATTTTTTGAAGGCCTCAGACTCCACCAGCTGGTATGGTAAAAGTTGGCGGGCTAAGAGTTCTGTCAAGGCAGCTGTCAGACGCCGGGCAAGAGGGTGACTCTGTGACATTGGCTTCTTACGCTCAAACATTACTTTACAGACACCTGACTGTGGGCAGATGAGATGGAACTGCTGAAGGTGAGAGGCGGAGTGGCGGGTGGTTGAGAGGGGGCAAGGAGGACAGCAGTGGTTGACGTGGCTGAAGATGCTGGACCAGGAGGAGGATGGTGGCTTTGAGTTTGTGTGCTGCTTGTACTCATGTGTTGATCCCATTGGCGTTTGTGATGTGAGATCATGTGCCTTCGCAAAGCAGTTGTACCGAGGTGGGTGTTGGACTTCCCACGACTCAGTTTCTTTTGGCACAGGTTGCAAATGGCATTGCTGTTATCAGAGGCAGACACACAAAAAAAATGCCACACTGCTGAGCTTTGCAATGACGGCATTCTGTTGGTGGCAACAGCATGCGTTGATTGGCGTGCTGTCTGGCTGACCCCGGGTGCCGATACATGCTGTCTGACTGTGCCACTAGCTCCTTGCGACGACCTCCCCCTGTTTCCAACTCGTCTCCTCCTTCTCTCTGTCTCCCCTTCAGAACTTTCCCCCTCTTCTTCTTCTCTTCGAGCAGGCACCCACGTGGCATCCACGGACACATCGTCATCATCAACCACTTCACTTGTATCTGACACCTCAGCAAAGGAAGCAGCAGCGGGTACAACGTCATCATCATCATCATCACACTGTACATCCATGTGTGTAATGCTGCCTGACTGAGACATATCCCTGTTATCTACATCCTCTGGCAATAATGGTTGCGCATCACTAATTTCATCCAACTGATGTGTAAATAACTCCTCTGAGGGATCAAGTGAAGCGGCTGTGGTGGCTGTGGTGGCTGTGGTGGTAGTGGTGGTGGTGGTGGCGGAGGGCGGGAGAGTGGTAACTTGACAGCAGGTGACCAAAGCTGAGCTGGAGGAGGATGGTGCGTCAAAGTTCTTAGCGGAAACTGTTGAAGATTGGGTGTCCTGTGTAAGCCAGTTAACTATTTTCTCCGAATTTGTTGGGTTCAGTGTACATGGCCTTTTAACACTGTGCATTATTCCAGGGCCAGTGGAAATCACAGCACCACGACCACGACGGCCTCTGCGGGGTGGCCTGCCTCTGCCTGTTATATTTTTTTAGATAAGTGGTACTATGCGTGCAAGGTACTGTGCCACCCTATATAAGTGGTGGGCACAGTACAGTCTTTGTGGGCCTGACACACACTGGCTTGCAACTGGGATTATATCACAGAAAAATAATAAATGTCATTTTTTTTATCTACAAGGTATTTGTGAGCGACACCCTGTAACGGTATGAGTGGTGGCCTAGCCAGTGGCCACAGTACAGTCTGTGGGCTAGACACACACTGGCTTGCAACTGCGATTATATCACAGAAAAATTATAAATATAATTTTTTTTATCTGCAAGGTATTTGAGTGACATCCTGTAATGGTATCAGTGGTGGCCTAGCCAGTGGCCTCAGTACAGTCTGTGGGCCAGACACACACTGGCTTGCAACTGCGATTATATTACAGAAAAATAATAAATTGAATTTTTTTATCTGCAAGATATTTGTGAGTGACACCCTGTAACAGTATCAGTGGTGGCCTAGCAGCAAGTGGCCACAGTACAGTCTGTGGGACAGACACACACTGGCTTGCAACTGGGTGGCCTAGCAGCAAGTGGCCACAGTACAGTCTGTGGGCCAGACACACACTGGCTTGCAACTGGGATTATATCACAGAAAAATAATAAATTGAATTTTTTTTTATCTGCAAGGTATTGTGACCGACTGTATGAATGGGGTGCACACAGTACTGTCTCTGGGCCACACAGTCACTCACTGGCTTGCAAATGCGATTATATCACAGAAAAATTATATAAATTGATTTTTTTTTAATCTGCAAGGTATTGTCTGTGACACCCTGTACACACAGTACTGTCTGTAACTGAGCCTGCAGCCTCTCACACATATAAATATATATATATATATATAGATATATATATATAAAAAAAAAAGCAGACTGGTGTACCAGCCCTAAAAAGGGCTTTTTGGGGTGCTGTCAGGATGCTGTCCTTACAGCAGATGAGTCTGTGGACACAGAAGTTCAGAACACTGCCCTAGCTAACGCTTTCCCTATTAGATCAGCAGCAGCAGCACTCTCCCTCCTCTCACTAAGAAAGCAGCTTCAGAATGGATGCTGTCCAGGAGGTGGGAGGGTCTGGGAGGGAGGGTCTGCTGCTGATTGGCTGGAATGTGTCTGCTGACTGTGAGGTACAGGGTCAAAGTTTGCTCAATGATGATGTATAGGGGCGGATCGAACATCGCATATGTTCGCCCGCCGCGGCGAATGCGAACAAGTTATGTTCGCCGGCGAATAGTTCGGGACATAACAAATGAGCATCAGCAATTATCAGGAATGAACAGTTGCTTCCTGCTAATTGTATACCATGTCAGCCTGTGTAAATGAGGCCTTAAAGTGTAACTATGTTTTTTTTTTTTTTTTTGTTTAATTGTAATATAAGGGAAAAAATTGTAATATGCCTTATTAGGCAAACATGTTTCTTAGTAGAAATCAAAGTGTAAGAGTCTTCTTATCAAAGCTATAACATTATTGCTTAGAAGAACTTGACTACAGTCTGCAGAAGACACCTTTGTGTAAAATGCAGAGGCTTCCAGCTGCCTTTTGTCACCACCTTAGTCCCTGACTATGGAAATGTGCCCTATCACTGTCCATCAACCTGCCTATTTGACTTGTTACACACAGGTGTCTTCAGCGCTTGGTAAAGTGCTGAAGACTGAAGATAGACTCTCCTTAGCAATGCTCAACAGTTTAAGGCCTCATGCACACGACAGTTTTTTTTCACGGTCCGCAAAAACGGGGTCCGTGGGTCCGTGATCCGTGACCGTTTTTTCGTCCGTGGGTCTTCCTTGATTTTTGGAGGATCCACGGACATGAAAAAAAAGTCGTTTTGGTGTCTGCCTAGCCGTGCGGAGCCAAACGGATCCGTCCTGAATTACAATGCAAGTCAATGGGGACGGATCCGTTTGACGTTGACACAATATGGTGCAATTGCAAACGGATCCGTCCCCATTGACTTTCAATGTAAAGTCAGGAGTCCCTTTACTTTCACACTTGCGTTCATATAATGCAGACGGTGGCTCCGTTCAGAGCGGATCCGTCTGCATTATATTGTTAAAACATTTCTAAGTTTGAAAGTAGCCTCAGACGGATCCGTCTAGACTTTACATTGAAAGTCAATGGGGGACGGATCCGTTTGAAAATTGAGCCACAGTGTGTCATCTTCAAACGGATCCGTCCCCATTGACTTACATTGTAAGTCTGGACGGATCCGCTTGCCTCCGCACGGCCAGGCGGACACCCGAACATAACTTGAAGCGTCCCCATCACCATGGGAACGCCTCTATGTTAGAATATACTGTCGGATATGAGCTACATCGTGAAACTCATTTCCGACAGTATATTCTAACACAGAGGCGTTCCCATGGTGATGGGGACGCTTCTAGTTAGAATGCACTACAAACTGTGTACATGACTGCCCCCTGCTGCTTGGCAGCACCCGATCTCTTACAGGGGGCCGTGATCAGCACAATTAACTCCTCAGGTGCCGCACCTGAAGGGGTTAATTGTACTATCATATCCCCCTGTAAGAGATCAGGGCTGCCAGGCAGCAGGGGGCAGACCCCCCCCCCAGTTTGAATATCATTGGTGGCCAGTGCGGCCCCCCCTCCCTCCCTCTATTGTAATAAATCGTTGGTGGCAGAGTGTGCGCCCACCATCGCCCCCCCCTCCCTCTATTGTAATAAATCGTTGGTGGCACAGTGTGCGCCCACCATCGGCCCCCCTCCCTCCCTCTATTGTAATAAATCGTTGGTGGCACAGTGTGCGCCCACCATCGCCCCCCCTCCCTCCCTCTATTGTAATAAATCGTTGGTGGCACAGTGTGCGCCCACCATCGGCCCCCCTCCCTCCCTCTATTGTAATAAACTGTTGGTCGCACAGTGTGCGCCCACCATCGCCCCCCCCTCCCTCTATTGTAATAAATCGTTGGTGGCACAGTGTGCGCCCACCATCGGCCCCCCTCCCTCTATAGCAGTAACAACATTGGTGGCAGTGTGCGGCCTCCCATCTCCCCCCCCGATCATTGGTGGCAGCGTGGTTCCGATCGGAGTCCCAGTTTAATCGCTGGGGCTCCGATCAGTAACCATGGCAACCAGGAAGCTACTGCAGGCCTGGTTGCCATGGTTACTTAGCAATAGTACAATAGTAGAAGATTCATACTTACCTGCTTGCTGCTGCGATGTCTGTGACCGGCCGGGAGCTCCTCCTACTGGTAAGTGACAGTTCTTTAGCAATGTGCCACACAGACCTGTCACTTACCAGTAGGTGGAGCTCCCGGCTGGACACGAACATCGCAGCAGCAAGCAGGTAACTATGAATCTTCTACTATTGTACTATTGCTAAGTAACCATGGCAACCAGGACTGCAGTAGCGTCCTGGTTGCCATGGCTACCGATCGGAGCCCCAGCGATTAAACTGGGACTCCGATCGGAACTACGCTGCCACCAATGATCGGGGGGGGGGGGAGATGGGAGGCCGCACACTGCCACCAATGTTGTTACTGCTATAGAGGGAGGGGGGGGCGATGAGGGGTGCACACTGTGCCTCCTATGATTTAATACAATAGAGGGAGGGAGGGGGGGCGATGGTGGGCGCACACTGTGCCACCAACGATTTATTACAATAGAGGGAGGGAGGGGGGGGCGATGGGGGGCGCACACTGTGCCACCAACGATATTCAAACTGGGGAGGGGGGGGGTCTGCCCCCTGCTGCCTGGCAGCCCTGATCTCTTACAGGGGGATATGCCGCACCTGAAGGGGTTAATTGTACTATCATATCCCCCTGTAACAGATCAGGTGCTGCCAGGCAGCAGGGGGCAGTCTTGTACAAAGTTTGTAGTGTATTCTAACTAGAAGCGTCCCCATCACCATGGGAACACTTGTGTGTTAGAATATACTGTCGGATATGAGTTTTCACGAAGTGAAAACTTAGATCTGAAAAAGCTTTTATGCAGATGGATCTTCGGATCCGTCTGTATGAAAGCAACCTACGGCCACGGATCACGGATCACGGATGCCAATCTTGTGTGCATCCGTGTTCTTTCACGGACCCATTGACTTGAATGGGTCCGTGAACCGTTGTCCGTCAAAAAAATAGGACAGGTCATATTTTTTTGACGGACAGGATACACGGATCACGGCCTCGGCTGCAAAACGGTGCATTCTCCGATTTTTCCACGGACCCATTGAAAGTCAATGGGTCCGCGAAAAAAAACGGAAAACGGCACAACGGCCACGGATGCACACAACGGTCGTGTGCATGAGGCCTAAGGCTGGAAGAGGCCAACACTCAAATTAACTTTTGCAGGTGGATTCAACTGTGACATCATTTATTCACTATGAACTTGCAGCAAATCTGCAATGTGTAATTGCTGCTGCTTGCTGCAGATTCCCCAGTTGCGCTGGACAAATACATGGTGGAAAAATAAATTGGAGTAAAATTATGCTATATGTTAAGTCACTCTAAAATTAAAATTAAAATTATATTAGAAATAATAAGTACTTAGGTCCAGTACTAGGTGCTAAAACTTCCTCTCTCCATTGCTGAGGTAAGGGCAAAGCAAAAGATCACAGGTGGGCCATGTGTCCTGGCTGCAGTTAGGATAGTGGTTGAGGTTATGCATGCTGAACAGTCTTGGATGCTGCTGTGTTTCTATAGTTTTATGTAAGGCTAGGTCTACACGATGACATTTGTCACGCGACATTTTGTTGCACTAATGTCACGCGACAATTTTTATAATGGCAGTCTATGGTGTCGCACTGCAACATGCGACATGCTGCGACTGCGACGCGACAGTCGCAGAAAATCCATTCGAGATGGATCGATGTTGCGCCCTATCTGTCGCGCAACTTTTTGTTGCGCAAAAAATGTCGTCGTGTAGACCTAGCCTTAATGGAGAAAAAGTCACATCGCTTCAGTAGTTTTTAATCAAAAGTTATGGTTTATTCACTAATGTACAGATAGCAACGTTTCAAACCTTTCACAAGACTTTTCTCAATCAGTGCTATGCACACAATGACTGATATAAATGTCAATAAACATCAATTAAGGATAATCAAGAATATTAATATGCAGTGCAGTAGCATAAAAATATTAAATATATCAATATGCATAAAGTAAAATGGTGACAAAATGTGATATCCTGTAAACCATATAATCACATTGTGCTTTATCATTAAAATAAAATTGAGTATATAAATAATATTCATGAGTATTCATGACAATGAATGAAGTCATAAAGGGGCCACTCACCCAGGGGTGGACTGGGAACTTAAAGTGGCCCTGAAAAAAACAAAACTAAAAGTCCCCATCTGATAGGCGAGTCCAAATTAACAGGAGGCAGGGCTAATACAAGTAGTCAGGGCCAGCAATACCATATTGCGGCACAAAATACAGCCCCAGCAGAGCCAAATACTTCAGTGCAACACGATAACTTGCTGCAGCAGCATCAAAAACCACAGTGCAGCACAAAATGATGCCCCAGCAGCACAAAATATCTTGTCTTTTGAGAGGATTTTACATAGACCAGATTTTCACCATATTTTTTGTATGACCCATCTATGTATTTGTATAGGTTAATCATATCTCCCCTTAGACACCTGTTCTCAAGACTAAGGGGGTGTTCTGCCAAATCTCTATAGCTTGCCGAAAGTCTATAGCGGAAGTGACGTGGTGCGCTGCGCAAGCGCACAAGCGTACTTCAGCGAAGAATTCCTGAAGCCTCCACGGCAGTAGTTCGCACATGGCGCGTGCGCAGACTTAAGGGTATAGATTTCTTAAAGTGACAGTCATCTCCATTAAAATACAGCTACATTAATCTACATTAATTTGTACCCTCGCAGGCTCGCTTCGCTTGCCACGCATCGGGCTCGGCCTCACTGCGCTCGGCATTTAGTAAAACTTGCTCTGTGCCGCCATTGATAGTAAATAAGGAAATGGATGGTAAAGAAAGAGATAGATAGTCTCTTTCTTTACTATCCATTTTCTTCTTTACTATCAATGGCGGCATAGAGTTAGTTTTACTAAATGCCGAGCGCAGCGAGGCCGAGCCCGATGCGTGGCGAGCGAAGCGAGCCCGCGAGGGTACAAATTAATGTAGATTAATGTAGCTGTATTTTAATGGAGGTGACTGTCACTTTAAGACAATGATTCTGATGATTTGTGGAAGTGCGCTTGTGCGCTTGCGCAGCGCACCACGTCACTTCCGCTATAGACTTTCGGCAAGCTATAGACTTTCGGCAGAACAGGGGCAATTTACTATTCTGAAATATGCCTAAATTAGGTGTATTTCAGGCCCAGATGACAGCGCAATGGTTAGTTGCGCCATCTGCGACTTCGCCCCGCTCATGCCAGGTCTAAAATTGTGGGCGTGGAAGGGGATGGGCCGGCAAACCCGTCTCATTTATCATTTTTTCCGGTCTAAATGTAAGACAGCAAGGAAGCTGTCCTACAGTTAGAACTGGCGCTGGATGCGCCAGCGAAGGGCCTTTATTAAGACCAGCATCTAAAACGCCGTTCTTAACCCCTTAAGGACCGGGCTCATTTTCACCTTAAGGACCGGGCCATTTTTTGCAAATCTGACCAGTGTCCCTTTAAGTGCTCATAACTTTCAAACGCTTTGACTTACCCAGGCCGTTCTGAGATTGTTTTTTCGTCACATATTGTACTTCATGACACTGCTAAAATTGGGTCAAAAAAGTTATTTTTTTTGCATAAAAAAATACATTTTTTACCAAAAATTTTGAAAAATTAGCAAATTTCAAAGTTTCAGTTTCTCTACTTCTGTAATACATAGTAATACCCCCAAAAATTGTGATGACTTTACATTCCCCATATGTCTACTTCATGTTTGTAGCATTTTGGGAATGATATTTTATTTTTTGGGGATGTTACAAGGCTTAGAAGTTTAGAAGCAAATTTTGAAATTTTTGAGAAATCTTCAAAATCCCACTTTTTATGGACCAGTTCAGGTTTGAAGTCATATTGTGAGGCTTAGATAATAGAAACCTCCCAAAAATGACCCCATTCTAGAAACTACACCCCTCAAGGTATTCAAAACTGTTTTTTCAAACTTTATTAACCCTTTAGGTGTTCCACAAGAGTTAATGGCAGATGGAGAAACAATTTTGAAATTTCTATTTTTTGGAAAATTTTCCAATATAATAAATTTTTTCCAGGAGTAAAATAAGGGTTAACTGCCAAACAACACTCAAAATGGGTTGCCCTGATTCTGTAGTTTGCAAAAACACCCCATATGTGGTCGTAAACTACTGTTTGGCCGAACGGTAGCACATAGAAGGAGGGGAACACCATATGGGTTTTGGAAGGCAGATTTTGCAGGACTGGTTTTGTTTATACCATGTCCCATTTGAAGCCCCCTGTTGCACCCCTAGAATAGAAATTTCAAAAAAGTGACTACATCTAAGAAAGTACACCCCTCAAGGTATTCAAAACTGGGTTTACAAACTTTGTTAACCCTTTAGGTGTTCCACAAGAGTTAATGGCAGATGGAGAAACAATTATGAAATTTCAATTTTTTGGAAAATTTTCCAATATAATCAATTTTTTCTAGGAGTAAAACAAGGGTTAACTGCCAAACAACACTCAAAATGGGTTGCCCTGATTCTGTAGTTTGCAAAAACACCCCATATGTGGTCGTAAACTACTGTTTGGCCGAACGGTAGCACATAGAAGGAGGGGAACACCATATGGGTTTTGGAAGGCAGATTTTGCAGGACTGGTTTTGTTTATACCATGTCCCATTTGAAGCCCCCTGTTGCACCCCTAGAATAGAAATTTCAAAAAAGTGACTCCATCTAAGAAAGTACACCCCTCAAGGTATTCAAAACTGGGTTTACAAACTTTGTTAACCCTTTAGGTGTTCCACAAGAGTTAATGGCAGATGGAGAAACAATTATGAAATTTCAATTTTTTGGAAAATTTTCCAATATAATCAATTTTTTCTAGGAGTAAAACAAGGGTTAACTGCCAAACAACACTCAAAATGGGTTGCCCTGATTCTGTAGTTTGCAAAAACACCCCATATGTGGTCGTAAACTACTGTTTGGCCGAACGGTAGCACATAGAAGGAGGGGAACACCATATGGGTTTTGGAAGGCAGATTTTGCAGGACTGGTTTTGTTTATACCATGTCCCATTTGAAGCCCCCTGTTGCACCCCTAGAATAGAAATTTCAAAAAAGTGACTCCATCTAAGAAAGTACACCCCTCAAGGTATTCAAAACTGGGTTTACAAACTTTGTTAACCCTTTAGGTGTTCCACAAGAGTTAATGGCAGATGGAGAAACAATTATGAAATTTCAATTTTTTGGAAAATTTTCCAATATAATCAATTTTTTCTAGGAGTAAAACAAGGGTTAACTGCCAAACAACACTCAAAATGGGTTGCCCTGATTCTGTAGTTTGCAAAAACACCCCATATGTGGTCGTAAACTACTGTTTGGCCGAACGGTAGCACATAGAAGGAGGGGAACACCATATGGGTTTTGGAAGGCAGATTTTGCAGGACTGGTTTTGTTTATACCATGTCCCATTTGAAGCCCCCTGTTGCACCCCTAGAATAGAAATTTCAAAAAAGTGACTCCATCTAAGAAAGTACACCCCTCAAGGTATTCAAAACTGGGTTTACAAACTTTGTTAACCCTTTAGGTGTTCCACAAGAGTTAATGGCAGATGGAGAAACAATTATGAAATTTCAATTTTTTGGAAAATTTTCCAATATAATCAATTTTTTCTAGGAGTAAAACAAGGGTTAACTGCCAAACAACACTCAAAATGGGTTGCCCTGATTCTGTAGTTTGCAGAAACACCCCATATGTGGTGGTAAACTACTATTTGGCTAAACGGCAGGACATAGAAGAAGGGGAACGCCATATGGTTTTTGGAAGGCAGATTTTGCTGGACTGGTTTATTTACACCATGTACCCTTTCAAGCCCCCTGATGCACCCCTAGAGTAGAAACTCCATAAAAGTGACCCCATCTAGGAAACTACGGGATAAGGTGGTTGTTGTTTTGGGACTATTTTTGGGGTAAATTTGATATTTGGTTGCTCTATATTACTCTTTTTTGAGGCAATGTAACAAAAAAAAAAAAATCTAAAATTGTTTCTACATTCGCTATTTAGTTTTGTGGAACACCTAAAGGGTTAACATAGTTTGTAAAGTAACTTTTGAATACCTTGAGGGGTGTAGTTTCTTAGATGGGGTCACTTTTTTGGAGTTTCTAGTCTGGGCTACATCAGGGGGGGCTTCTAATGGGACATGGTGTCAAAAAAAAAACTGTCCATCAAAATCTGCCTTCCAGAAACCGTATGGCGTTCCCTTCGTTCTATGCCCTGCCGTGCGGCTATATAGCCATTTACGACCACATATGGGGTGTTTCTGCAAACGACAGAATCGGGGCAATAAATATTTAGTTTTGTTTGGCTGTTAACCCTTGCTTTATTACCGGCAAAATGGATTTAAATTGAAATTTTGCCCAAAAATAGGTGTTTTGGCACCGTTTTTATTTTATATTTTTAACACCGTTCATCCGAGGCGTTTGGTCAAAAGTTATTTTTATAGCGACGACTTTTACGCACGCGACGATGCCCAATATGTATGGCTCTCAGACTTTGGAGACACTAAGCAGGCATCCTAAAACTGCGGCCCTCCAGATGTTGTAAAACTACAATTCCCACCATGCCCTGCTGATGGCTGTAGGTTGTCTGGGCATGCTGGGAGTTATAGTTTTACAACATCTGGAGGGCCGCAGTTTGAGGATGCCTGCACTAAAACTAATATTTTTGGGGGAAAGAAAAATAGTTTTCGTGTCTCCAAAGTCTGAGAGCCATAGTGTTTTATGTTCTCTAGTGAACTGTTGGGGATTATAAAAATTTAGTACTCCATGGAAGTGTGATACTCCCTGAAGCAATCGATAACGCAGAGGCCCGGATGATCGGGGCACGTGTCGCACTGAGTGGTGGTGTCCTTCCGTATCCCCCTCCTGCGACACACTCTGCACTTTTTTTGGGTTCGTCCCTTCTTTCCAGTATGGGGGACCACACCTGGAAAGTGTTGGCCAGGGACGATCCGGGCGCCTCCAGTTCCCGAGGTACTCCGGCCTGCTCTTTCCCGGTCCGAAAAGATCAGGTCCTTGAGGACTGCCTCATAGAATTGGAGGAATGTCCCTGTGCTGCCAGCGCTTCGGGATAGTACAAAAGAGTTGTACATGGCAACCTGCACCAAGTAGACCGCAACTTTTTTGTACCATGCCCGGGTTTTGCGCATGGCGTTATATGGCGTGAGGACTTGATCCGAGAGATCAACTCCTCCCATATACCGATTGTAGTCGACGATACAATCGGGCTTGAGGACCGTTGCCGCGGTACCTCGCACAGGGACTGGGGTGGTGCCGTTACCGTGGATTGTGGACAGCATAAGGACATCCCTCTTGTCCTTATACCTGACCAGCAACAGGTTTCCACTGGTAAGTGCACGGGTCTCACCCCTGGGGATAGGTACCTGGAGGGGGTAGGCAGGGAGGCCGCGCTGATTTTTCCGCACGGTCCCACAAGCGAACGTAGATCTGGCGGCAAGGGACCTGAACAAGGGAATGCTGGTATAAAAGTTATCCACGTACAAGTGGTAACCATTATCCAGCAGTGGGTACATAAGGTCCCACACGAGTTTCCCGCTAACACCCAGAGTGGGGGGACATTCTGGGGGTTGAATACGGGAATCTCGCCCCTCGTACACACGAAATTTGTAAGTGTACCCTGAGGTACTCTCACAAATTTTGTATAGCTTCACGCCATACCTCGCTCGCTTTGTGGGAATATATTGGCGGAAACTGAGTCTCCCCTTGAACGCAATGAGCGACTCATCAACCGCGACCTCCCTTCCAGGTACGTAGGCCTGCTGAAATGTGGCCCCAAAGTGATCGATGACAGGCCGTATCTTATACAGCCGGTCATAGGCAGGATCACCTCGGGGTGGACATGCTGCATTATCGGAATAATGCAGACATTTCCGGATGGCCTCAAACCGGGAGCGTGTCATGACCATACTGTACAGTGGGGTCTGGTACAGGACGTCCCCACTCCAGTATTGCCTGACACTGGGTTTTTGGACTAGACCCATATGCAGCACGAGGCCCCAAAATGTCCTCATTTCGGCTGCACTGACCGGCGTCCAGCCACCGGGTCTAGCCAAAACTGAGCCTGGGTTTTGAGCGACGAACTGTTGGGCGTACAGATTCGTCTGCTCCACCATCAAATTCACCAGTGGGTTACTGAAAAAAAAACTAAAATAGTCAATTTCAGTAAACCCCACTGTGGGAATCTGGATTCCAGGATTGCCAGCGAAATCCGGAATCTCAGGCTCAAAGTCCACTGGGGGACACCAGCTAAGTTCATCGGCAGGGGTCTCCGGTGAACTTATTTGGTGGGCCGGGAAACCAGTACGAACCCCAGGGCGGCTCGTACTAGGGTGGGCCACAGGATCCCTAGCATGTGCGGCCCCTGGCTCCGCCTGGCGGCGTCTCCGCCGCCTTGGTGGCTCATCGTCATCCGATGATGATGAGGAGGATGCTGATGATAAGAGGAATGTGGGGTCATCCTCATCCTCACTGGGGCTCTCGGAGTCGGAGGCAATCTGGGCATATGCCTCCTCGGCCGAGAACACCCGGCGGGCCATGGGTGTGTGTGCGTGTAGGTGTGCGTGTGTGTAAAACTTTATTATATGTGCGTGTGTGTGGGGGCAACGGGTGTTCGCGTACTAAAAAAAGGAAAAAAGGGCAAGTGTTAGGAAAAAAAAAAAGTTGCTGATTAGCGGTACAACGCTGATCAGCGGTGGGGCAGGCGATGCGCTAACAGTGGACGGACGCTAAAAAGTGCCGACCAGTCAGCGAACGCAGAAAAAAAAGTGGTGGTGAGGGGGCTAGTGGTGGTGGTGGGGGGGGGGGGTTGGGGGGAGTGGTGGGGGGATGGGTGGAGGGGGTGGGGGGGCTGGTGGTGGTGGGGGGCTGGTAGGGGGGGGCAAGTGGCAGGGGGGGGTCTGGGGTCTGATGGATCAAAAAAAGATTTGTGTAAAAGTTAAAAGTTTTTTTTTTTTTTTTTTTTCCTAACTAACTTTTCCCTTCTTTCCCTGCCTAACGATGCCTCTCCCTCACTGACCCTAACCTACCTGGGTGGCGATGGGTGCAGGAGGGTGATGGATGGCGATTAGGGGGACACAGGAGCTGGTGCTGGACGATGCTGCCGGGTGCTCGTGCAGAACAGGAAGAGGAGGGGAGAGAGGAGCGCAGGAAGTTTGAATCTCGCGCCTCTCTCCCCTGCACCAATCAGCACCCTGGACAGCAGTGTTCAGCACCAGGGCCAGCACCGCCTCCTCAAATCCTCGGACTGCGATTGGTGGTGTATAATTACGCCACCGATCGCAGTCTTTTTCCGGTTCATCGGGTCACCGGACACCCGAATGGACCGGAAACGCAGAAAACCGCAGGTCTGAATTGACCTGCGGTTTTCTGCGATCGCCGATACGGGGGGGTCAAATGACCCCCCCCTGCGTTGTTACGGGATGCCGGCTGAATGATTTCAGCCGAAATCCCGTTCCGATTAACCCCCGCGGCGCCGGAATGCCGATTTTAAGTCAGGACGTACCGGTACGCCCTTGGTCCTTAAGGACTCGGGAAATAGGGCGTACCGGTACGC
Source organism: Bufo gargarizans (assembly GCF_014858855.1). Taxonomy (NCBI): domain Eukaryota; kingdom Metazoa; phylum Chordata; class Amphibia; order Anura; family Bufonidae; genus Bufo; species Bufo gargarizans. Next base: position 152,149,170 of record NC_058082.1, read on the forward strand.
CCTGTGTCCTTAAGGGGTTAATAAATGTGCCCCTAAATCCTTTTTATTCTATTAATCTATTCTCATAATTACTGGTGGATTCACAAGGAGAAATTGTCAGGCTGATTATCATTAATAAATGTTAGTATCAATGCTCGTTCACAATAATCTTTCACTGTAAAGGTACAGCAAAACACTTGTTCTTGTGCACATTTAATCTTCCATGCCCCTTATCAGTTTAGTTGCCATTCTTTGCACTTTTTCTGACTCCTTGGCATACTTCCTATTCATATTCAGAATCCAATACCAAATGTACACATCACCGTGAGGCAGTGCCTGTGTTATTTACCAAAAAACGCAGGTCTGCAAAATATAATAACATAGCCTTGTATGCCAATACATTATGCTCTGTGTCTCTATGGCACAGACTGCAGCTAGAGCAACACTAATGTACTCTAACAGCAAGATTACTGAATTTACAGTCCAGAACCGAATCACAGGAGGAAATCCCCTTTGATAATTTTGTAATCTCAGATTACGGTAATCAAATGGTTAAGAGTTGGGATTGGAACTATCTAAGAACTGTAAGTGTTATTTACAATTCATCCATAGCGCAAGGGAGGCCAAATTACAGGGAGGCCAAGGAAAAAGTAGCCCACCTCCAGCAATAGTATGGCAAGGTGAACAAGAAAGTGGATTGTTTTTTGTAATTACCTACATATCATAAAAGATGCTGAAAGGGGTCCCTGTACACGTCTATGCATCTTGCTTGCTCATACTGCTTGCAGCTCTTCAGCAGTGATGCTGCGGATAATGTTTGCGATGTTTTCTTTCAGTTCATCAAGGGTCTGGGGAATTTTAGGGTACACTTTCTATCTTAAATTTCCCCATGGATAAAAATCAGATATGGATAAGTCTGGGGAACATGGTGGCCATAATCCTTTGTTGACAGTATGCTCCTCCTGAGAATGCCTCTGTTAGTAGTGTCTTCCATATTGCACCCAATAATAATGGCCTTACATAGCCCCAGATAGTAATAATGCACCATAGTGACCCAGTAGTCATAAAGCTCCCCAAAGTGCCCCCATTGGTAATTAGGCCCCCTAAACTGCCCCCAGTAGTTATAAGGAGGTAGTAGTTATAATGCACCATGGTAGAGCCCCTAGATGTTAAAATGCCCTCTTGTAGAGCCCCCAGTAGCTATAATATCTCCTACAATGTCCCCAGTAGTTATAATGCCCCCTATAGTGCTCCCAGTATATATAATACCCCCTATAGTACCCCAGTAGATATATTGTGCATAATAATTATAATGGCCTTCTGTAGTACCCAAGTAGTTATAGTGGCCCCCTAGAGTATGATGGCCTGCTGTAGTGCCCCGATAGGTATAATTCCCCCCCTGTAGTGCCCACAGTAGGTTTAATGCCCCTGTAGTGGCCGCAGTACTATAAGTGCCCCTTGTAGTTATAATGCCCCCTCATATAGTACCCCAGTACTACTTTTCCACCAAAGTGGGTTAGAAAAAAATAAATAAAATACTTAGCTGTCTCCCCACAACCATCTTTGCCGCAGTCTACAAGAGTCTTCCTGGCCTGTGGCCTGAGTTGCTAGTTTTTCAGCTCAGGCTTTCAGATGATATCATAATTTAATCCTAGTGGCCTGTGGCCTATGATAGTGAATATCTGGGTATGGAGCTCCTGTATCCCGCTGCAGTAATTTAACTGTATCGCCATCCTGAGGATGGCAATATAGTTGTATAATCTTCAGACATTGCATTTGGGGCCCCAGATGTTTTGCACGTAATGACATCCCTGCTCTCAAGAAGAACAGTCTTTATCAGTTGCAATTAGTTTAACATTAGTACTGTCATTTTTAGAGACAACGGGTTACGCTCCCCCTGCACCAAAGTTCCCTTGGTATTGACACTCTGGCGGTGGCAGTGGTAAAAAAGGTTTAGCTGCAGTTGACACCACAATATCACCTCCATGTAGTGTGGTCCAGCACAATATGTACAGTGTCTAACAGGCGCTCTCGGGTTGTGACATTTCCATCCTCACGACCATAACACACACTTTATACTGTCCCTTAATAGCTGCTGTATCCTTACCCTTACAGCATCCAGTATTGCACACGGTTAACTGGATGGTCCTGATGTCAAGTTTGTATCCTTCAAAGGCCCTGGCTGCCAAAAGGATGTAGTAGCCGAGCGTTTATTTGCTACACCTAGCTCTGACCTCAACTCCTTTGTGGTGCACAGCTGCATCTTTGCTCTAACCAGACCCTGATGTAGTGCACTTAGTGACAAGCGCCAGTGATGAGCGGCAGGGGCAATATTCAAATTCGCTATATTAGGCAAATATTTGGGCGAATATTCATCATATATTAGTGAATTCGAGAATTCGTGATCTCCAGTCATTATTTTCTTGATTGTGAAAATCAGCAATAGGAAAATTTGCAATAAAATTCACGATACGAAAATTTGCAATCAACACTACTCATATAGGCAACTTTCCTATTGGTTACTAGGGATGTTGCCAAGTGACGATATTTGCCATAAATTCGCAATAAATTTGCGATTAGAATATTCGTTAATACGAATATATAGCACTATATTCTAAATATTCGCAAATTGTCTATGTGTCGATATTCGCAATTCGAATATTTGTGCTCAACACTAACTAGCGCCCCTTATCTCAACTTCTAGCAAGCTTCAAGCAGCAATCTGCAGTGTTTAGCTGTCTTTCTCTAATATCTCCTGCATCTCCCTCTGCATCTATTATACTTACTGTATACATAAACTTACTGTGCATCAGATTCAGTATTAAAGGGTGGTCTAATATATTGCAGTGTGCCTCTTGTTCAACTGCTGCCTCATTCATAGTTAGGCCTCATGCACACGACCGTTGTGTGCATCCGCGGGCGTTGTTGCATTTTCCGTTTTTTTTCGCCGTTTTGCAGCCGCATCTGGGATCTGTGTTTCCTGTCCGTCAAAAAAATATGACCTGTCCTATTTTTTTGACGGACAACGGTTCACAGACCCATTCAAGTCAGCGGGTCCGTGAAAAAACTCGGATGCACACAAGATTGGCATCCGCGTCTGTGGTCCGTGGCCGTAGGCTACTTTTACACAGACAGATCCGCAGATCTGTCAACATAAAAGCTTTTTCAGAGCTGAGCTTTCACTTCGTGAAAACTCAGATCCGACAGTATATTCTAACACAGAGGCGTTCCCACAGAGGCACCTGAGGGGTTAATTGTGCGTATCATAGCCCCCTGTAAGAGATCATGTGCTGCTAGGCAGGAGGGGGCCAGACCCCCCCTCCCCAGTTTTAAATTCATTGGTGGCCAGTGGGCCCCCCTCCCTCCCTTGTATTTAACACATTGGTGGCCAGTGGGCCCCCCTTCCTCCCTTGTTTTTAACACATTGGTGGCCAGTGAGGTTGGCCCCCCCTCCCTCCCCTGTAGTTAACACATTGGTGGCCAGTGCAGCCGGCCCCCCCTCCCTCCCCTGGCCACCAATGTGTTAACTACAGGGGAGGGAGGGGGGGCCGGCCGCACTGGCCACCAATGTGTTAACTACGGGGGAGGGAGGGGGGCCGGCCACACTAGCCACCAATGTGTTAACTACAGGGGTGGGCGGGTGGGCCAGCCGCACTGGCCACCAATGTGTTAACTACAGGGGAGGGAGGGGGGGAGCGCACTGGCCACCAATGTGTTAACTACAGGGGAGGGAGGGGGGACGGCCGCACTAGCCACCAATGTGTTAACTACAGGGCAGGGAGGGGGGGCGGCCGCACTGGCCACCAATGTGTTAACTACAGGGGAGGGAGGGGGGCCGCACTGGCCACCAATGAGTTAAATACAGGGGGGAGGGGGGGTCTGCCCCCTGCTGCCCGGCAGCACCTGCCAGGCAGCAGGGGGCAGTCATGTCCACAGTTCTTTTAGTATATTCTAACTTGAAGCATCCCCATCACCATGGGAACGCCTCTGTGTTAGAATATACTGTCGGATCTGAGTTTCACAATCTAACTCAAATCCGATGGTATATTCTAACATAGAGGCGTTCCCATGGTGATGGGGACGCTTCAAATTAAAATATACCATCGGATTGGAGAAAACTCCGATCCGATGGTATAAAAGGGACTCCTGACTTTACATTGAAAGTCAATGGGGGACGGATCCGTTTGCAATTGCACCATATTGTGTCAACGTCAAACGGATCCGTCCCCATTGACTTGCATTGTATTTCAGGATGGATCCGTTTGGCTCCGCACGGCCAGACGGACACCAAAAATCAAGGAAGACCCACGGACGAAAAAAAGGTCACGTATTCCGGACCTACGGACCCCGTTTTTGCGGACCTTAAAAAAAATGGTTTGTGTGCATGAGGCCTTAATCTGTTATTTTATACAGAGACTTACTGTGCGTCAAACTCAGTATTAAATGGCGGTCTAATTTATGGCCAGGTGCATCTTGTTCAACTGCTTCCATAGTCATAGTTAAACTATTAGAGAACTCGCCTTTCCTCCCAAAATGACTAACCTTCATAAAGATGAATCAGGCATGGATCAACCAGTATTTCCATACATCAGTGGCTGATGCAACAGAATAGATCATTCTGCTATAAATGATCATACTGTAGTCTGCTGCCACACCAGAATATTCAGCAAAATGGGTCATTACTTCTGGCCACCCGCCTGCTGCCTCTACTGTCATTCCTACAATGGGGCTTCTTGGCCTACTGATATGTACATGTTACATTTTTTAAAAGGATATGCATGCCACTGGGCCTTGCTATCACACTGTCGTTATTGGGTTCTGCTACTACTGTGATCTGCCACCATCTTGTACTAAATGCCAGTACTGCTGCCCACCCTCTCAACTCTGTTATGGGCGACTATTGCCACTGTCACTACTCCTGCCCTCACTCTGTCAGGGGGCCACTATTGTCCGTGTTACTGCCACTGCTGTTGGCCCCCATCCCCACTCTGTTATGGGACCATTATTTTCCTTGTTTGTCCATGTTGACATCACCGTTTATTTTGCCAGTCTTCCTATCCATCAGAAGAACAGAAGAAAAAAAGGATCCTGTATTTTGAGCATCCGTAAGGCCTATTTCACACGATCAGTATTTGATCAGTATTTGTCAACCAAAAGCAGGAGTGGGTCCAATACTCAGAAGAGATGTAAATATTTGCATTACATTTTATCTCTGTTTTGGACCCACTCCTGTTTTTGGCAATGGTCAGTATTTGGTCAGTATTTTGCATCAGTATTTGTAAGCTAAAAACAGGAGTGGCTCCAAAACAGAGATAAAATGTATTGGAAATATTTGCATCTCATCTGTGTTTTAAACCAACTCCTGCTTTTCGTTGTTTTCTTTTAGCTTTATGTTCTTCTGACAGATCAGAAAAATAAACAGTGAAGTGAATACAGACTTACTGCCGCTGCCCCCCCCCCTTCCCACTCTGTTATGGGTCAACTATTGTCACTATCAGCGCTGCTGCTCTCCATCTCCACTCTGTTATGGGTCAACTATTGTCACTGCTACTGCTGCTGCTGCCACCCGCCTCACTCTGTCATGGGGCGACTACTTGAATCTCGGTTCACTGCTCAGTTAAGCCCTGTGTGATAAATTAGACCTGATGGTAACAGTGACCTGTAATACTGACAGTGCGTATGATTTTTAATCCCTTCTGTTAGCTATAGATTTACAGTGCGTAAATCTATAGCTAACAGAAGGGATTAAAAATCATGTGCTTGGACTACCACAACATGCATTAAGTGAGCATTTTTTTCTACTACTTTATTGGCACTGCCTCCATTTCTTTATTTTGTTCTACTAAGGAGCCATTTGGTCACAGCTCCTGCAGTGGCGGCATGGGATTATTGCTTTACTAAATTGTGCTTATCTTTTTGTTTAACAGAAGGGATTAGCTATGAATGTTGGTGTACTGTACAGTAACGTAGACGGCTATAAATTACACCTGTACTGACGGCGCAGTACCTACCGAACGGAATAACTATGAATGTGGGAAGACTAGAGTGTAATGCATACGGCAATACACGCTCCCTGCAGGTTAACTTCCAAGCCTTAACACTAAGATTGGACCAACAAGTGGGATGAATATGACTAGGCAAAGTGTACCTGATTTATCGCACTTTGTGACAAATTCATTTGGAATGAATCGGATTTCTTGCTGAAGTTCATTAAATCGTCCGAATCTAATTTTTCTAAACTTTGCTTATCTGCTTTATGTTACAGCTACAACCAGCAGGGTACACTCCCATAGTGCAATGAGAATCATGACACTAATACAACATTGCTGTGCGTAAAATAAAATAATTTTCTTCCATTTGAAAAATCTACATAAATATGACATGAAATTAATGCTTAAGGAATATTATGCCTCTTTAAAATGCAGCACTAAAATGTTTCCTGTATCAAGTTAAAAATGTATAAAATAATTAATAGTCATATCCAGAAAATTATTTGTCAGTGTTACTTGCAAATTGGCAGAAACATACATTTTAGTTCAGGGATAGGATTTATTAACACATTTACAGTCATATCAGTCATTTATGTAAAATATGGCTTTGCTGGAGGCAATATCCCTAAGACGGAGTTATTTAGATTGCAAATACTTAGTAAAGTAGCTGCATCTGCTTTATAAATCACTGCTGAATTCAGTCAATGATGTGCTGGCTATTCTGCCACCGGTAAATATATGAAAACATAATGGAAGGTAAGCTTCTTCAGGTAAATTTGTAAAAATGAACATTTAAAGCAGAAACATTCAGCAATCAGATATATCCATGACTTTTTTTATGCTATTGAAGTATTTATTCTGCTTACTGGATGAGCTTATTTCTGTACATTTGGTTTAAAGAGGACCTTTCACCGCTCCTGACTAGCCTCTTGTTATAGCTATGTGCATTCCCTGTGTAAAAATAAAATCTGAAACATCTATTCTTATGGCTTTGTGTTGTCTCATTCCTTTATTATTTGTGCTAGAAGCTATGAATGAATTCCTAGCAGTCTGCAGTAAGGGTACAGAGGGGTGTTAACCAGTTTGGGGTGTGGCCCTGCACAGTCTGACAATGGCAGCACTGACTGGCTAGAGTCAGACACCCCTCTGTACCCTTACTGCAGACTGCTAGCAATTCAATTATAAATTATAGTAGAAATAATAAAGGAATGGTACAACATAGAGCCATAAGAATAGAGGCTCGAGAATTGTTATTACATTGGAAATGCACATAGCTATAGGCATGTCAGGAGATGTGACAGGTCCTCTTTAACGCCAATGAATCCTTATAAGAAGATCAAACTTCCTCACAATTTAATATGTATTATGGTACACTGGTCATGCGACAGTCGTCACGGACAGGTTTTCTGAGTAGCAGTGATCCTATAGAAATGAATGGGATCTCTGCGTCCGTTGCAAGAAATCCAGGACAGAGATGGATTTTATAGTCATTTTTTAGCAAGAATGACCAGGATTGGAGAAAACTATTTTTATGTATTCCATGGTAGCCCCAAGTTATGTCAATGCACCAAGCAGTTTTGTGAACCAACTCGTAATTTGTATTATTAAATTACCTTTTTGGTAGACTTATTCATGTCATAAATCAGAAACATGTAATAGAACGAGGTACCTAAGAAGTTTTGAGGAATCCAGGCTCCCAGGGGCGTAGCGTGGGGGGGGCCGGAGGGGCCGTTGCCCCGGGCGCCAAATTGCAGGGGGCGCCAGGCATCCGAAATTTCAATGAGGGCTACGGGAGCCTATGGCTCCCGTCCCCTCCGTTATGCCCCATAGGCTTCAGGCCACTAGGCCTGAAGCCTATAAGGCAGTAGAGGCGAGCGACGCAGGACTCGGTCACGATAACCTCACTGTGACCTCCTGCGTCGAGTCTTGCGAGATGACGCGGCGCAGGAAGGCACAGTGAGGCGTTCGTGACCGCCTGCGGCGGGAACAAGTGGGGATGGAGATAGGTAAGTATTTTTTTTTTATGTTAACTTGCCTAATTGCAGAGGCTCTGGCAGCAGTATGGGGGGTGGGAGAGGAGAGGAGAGGACTGGAGCAGAAAGGCTATATTCAATGGCATTGGCACAGCAATAAGAGGGGCGATTATATTAGCAAAGAGGGGGGCCAGTACATTAATAACAGAGGGGCCATTACATTAATAACAAAGAGGGGGACATTATATTAGCAAAGAGGGGGGCCAGTACATTAATAGCAAAGAGGGGGACATTACATTAGCAAAGAGGGGGCCAGTACATTAATAACAAAGAGGGGGACATTATATTAGCAAAGAGGGGGGCCAGTACATTAATAATAAAAAGGGGGCCATTATATTAATAATAACGAGGGGGCCAGTACATCATTAATAAAAAGGGGGCCATTATATTAATAATAAAGAGGGGGCCAGTACATTATTATTATTAATGTAATGCCCCCTCTTTATTATTAATGTAATGGCCCCTCTTTATTATTAATGTAATGGCCCCTCTTTATTATTAATGTAATGACCCCATCTTTATTATTAATATAATGGCCCCTCTTTATTATTAATGTGATGGCCCCTCTTTATTATTAATGTAATGGCCCCTCTTTATTATTAATGTAATGGCCCCCTCTTTATTATTAATATAATGGCCCCTCTTTATTATTAATGTGATGGCCCCTCTTTATTATTAATGTAATGGCCCCTCTTTATTATTAATGTATGGCCCCCTCTTTATTATTAATGTAATGGCCCCCTCTTTATTATTAATGTAATGCCCCCTCTTTATTATTAATGTAATGGCCCCCTCTTTATTATTAATGTAATGACCCCCTCTTTATTATTAATGTAATGGCCCCTCTTTATTATTAATGTATTGACCCCTCTTTATTATTAATGTAATGGCCCCCTCTTTATTATTAATGTAATGACCCCCTCTTTATTATTAATGTAATGGCCCCTCTTTATTATTAATGTAATGGCCTCCTCTTTATTATTAATGTAATGGCCCCTCTTTATTATTAATGTAATGGCCCCTCTTTATTATTAATGTAATGACCCCCTCTTTATTATTAATGTAATGACCCCCTCTTTATTATTAATGTATTGACCCCCTCTTTATTATTAATGTAATGGCCCCCTCTTTATTATTAATGTAATGACCCCCTCTTTATTATTAATGTATTGACCCCCTCTTTATTATTAATGTAATGGCCCCCTCTTTATTATTAATGTAATGACCCCCTCTTTATTATTAATGTAATGGCCCCTCTTTATTATTAATGTAATGGCCCCCTCTTTATTATTAATGTAATGGCCCCTCTTTATTATTAATGTAATGGCCCCCTCTTTATTATTAATGTAATGGCCCCTCTTTATTATTAATGTAATGGCCCCCTCTTTATTATTAATGTAATGGCCCCCTCTTTATTATTAATGTAATGGCCCCCTCTTTATTATTAATATAATGGCCCCCTCTTCATTATTAATGTAATGGCCCCCTCTTTATTATTAATGTAATGGCCCCTCTTTATTATTAATGTAATGGCCCCTCTTTATTATTAATGTAATGGCCCCTCTTTATTATTAATGTAATGGCCCCCTCTTCATTATTAATATAATGACCCCATCTTTGTTATGAATGTAATGACCCCATCTTTGTTATGAATGTAATGACCCCCTCTTTATTATTAATGTAATGACCCCCTCTTTGCTAATATAATGGCCCCCTCTTTGTTATTAAAGAGGGGGCCAGTACATTAATAATAAAGAGGGGGCCAGTACATTAATAATAAAGAGGGGGCCATTATAATATACAGGGGGAATGAAAGCTATCTGTCTGGCTCTAGCTCAGTATTGGGGGGCAGCAGGATGACAGTGTTGAAGGAAGGAGAGCATGATAGTAAAGTGAGGAACCTAAATTTTTTTCGGTGAAACTCTGCAGAGACGAGAAGCGGCTGAAAGAAGTTATCATGGTGGTCTTATCTCTGAATGAAGACGTCGAGGAGAGTCTACATCACAGGAGACGTCACTGGATGTAACAGGTATGGTGCGGTATTCTACTGTAATAATAATGTCCATCCACATATCTGTTTCATGGTAGGGTTGGGGGAGAAGATTGAGAATTTGGCCCATACTGCCGCATTCTGGCCCCAGACTTCAGGTTCTGAATTCTGGGGCCTCACACCCATCTACTACATTATCTGTACTCAGAGAGTTATCTCTGTGTTATCTGAGGTGTAACATAGGACTGCTAGTGATCTACTACAGTATCTGTTAAAAGTGGCGTGCCTGGGGTAGGCGCGGGGGGGGGGGGGGGGGGCGCAATTTTTGGCTTGCCCCGGGTGCTGGCAACCCACGCTACGCCACTGCAGGCTCCAATACTATTCAAGAAGGATGCAAGAACCAGGCTGAAAAATAATAATAATATTTGCCATATTCAACATATCTGGTGATGTTGTAGTCATGAATATGATGAAAACCCGGCTTTTTATCTATACATTAGTAAATTATTAGAAATGTAAGTCATAGGTGGCACCTTATTATGGTTTGTACGCCACTTTTTGAAGCATTTAAGTAAAAGATTTTATTGCAAAGGTGTTTTACGACAAAATCTGTGACTATACCCCGCTCACGCCACTTTTGCGAAGCGGCGGAAATAGGGGGCATGGCATGAGCAGGGAAGATGGCGGGCCAGCTGGCCAGTCTCATTTATCATTTTCCACGCCAGTTTATATAGTTGAAAGTGGGCTTAAACTACCCCAGCAAGGGAGCTGGCATAGATTAAAGCATGCCGCACGGCTGGCGGTAGCAAGCTCCAAAGTTTGGAGCATCCACTGGCAGTGCAGAGGGATTAAGACCAGCATCTAAAATCACTAGTCTTAATAAATGCCCCCCCATAATGTTTAAAACTCTTTGAGTTTGGAGTTTTGCCCAAAGGTTAAGAGTGTAGACTTGCCGGTACAATACAATGACAATTGTTGCCTAGGGAATGTTTTCTGGTATGAGAAGTCCATACATTCAAGTTGTTTTATTTCTTACAGTTTGTACAATTTATAAATTATCTTGAAACAATGCAATTTAATAAATATGCCTCAGAAGTTTGTTCTGTATTTCTTTTGACAGTGGTGACATGAGTCATAGCGTCACAAAATGGCCCTGGCAGTTAAGATATAGTGTAAATGAAATATGATAATTTATAACAGGTGGTGTAGCTATGTCCTGAACAAAAGAATAATCTAGAAAACTCTTCAGCAGTTTATAGCTACAAAGAATTATGATCTATATCAGTGCTGAACATGAAATGCATCTCTGGCTTTCATGTTATCATTAATGGTTTCTCATTGAACAAAAAAATACCAATGGCAACATTTTCAGCCTGGGTAGGCTTTCTAAATTGCCTCTGTTATTTGGCAATTATGTTCATATTCATGGATATGTGTGGGTGTGCTTGAGCAATCTTAAAACATGCTCAATTAAATAAAATGGAATTATCTCTGAAACAAATACTTGAGATCTCAGTTAATACAGTTTTGATTATAAGAATAAGCTTATACTTCAAGGTAAATGGCATGCTACTTTATCTGAAATCACAGAGCAGAATATTACTGTCTGTACTATTTAAGAGCCTGAATATTAGCAATAATAATGCAAAAAGATGGAATCAAATCATAAGCTGTTGATGACAAATTCAAATAAGCAGCTTAGTAAAAAAAATAAATCAAACAAACTTGTGTATGTAACTTTTTCAAACTATAAAATAACATGGTAAAGGTTTGTGTTTTTTTTTTTATTGTTTCACTCTTGTTTTTCATGATTGTAGATTCTGTTACAGACGCCATCTTGATTGAGATGTGATTTTTTTTTTTTTTACAGCAGGACCGGGACTTACAGGCAATGTATCAGCTACATTTTTTAATAATTAAAAACATAATGATATGTATTTTTTGTATTCTGTTTTATATTATGCTTTTAGATTCTTTTTCTGTTTCCTCAACAAGATTATGGAGATTGCCATTTTGCCTGAGCTTTATTAACCCCTTAGGCTACTTTCACACTGGCGTTAGGCTTTTCCGGCAGGCTGTTCCAGCAGAACAGCCTGCCGAATCCGTACCATCGTTTGCACACGTGTGCTGTTGGAAGCCCGCCCGGCCCCATTCACTATAATGAGGACCGACCAGAGATCCGGCCGCAGCATGGCAAACATCCCAAGAGGCGCCCGGACACAAACCACTGCACATGTGTGCAAACGAAAGTATGGGTCCAGGAAGCTGTTCCCCTGTCGGAACAGCCTGCCAGAAAAACCTAATGCCAAAGGCAAAGTACCCTTAATGAGCTCCCACTGTCTTTTGACAATGGGCAGTGCAGGATCTCAATCTGCAGCAATGTCTTGGTGTCTCTACAGTTGAGGAGGAGTTAAGAACTGCTGTAGCATTCTTGCCTCGGTTCTTAGTGCAGGCTGTTGCTTCACAGCTGAGGTTAGAAGAAACTCTAATCCTGGCTGTTCATTCTTTGATCATGCTGTGGTCCATACCACAGCATGATCAAAAGGAACTATCCCCGTTATCGAGTCCCTGGGTTTCCCAGAGACCTGATTAGAGACTGGAGGCGTGATCCACAGTCAACCCTAAGGACATATGAATGGTCCCATGGCTGTCTGTATTGTAAGCCTGTGGATAGGCCAGACTAGTGTTGTCCTAACAGCAGCCTGTGATACAGAACATAATTTATTAGCAATCAGGAATATGCTAATACATTATAAATGCTACATAAAGTAATTAAAATAGTTATCCCATAATGGGATTGAAAAAAAGTAAGCTATGTAATAAAAAATGAACAATTTTAAGGAAATCGCAGCCTCCCCAAAAAATTCATTAGTGCAAAATACATTTTATTGTGCACAAATAAAAAAATACACATATTAGGCACCCACATTACCATAATAACCCGACAAATTTAATTATCAGGTTACTAGAATGAAATATGAAAAAACTATGTAGTAAATAGCTGTTTTCTATATTTATATATATATATGTACAGTACAGACCAAAAGTTTGGACACACCTTCTCATTCAAAGAGTTTTCTTTATTTTCATGACTATGAAAATTGTAGATTCACACTGAAGGCATCAAAACTATGAATTAACACATATGAAATTATATACATAACAAAAAAGTGTGAAACAACTGAAAATATGTCATATTCTAGGTTCTTCAAAGTAGCCACCTTTTGCTTTGATTACTGTTTTGAACACTCTTGGCATTCTCTTGATGAGCTTCAAGAGGTAGTCACCTGAAATGGTTTTCACTTCACAGGTGTGCCCTGTCAGGTTTAATAAGTGGGATTTCTTGTCTTATAAATGGGGTTGGGACCATCAGTTGCGTTGTGGAGAAGTCAGGTGGATACACAGCTGATAGTCCTACTGAATAGACTGATAGAATTTGTATTATGGCAAGAAAAAAACAGCTAAGTAAAGAAAATGAGTGGCCATCATTACTTTAAGAAATGAAGGTCAGTCAGTCTGAAAAATTGGGAAAACTTTAAAAGTGTGCCCAAGTGCAGTCACAAAAACCATCAAGTGCTACAAAGAAACTGGTTCACATGCGGACCGCCCCAGGAAAGGAAGACCAAGAGTCACCTCTGGTGCGGAGGATAAGTTCATCCGAGTCACCAGCCTCAAAAATCGCAGGTTAACAGCAGCTCAGATTAGAGACCAGGTCAATGCCACACAGAGTTCTAGCAGCAGACACATCTCTAAAACAACTGTTAAGAGGAGACTGTGTAAATCAGGCCTTCATGGTAGAATATCTGCTAAGAAACCACTGCTAAGGACAGGCAACAAGCAGAAGAGACTTGTTTGGGCTAAAGAACACAAGGAATGGACATTAGACCAGTGGAAATCTGTGCTTTGGTCTGATGAGTCCAAATTTGAGATCTTTGGTTCCAACCACCATGTCTTTGCGTGATGCAGAAAAGGTGAACAGGTGGACGCTACATGCCTGGTTCCCACCGTGAAGCATGGAGGAGGAGGTGTGATGGTTATTCCTCTGACTAAAATAGTTATTCCGTGGTAAAAGTCCTACTGTAAGATGTGGACCATAAAGTGGGTTCAGATTATGCAGTTGTTATATTATCAGTGCTTCAGATTTAGGATTATTTTATTTCATATAGCAGTCAAGAAAATAAAAAACTAACACCTGCACAAGGCAATGGATACTTTCAATTGTCTGGATATCCATGAAAGAGAAATGCTTTGGTGAACAAGACCCACCAAGGATAAGAGCAATGTACTATAGATTTAACATTTCACATTTTGCCAAACATCAAGACCTAGTTTAAAGGCAAGATCCTTTGGAAACATTATTGCAATAGTTAGTAATAGTTATTATTGCTTGAGTCTGATCCTGCTGCAAAATTGCCGGCTATATTCTGCTTCTTCTTACTAACTTAGAAATTGTATGTTGCCAATAAATAGTCTGCTATATCGGCAGCCCATGCCCACTGCAGTACCAGATGAGCACAGCATGGGCATCGCTCCATGATGCTATGTCTTAATCGTTAAGGCCACTGGGATCTTCTGCATAAGGCTCTTCTGCATGTCATGGTCTATGTTTCAGGCTAGGCCTCTCCAGTCTGCCCATATGGCATGTGTACTCTCTGGCTCTTGAAGGACCTGTGTGCACGCATCTAGATAATCTCAGCCAATAGCTTGTCACTTTATGGTACTTAGGTTGCCTTCCCCTGTTTAAAGGTACCTGAGCAAAAGGTTTTTAAGCTCGCTAGTTCCCTGCTAAGGTGTGCTATATTTGCTTGTCTGCTCATGTACCAACTTCTTCCTGATACCTGGATTTTGACCCTCTGCTGTCTGAGCTGACCCATGCCTGACCTCCATATCACCACCTGCCCTGACCTCAGACCATTTACCATATTGCACATACTCCACCTGCCCTGATCTTGGCCTTTCACCCTACTACAATTCTGCTTGACCCCTAGGTTGTACACACTGATATCTCTGACCCCCATGGGTCAGCTGTCACACAGAGACTACTTCAGGAAATATCGATCTGTGGCTCCCCAACAGTGAAGTCCAGATCCCTCTATATGGATTAAAGGGTGAATGCCAGGAGATTGCCAGGATAATACCCTTAGGTTTAGCCCGAAGCCAAATCTGTTGGTTGACTCAGTGGTTCCACACCCACTGCTGTAACATAGTGGGCAGATGGAAGACAATATGACTTCAGGATGACAACAGAATTTGCTTGTAGCATGTTATGATGATACCATAGGTGGTTATTTGTTTCATTTTAGATACATTGAAACCGTAATAAAATAAGTGTGCAGGTAGACTTCCTTATAACACGGTAAATACTAATTAAATGGAAATACTCTTTAACGTGAATAGTAATAGGAGACCATTGAAACCTATTTCCAGAAAGGAGCCAACAGTGAGCCTGAGTAGGGAGAATTTATTAAGTGATTTGCAGTATTTTTATGGTATAAAAAAGTTGCCAATGTTGTCCCGTGTCATAACATTTGAAGTTTTCACTCCCATTGAACACTTTTGAAAAGTGACAATAAAAGAGTACATAGTCACATGATGTACTGGTGGGCAGAGCTGAGTCACATGACACGCCAGAGGGCAGTGCACACTGATGTCTGCTAGCAGGGTGCCAACTTTAAAAGCAGGAGTGCAGGTAACACAAATGTCCTTTGCATACTGGAGCCTTGTTACTCTATATAGTAGGCTAAATAATCAAGTATGGTCCACTGACCTTAAAGGGGTTATCCTTTGACTAATGTAAAAAATGAAAATCCATCCTCTCCTTATCACAGCTCAGGAGGCAGTTGAAAGGTGAAACTGAGCATGTGCGGCCTTCTCAATGAACAGGTCAAAGAAATAAGAAAATGAACAAAGAGCAGGTAGCGCTTTACAGATACATTTTATAACTTACTGGCTATGCTAAATTTTTATTTAGATGCAATTACAAAAGTATTCAGATCCAGGTGCTGGTTAGAAAACTGTAGAATATTTTTTGTGGGAGACTTTTAAGCTTTGCAACACCCAGGTTGCATTATACCTGGTTATACACTTGTAATACAAGTGTATAACCAGGTATAATGAAATAAGAAAATGAACAAACGGCAGGTGGCACTATACAGATACATTTTATTGAATAACTTACTGGTAGGGATGAGCGAACTCGAACTGTATAGTTCGGGTTCGTACCGAATTTTGGGGTGTCCGTGACACGGACCCGAACCCGGACATTTTCGTAAAAGTCCGGGTTCGGGTTCGGTGTTCGTCGCTTTCTTCGCGCTTTTGTGACGCTTTCTTGGCGCTTTTTGAAAGGCTGCAAAGCAGCCAATCAACAAGCGTCATACTACTTGCCCCAAGAGGCCATCACAGCCATGCCTACTATTGGCATGGCTGTGATTGGCCAGAGCACCATGTGACCCAGCCTCTATTTAAGCTGGAGTCACATAGCGCCGCCCGTCACTCTGCTCTGATTAGCGTAGGGAGAGGTTGCGGCTGCGACAGTAGGGCGAGATTAGGCAGATTAACTCCTCCAAAGGACTTGATTAACTGATCGATCTGCAGCTGTGGATCATTGAGCTGCTGATCCTCAATTGCTCACTGTTTTTAGGCTGCACAGACCGTTTGTCAGTCACATTTTTCTGGGGTGATCGGCGGCCATTTTGTGTCTTGTGGTGCGCCAGCACAAGCTGCGACCAAGTGCATTTAACCCTCAATGGTGTGGTTGTTTTTTGGCTAAAGCCTACATCAGGGTGAAGCTGTCACACCAAGTGCATTTAACCAGCAATAGTCTGTTCATTTTTTGGCCATATACAAAATCAGGGGCAAGCTGCGCCTGTCACCAAGTGCATTTAACCCTCAATGGTGTGGTTGTTTTTTGGCTAAAGCCTACATCAGGGTGAAGCTGTCACACCAAGTGCATTTAACCAGCAATAGTCTGTTCATCTTTTGGCCATATACTAAATCAGGGGCAAGCTGCGCCTGTCACCAAGTGCATTTAACCCTCAATGGTGTGGTTGTTTTTTGGCTAAAGCCTACATCAGGGTGAAGCTGTCACACCAAGTGCATTTAACCAGCAATAGTCTGTTTATTTTTTGGCCATATCCCAGTCTAATTCTGTCACTAAATCCATACCGGTCACCCAGCGCCTAAATACTAGGCCTCAAATTTATATCCAGCTAAATCTGTCCCTAGTGCTGTAGCTGGGCGAGTTATTTAGTGTCCGTTCAAGCACATTTCTTGTTCTGGGTTGAAATACAATTCCCAATTTAGCAATTTCATAATTTAGTGGTTTCTGCTATATCAGAGCTATTTGAAATCTATCCCTAAAAGGGTATATAATATTCAAGGTGCACATTGGGTCATTCAGAATAACTTCACACACACCCGCTACTGTGTATTTCCAAGTCTAATTCTGTCACTAAACCCATACCTGTCACGCAGCGCCTAAATACTAGGCCTCAAATTTATATCCAGCTAAATCTGTCCCTAGTGCTGTAGCTGGGCGAGTTATTTAGTGTCCGTTCAAGCACATTTCTTGTTCTGGGTTGAAATACAATTCCCAATTTAGCAATTTCATAATTTAGTGGTTTCTGCTATATCAGAGCTATTTGAAATCTATCCCTAAAAGGGTATATAATATTCAAGGTGCACATTGGGTCATTCAGAATAACTTCACACACACCCGCTACTGTGTATTTCCAAGTCTAATTCTGGCACTAAACCCATACCTGTCACCCAGCGCCTAAATACTAGGCCTCAAATTTATATCCCGCTAAATCTGTCCTTAGTGCTGTAGCTGGGCGAGTTATTTAGTGTCCGTTCAAGCACATTTCTTGTTCTGGGTTGAAATACAATTCCCAATTTAGCAATTTCATAATTTAGTGGTTTCTGCTATATCAGAGCTATTTGAAATCTATCCCTAAAAGGGTATATAATATTCAAGGTGCACATTGGGTCATTCAGAATAACTTCACACACACCCGCTACTGTGTATTTCCAAGTCTAATTCTGGCACTAAACCCATACCTGTCACCCAGCGCCTAAATACTAGGCCTCAAATTTATATCCCGCTAAATCTGTCCTTAGTGCTGTAGCTGGGCGAGTTATTTAGTGTCCGTTCAAGCACATTTCTTGTTCTGGGTTGAAATACAATTCCCAATTTAGCAATTTCATAATTTAGTGGTTTCTGCTATATCAGAGCTATTTGAAATCTATCCCTAAAAGGGTATATAATATTCAAGGTGCACATTGGGTCATTCAGAATAACTTCACACACACCCGCTACTGTGTATTTCCAAGTCTAATTCTGGCACTAAACCCATACCTGTCACCCAGCGCCTAAATACTAGGTCTCAAATTTATATCCCGCTAAATCTGTCCTTAGTGCTGTAGCTGGGCGAGTTATTTAGTGTCCGTTCAAGCACATTTCTTGTTCTGGGTTGAAATACAATTCCCAATTTAGCAATTTCATAATTTAGTGGTTTCTGCTATATCAGAGCTATTTGAAATCTATCCCTAAAAGGGTATATAATATTCAAGGTGCTCATTGGGTCATTCAGAATAACTTCACACACACCCGCTACTGTGTATTTCCAAGTCTAATTCTGTCACTAAACCCATACCTGTCACCCAGCGCCTAAATACTAGGCCTCAAATTTATATCCTGCTAAATCTCTCGTTAACGCTGTCCTGTTGTGGCTGGGAAAGTTATTTAGTGTCCGTCAAAGCACATTTTTTGTTCTGGGTTGAAATACAATTCCCAATTTAGCAATTTCATAATTTAGTGGTTTCTGCTATATCAGAGCTATTTGAAATCTATCCCTAAAAGGGTATATAATATTCAAGGTGCACATAGGGTCATTCAGAATAACTTCACACACACGCTTCTGTGCATTTCCAAGTCTAATTCTGTCACTAAATCCATACCGGTCACCCAGCGCCTAAATACTAGGCCTCAAATTTATATCCAGCTAAATCTGTCCCTAGTGCTGTAGCTGGGCGAGTTATTTAGTGTCCGTTCAAGCACATTTCTTGTTCTGGGTTGAAATACAATTCCCAATTTAGCAATTTCATAATTTAGTGGTTTCTGCTATATCAGAGCTATTTGAAATCTATCCCTAAAAGGGTATATAATATTCAAGGTGCACATAGGGTCATTCAGAATAACTTCACACACACGCTTCTGTGCATTTCCAAGTCTAATTCTGTCACTAAATCCATACCGGTCACCCAGCGCCTAAATACTAGGCCTCAAATTTATATCCCGCTGAATTTGAATACAATACATTGGGCCAAATAATATATTTGTTGTTGTGGTGAACCATAACAATGAGAAAAACATCTAGTAAGGGACGCGGACGTGGACATGGTCGTGGTGGTGTTAGTGGACCCTCTGGTGCTGGGAGAGGACGTGGCCGTTCTGCCACATCCACACGTCCTAGTGTACCAACTACCTCAGGTCCCAGTAGCCGCCAGAATTTACAGCGATATATGGTGGGGCCCAATGCCGTTCTAAGGATGGTAAGGCCTGAGCAGGTACAGGCATTAGTCAATTGGGTGGCCGACAGTGGATCCAGCACGTTCACATTATCTCCCACCCAGTCTTCTGCAGAAAGCGCACAGATGGCGCCTGAAAACCAACCCCATCAGTCTGTCACATCACCCCCATGCATACCAGGGAAACTGTCTCAGCCTCAAGTTATGCAGCAGTCTCTTATGCTGTTTGAAGACTCCGCTGGCAGGGTTTCCCAAGGGCATCCACCTAGCCCTTCCCCAGCGGTGAAAGACATAGAATGCACTGACGCACAACCACTTATGTTTCCTGATGATGAGGACATGGGAATACCACCTCAGCATGTCTCTGATGATGACGAAACACAGGTGCCAACTGCTGCGTCTTTCTGCAGTGTGCAGACTGAACAGGAGGTCAGGGATCAAGACTGGGTGGAAGACGATGCAGGGGACGATGAGGTCCTAGACCCCACATGGAATGAAGGTCGTGCCACTGACTTTCACAGTTCGGAGGAAGAGGCAGTGGTGAGACCGAGCCAACAGCGTAGCAAAAGAGGGAGCAGTGGGCAAAAGCAGAACACCCGCCGCCAAGAGACTCCGCCTGCTACTGACCGCCGCCATCTGGGACCGAGCACCCCAAAGGCAGCTTCAAGGAGTTCCCTGGCATGGCACTTCTTCAAACAATGTGCTGACGACAAGACCCGAGTGGTTTGCACGCTGTGCCATCAGAGCCTGAAGCGAGGCATTAACGTTCTGAACCTGAGCACAACCTGCATGACCAGGCACCTGCATGCAAAGCATGAACTGCAATGGAGTAAACACCTTAAAACCAAGGAAGTAACTCAGGCTCCCCCTGCTACCTCTTCTGCTGCTGCCGCCTCGGCCTCTTCTGCTGCTGCCGCCTCGGCCTCTTCCTCCGCCTCTGGAGGAACGTTGGCACCTGCCGCCCAGCAAACAGGGGATGTACCACCAACACCACCACCACCACCTCCGTCACCAAGCGTCTCAACCATGTCACACGCCAGCGTTCAGCTCTCCATCTCACAAACATTTGATAGAAAGCGTAAATTCCCACCTAGCCACCCTCGATCCCTGGCCCTGAATGCCAGCATTTCTAAACTACTGGCCTATGAAATGCTGTCATTTAGGCTGGTGGACACAGACAGCTTCAAACAGCTCATGTCGCTTGCTGTCCCACAGTATGTTGTTCCCAGCCGGCACTACTTCTCCAAGAGAGCCGTGCCTTCCCTGCACAACCAAGTATCCGATAAAATCAAGTGTGCACTGCGCAACGCCATCTGTGGCAAGGTCCACCTAACCACAGATACGTGGACCAGTAAGCACGGCCAGGGACGCTATATCTCCCTAACTGCACACTGGGTAAATGTAGTGGCAGCTGGGCCCCAGGCGGAGAGCTGTTTGGCGCACGTCCTTCCGCCGCCAAGGATCGCAGGGCAACATTCTTTGCCTCCTGTTGCCACCTCCTCCTTCTCGGCTTCCTCCTCCTCTTCTTCCACCTGCTCATCCAGTCAGCCACACACCTTCACCACCAACTTCAGCACAGCCCGGGGTAAACGTCAGCAGGCCATTCTGAAACTCATATGTTTGGGGGACAGGCCCCACACCGCACAGGAGTTGTGGCGGGGTATAGAACAACAGACCGACGAGTGGTTGCTGCCGGTGAGCCTCAAGCCCGGCCTGGTGGTGTGTGATAATGGGCGAAATCTCGTTGCAGCTCTGGGACTAGCCAATTTGACGCACATCCCTTGCTTGGCGCATGTGCTGAATTTGGTGGTGCAGAAGTTCATTCACAACTACCCCGACATGTCAGAGCTGCTGCATAAAGTGCGGGCCGTCTGTTCGCGCTTCCGGCGTTCACATCCTGCTGCTGCTCGCCTGTCTGCGCTACAGCGTAACTTCGGCCTTCCCGCTCACCGCCTCATATGCGACGTGCCCACCAGGTGGAACTCCACCTTGCACATGCTGGACAGACTGTGCGAGCAGCAGCA
This sequence comes from Bufo gargarizans, assembly GCF_014858855.1. Classification (NCBI taxonomy): domain Eukaryota; kingdom Metazoa; phylum Chordata; class Amphibia; order Anura; family Bufonidae; genus Bufo; species Bufo gargarizans. The sequence goes on from NC_058082.1 coordinate 152,170,714, forward strand.
GGCCATAGTGGAGTTTCAGCTGCAGCACGCACGGGTCAGTCGCACTACAGAACAGCACCACTTCACCACCAATGACTGGGCCTCCATGCGAGACCTGTGTGCCCTGTTGCGCTGTTTCGAGTACTCCACCAACATGGCCAGTGGCGATGACACCGTTATCAGCGTTACAATACCACTTCTATGTCTCCTTGAGAAAACACTTAGGGCGATGATGGAAGAGGAGGTGGCCCAGGAGGAGGAGGAGGAGGAGGAGGAAGAGGGGTCATTTTTAGCACTTTCAGGCCAGTCTCTTCGAAGTGACTCAGAGGGAGGTTTTTGGCAACAGCAGAGGCCAGGTACAAATGTGGCCAGCCAGGGCCCACTACTGGAGGACGAGGAGGACGAGGATGAGGAGGAGGTGGAGGAGGATGAGGATGAAGCATGGTCACAGCGGGGTGGCACCCAACGCAGCTCGGGTCCATCACTGGTGCGTGGCTGGGGGGAAAGGCAGGACGATGACGATACGCCTCCCACAGAGGACAGCTTGTCCTTATCCCTGGGCAGCCTGGCACACATGAGCGACTACATGCTGCAGTGCCTGCGCAACGACAGCAGAGTTGCCCACATTTTAACCTGTGCGGACTACTGGGTTGCCACCCTGCTGGATCCACGCTACAAAGACAATGTGCCCACCTTACTTCCTGCACTGGAGCGTGATAGGAAGATGCGCGAGTACAAGCGCACGTTGGTAGACGCGCTACTGAGAGCATTCCCAAATGTCACAGGGGAACAAGTGGAAGCCCAAGGCCAAGGCAGAGGAGGAGCAAGAGGTCGCCAAGGCAGCTGTGTCACGGCCAGCTCCTCTGAGGGCAGGGTTAGCATGGCAGAGATGTGGAAAACTTTTGTCAACACGCCACAGCTAACTGCACCACCACCTGATACGCAACGTGTTAGCAGGAGGCAACATTTCACTAACATGGTGGAACAGTACGTGTGCACACCCCTCCACGTACTGACTGATGGTTCGGCCCCATTCAACTTCTGGGTCTCTAAATTGTCCACGTGGCCAGAGCTAGCCTTTTATGCCTTGGAGGTGCTGGCCTGCCCGGCAGCCAGCGTTTTGTCTGAACGTGTATTCAGCACGGCAGGGGGCGTCATTACAGACAAACGCAGCCGCCTGTCTACAGCCAATGTGGACAAGCTGACGTTCATAAAAATGAACCAGGCATGGATCCCACAGGACCTGTCCGTCCCTTGTCCAGATTAGACATTAACTACCTCCCCATAACCATATATTATTGGACTCCAGGGCACTTCCTCATTCAATCCTATTTTTATTTTCATTTTACCATTATATTGCGATGCTACCCAAAGTTGAATGAACCTCTCCTCTGCCTGTGTGCTAGGCCTAAATATATGCCAATGGACTGTTGCAGTGGTGGGTGACATGAAGCCTGATTCTCTGCTATGACATGCAGACTAATTCTCTGCTGACATGAAGCCAGATTGTCTGTTACGGGACCTCTCTCCTCTGCCTGTGTGCTAGGCCTAAATATATGCCAATGGACTGTTGCAGTGGTGGCTGACGTGAAGCCTGATTCTCTGCTATGACATGCAGACTGATTCTCTGCTGACATGAAGCCAGATCCTCTGTTACGGGACCTCTCTCCTCTGCCTGTGTGTGTGCTGGGCCTAAATATATGCCAATGGACTGTTGCAGTGGTGGCTGACGTGAAGCCTCATTCTCTGCTATGACATGCAGACTAATTCTCTGCTGACATGAAGACAGATTCTCTGTTACGGGACCTCCCTCCTCTGCCTGGGTGCTGGGCCTAAATATATGCCAATGGACTGTTGCAGTGGTGGGTGACGTGAAGCCTCATTCTCTGCTATGACATGCAGACTAATTCTCTGCTGACATGAAGCCAGATTGTCTGTTACGGGACCTCTCTCCTCTGCCTGTGTGTGTGCTGGGCCTAAATATATGCCAATGGACTGTTGCAGTGGTGGCTGACGTGAAGCCTCATTCTCTGCTATGACATGCAGACTAATTCTCTGCTGACATGAAGACAGATTCTCTGTTACGGGACCTCTCTCCTCTGCCTGTGTGTGTGCTGGGCCTAAATATATGCCAATGGACTGTTGCAGTGGTGGCTGACGTGAAGCCTCATTCTCTGCTATGACATGCAGACTAATTCTCTGCTGACATGAAGACAGATTCTCTGTTACGGGACCTCCCTCCTCTGCCTGGGTGCTGGGCCTAAATATATGCCAATGGACTGTTGCAGTGGTGGGTGACGTGAAGCCTGATTCTCTGCTATGACATGCAGACTAATTCTCTGCTGACATGAAGACAGATTCTCTGTTACGGGACCTCTCTCCTCTGCCTGTGTGTGTGCTGGGCCTAAATATATGCCAATGGACTGTTGCAGTGGTGGCTGACGTGAAGCCTCATTCTCTGCTATGACATGCAGACTAATTCTCTGCTGACATGAAGACAGATTCTCTGTTACGGGACCTCTCTCCTCTGCCTGGGTGCCGGGGCCTAAATATCTGAGAATGGACTGTTCCAGTGGTGGGTGACGGGAAGCCAGATTCTCTGCTATGGAACCTCTCTCCAATTGATTTTGGTTAATTTTTATTTATTTAATTTTTAATTTAATTCATTTCCCTATCCACATTTGTTTGCAGGGGATTTACCTACATGTTGCTGCCTTTTGCAGCCCTCTAGCTCTTTCCTGGGCTGTTTTACAGCCTTTTTAGTGCCGAAAAGTTCGGGTCCCCATTGACTTCAATGGGGTTCGGGTTCGGGACGAAGTTCGGATCGGGTTCGGGACGAAGTTCGGATCGGGTTCGGATCCCGAACCCGAACATTTCCGGGATGTTCGGCCGATCTTCTCGAACCCGAACATCCAGGTGTTCGCTCAACTCTACTTACTGGCTATGCTAAATTTTTAATTACATGCAATTACAAAAGTATTCAGATCCAGGTGCTGGTTAGAAAACTAGAATATTTTTCGTGGGACACCTTTAAGCTTTGCAGCACCCAGGTTACATTATACCTGGTTATACACTTTAAGATTCTGTAGTACCCAGCATTGTTTTAGCAGTTTTTGAGTATTGAGTTATCTGTATCTAATACTTCACTTTGCTATTTTCAGTTATTCCTTGGCTAACGGTTCCCTGATGAGTGATTTGTTATGGCAGAAACATGGCGGGAGCATCTAGGGATATAATAGGATACATATTTTAGAGTAAGGTTCCGGATGGGGTCACCCTTATCAGGGCAGGTTGCTCTGTGGTTAGACTCCTCAGGTTGCAATATCTCCTTTTCCCAGTCATCTTAGGATGTAATAAGGCTAGATATCCTCAGTTTTTGTTAACCAGGAGACCCGAATCTGCCTGCGACAAACGCTCCACAGTGCAACAATTTAAGGACTGCATTAATGGCCGTTCCCACAGCATGAATCAGTAATACACCATCTATGATGACAATGGGTAAGACCCCATTTTCTTGGTTCTTCTGAACACTGTGTTTAATGGTATCCCTAACTGGGTCTACATCAACCCATGGTGTGGGGGATTACAGTTTACAGTGGGGGATTACACAAATGAGTTATATATAATTTACAAGAGTAATTTGAATTATTTCTGTGTTCCTGATTAGGGGCGCTCCTCGCTCTTTTTTTTATGTTATACACTAATAAAACTTAGGTTTCAGCATGCCCATATTTTAGGATTTTATGACACCTGTTTATAACTGGAATAAATATAAATTTCTGAAATTACAACAGTCTAATTTGCCAACTTTATTAAGTGGAGAGTGTGTCTCTTAACCCCTTAGGGTACTTTCACACTAGCGTTATACTTTTCTGGTATTGAGTTCCGTCACAGGGGCTCAATACCAGAAAACAACGTTTCAGTTTTATCCTAATGCATTCTGAATGGAAAGCAATTGGCTTAGTATGCATAGGGATGTCTTCAGTTCAGTCCTTCTTATGGTATTTGGCCAAAATTTCAGAACACTTGCCGGAATGCCGAATCTGGCATTCATTTCCATTGAAATGTATTAATGCCGGATCCGGTACCAAGTGTTCCGTAAAACTGGACCCGGTTTCCCGGTCTGCGCATGCGCAGACCTTTAAAGATGCGAAGAAAATAAATACCGGATGTTTTTTTGCCGGATTACACCGGAGAGACGGATCTAGAATTTCAATGCATTTGTCAGACGGATCTGCATCCAAATGATATCCGTTTGCATATGGATTTCCGGATCCAGCAGGCAGTTCCAGCAACGGAACTGCCTGCCGGATTCTCCAACGCAAGTGTGAAAGTACCCTTAGTGACCACCAATACGCCTTTTTACTGACGTAAACAAAGGGGGTTTAAGCTAGATAGCTGGCTTTAATCAATGAATATTATTAAGTTATAGCTCTTGAAAAAACGATGATGAAAAAATGTGCGTGGTCAATTAAGAAAGTTGCCACATTCTATGCCAATGAATATGGGTTTGAGACTGTGGCATGAAATGCTAGTCTTGATAAATCTCCCCCTGTTACTAGATGCTCAATATTACTAATAAAACGAACAATCAGTTTGCATAGCATAACAAGTGCAACCTGTGGGAGAAATGGTCCAGATGAATTAGGAGGGATATCTGTAGGCTGCTTCCTAGATTATCAAATTCAAGATATTTCAGCATTAGCTTCCAAGTAAAATAAACACAATGTATATTCATGTATGGAAACAACTATGCTTATGAGTTTCTAACCATAAGTAGGCTTTTAGTCTAGTTATGGCCTGTGACCCCGAGCCAACTAATGGTAAGAAACACGTAAGTGTGTTTGTCTTCATAAATGAACGTGCATTGTGACTGTTTTAGTTGGAAGCTGGTGCTGTAACATCTTGAATTCACTAGATGCTGTCTGAAAGTCATTCCATATGCATTAAGTTTTAGGGAAAAATGAATAAAGTAATAGTCTATATATGAGAAGGTTATATGACTGTTTACTTCTAGGAGTACATGCAATTCCCTTTTTTCATTTTAAATGTTACATGGTAAAACCGTTGAACATAGACATGCCTACAAACAGTATGGTAAATCAATCAGGTGGGCAGTCTGTTTTTTTCTGAATACCCATTTGTCAAATCATAATAAACTTCAGTCTCTCACAGTATTAGAGTAATGTCATTGTGGTGTCTATGCAAAACTGTGTTGCCTATCTGGTAAATTAAATCAGCAGTTGGAAACAGTATGCATTTGCATCCAAACAATAATTAGGTACATAGTTCCATACTATAGGTCCAGTAATTGCCCATGAGTTTAAAGAGGACCTTTCACTCATCCTGACATTACCATATAATACCTGGCAGTGTAGGGAATATTGATGAGATGTGATATCATCTTTTTTTTTTTTCTATGTGTTGCTCCATTCTCTCACTTTGCCCCCAATTCTGGTTTCCCACTCTGTATGTCAATCCATACAATTGGTACAGGGAGGATGAGATGGCTGTGTTTCTGAGGGGGCATCTTCTCCCCCCTGGGGGAAGTTGACCTGTTTTTCTGCTTCGCTGTGATGCTCTCCACTGCGATTGACCAGCTAAGATAAACATGCCTGTCTCCTCCTCCCTGTACCAATCGAGTAATGAAAGCTCCTTTTTAACTATATGAAGTCGTATTATATCTGTAAAGAATAAATCAAGGCAACTGGACTTACTGTAGATTTCTTGAAAACGTTTCACTCGTTCTTCCAACAAGCTTTCTCAATTCTGAGTGACTGTACAAGAATTCTCTGGTAATAAATATGTAACTGAATCAACATCTGATAATTATACCCAGCATGGGGTCAAAGGTGTTGATAACATTATCCTAATTGGAGTCAGTAGGTGATAATGACCTCCCAGAAAAAGGTGTCAAGACAGCATTGTTTGTGGAAGACAATAGATGTCTACCCCCCCACCACCACCACCACCTGATTTCAAGCTTGGTTTCTCCATTTTTATGTAGATGGCCTCCTTCACACCTCGTTTGTACCAATCGGCCTCCTTATCCAAAACACGTACTTGACTGTCTTCAAAGGTGTGACCTGTTTCTTTTAGATGTAAGTACACGGCTGAATCTTGACCAGAGGTTTTGGCTCTTCTATGCCTGTCTTGTTTTAGTAGCTCTGTCTGTGACCGCCATGCATCCATTCTGCATGGGGTCCAGGCATCTGTCTTGTTTTATGGTTCCCATCATGTCCTGTCTTAACAGTGTCCTGTGTTTATGTTTGGGTTCCTGTTCATGTGCCTGGCTTTCAGTCTGTCTCTTGTATGTCTGGACGGCTGGTGCTTGCACCAGCACTAGTCTCTGCAAATAAGTGGCCAAGTGCACCATGACCATCCTGGAGGTGGGACCAGTGAGGCCTCGGCTAAGTTCATCCCCACCATCAGAGGCTCTGTGAAGAACGGGACTCACTGAGTCTCTGCCCTCTGGGTTTTCCCCTAAGTCAAACCGTGCACTTGGTCCAGTGGTATTGCCTGCCACTTGTCCCTTACCTGCTGGTTCAGCTTTCTGTCATGGATCTCTGATAATAAAGTGCTCATTTTTGGTCCTTGCCTTTTCTGTTTGCTTGCCTTGGTTTGTTTATGCCTGAAATATGTTCTAGGGGTCCGTATGACCCCTGCTAGAACATGATAAGGCGATAGTGGAACATTAGAAATGCCTCATAATTGGAGAAAATACATTTTCTATAAGATAGTTTTTTTTAAGATGAATGAAAAAATAAGCTAACAAGCAGTGTTATTAAATAAAGTTTACTTAACAAATAAATGCGACTCACTGAAGAGTATAAAAAAATCACCATAATGAAAGTTATTATTAGCTTTGTTAACCTGTGATGCACAGATAAAAATATATTTACCATTCATTTTGAGAGATCTGTAGAACCTCTATATTGTTACTATATTAAGCTTTGATAATTGAACTAAAATCTAGTTTTATCTGTTGGTTCAAGCTGAATTCATATAATCTAAAGTCAATTAGATACCCTTCAACCATTATTCTAAAATAAAATGTTCATTTTCTTCCAGTACATTCAATTTACTGAAAATGAATGTTGTAAAGCAGTTTAAAATTACATAATAGGAGTTGTCGCATAAACCTTTTCACTAGAACAAAAACGATCAGGATCATAAACCAGTTTATTTCTATGCACACAGAGGTTTGCTGGACCATTAACACTTTCATCGCAGTTAAAATATGATTTCTTTTATTGTCACTGCAGTTGTACAAAACCAGATTTATAGGATTAGGAATACGTTGTTCATACATCTGCCAGTAAGTACAGCCAGTGGAATAGCAGGAAAGAATTAGATTTAAAAGAGCTTTATATCATGCTGTGTATTCTATTGTGATTTTATTTTATACAATTGTATGATTAACAGCTAACTATTTATCCTTTCATCTACCAAATGGTCTTGTATGTATTCCATTGAATTTATCTATAATTCCATATACTAAAAGAAACTAGATTCATAGAGCTGCTGCCAGTACAACTATATATTTAGGATCACTATGCAAACGGTAGGTAAATTAAACTAATATGGGAACCTCTAGAGTGGTCATAAATTGGCATGACTATATACTTTATACGACAGCAGCACATTATAGATGGTGATATGCTGAGCTTAATCCAACAGACTTTATACTACGATTGGCATATAACTGGTACCTTAGTAAGGGTATGGCCACATGAAGGGTGGGACTGGCCCAGACTCTGATTTAATAATGAATCAAAAACCCATTTGGAGCTGCCTTTTGAGATAATCACTTACCACTAGGGTCTATTTCTTTGATTCAAAATTTTAGACATTATTGATTATATATGCACTGGCCCCCCGAGAATAATTTATTTTGGCGGGCCCATGAAAGTGCAGTCCAACACTGCACCCCGCCACCCCGACAACCAATACTATCCAAACCACTACCACTCCTATTGACCTCCCAGACTTCCCCTGGATTGCTGTAAACATGTTACCTTTTAGTCAAGTAAAAGGGAAAGTCATAAGACTGCCTGTTACAGTAGAAAAAGGCTAAATAAAATGCCAGCTGGAAATGTTTATTGTGTGATCTAGCGGTAATGAATAACATAGGTTGTATATGTTCCTATTCTATATTGCTAAAGTTTTATTGTCATTAGTTTACTGTATGGGTTTAATCAGTATAAATCCCATGTAGTTAGTGGAATTTGGTTTTCTTGCTTTTGACACTTCTTCCACTTGCAATTACAATGTTTTTTCTACTTAACAGAAGCCATATTCAAGATGTAGCTAACTTTAATGTAAAATTTAAAATAATGACTTTGATATATGTTTGCCACATAAATTAACCTAAATATCAGGTGTTCCTTTAGTGCTAAATGCCTATTCTTGTTTTGTAATTTAATGGGGTTTGAAAACCCTTTCATTAATACTTATAATAGCATTATATATTGTAATGTATGCTACAATTCGGAATATTATCATGATTGCAGTGATTTTCACACATGTGGTTGTCACCAGGGTAGGGGGTGAGTTAAAGGATGAAATAATCTATTTCACTTGAGTTCTTGTTATGCAACCTTTTGATGCTGAGCATCTAATGTACATTGGGAAAGAATGCAACATCAATTTTATATCTCGCTCATAAACCACACAGCTTTAAAGTCTATTTAGGTTACAAAATACCAATGAGAGCTTGTCAAATATTTAGTCTGAGACTTAGCTGCTGTTAAGAAAAGTGGCATAAGACACTAAAAACACACAGAGAGGTGTTGATAAAAAAATAATAGACCTAATCTCTTACATAAAGTATGAGCACAATGTAGATATTAACCTTTAAGAGCCTTTTTCATTTTCAAACAGGATTAAAGTTTTAGTTGAAAATGTGTTTTAATTGTGTATATAAAAATGAAAGCTCGCAAAGTTTAAGCTACCTTGGTTTCCATGATGTAAAATATAGCAGAGGTTTAAGTGTTCCCTTATTCTCTATAATCTCTATCTAACATACTGCACATTCCAAGATCTCATGGGAAAGTTTACTATAAAAAAATAAAACGTACATCAGTTGATCTCCATTTTCTTTGCCACCAAGCAGGCGATCCCTTGGAAACAAGCTTTATCAGACTTCTCTTATGGAAATAACTGAGTTATTTGGGCCTTGAATTAATGAAAAGCTATAGTACTGTCAGGCCAACATAATACATTCTTACAGGTTATATCCAAACCAAATCTGCTCTCCAAGGGCTCTTACACTTACAATATACTTTTCTCCCCCAGTACAAAACAGCCCAATTTTCTCCAATTCCTTGCTAGCACTAAAATTCTCTGGTTGAATTCAACCTGTTGTTTCAAATTTTCAGCCTTTGCCAACCACTTCCCAACTGTACTTCTCTTTCTTTACTACAGTGGTCTCTTGATTTACAATGACCACAGGTTACAATAGTTTCTTTCCTTTCAAATATTTATTTTATTTTAACTGAATTAACAATGGAATACAGGCTTCAATGCATAATTGACATCAGGTAAGCAACAAGTTAGAAAGTACAGTAATACCTAGATGTGAAAGTCAACAGTTAGACAAGGATACATTCAGTATTATCATGCTCTAGGGGTAAAGTAATAATAGTACATGTTACGCCCACATATTATTGTAGCAGTGTATTCTAATAGAAATAAAAATAGTATAAACTAGTATCATTTTATTAAATAGGGATAAAAAGGGGGGAGATGAGAAGGTAAATAGAGAGGAGGGAGAATGAGGGGAAGGTGGAAGCAATGTGGTTAAATCCCTTGAAAACTAAAGAGTAAAGCTAGGTGGAGATTGGTTTTAAATTATATTTGAAGACTGTAGGTATCAGGGACTATTACATTATAATTCACCTTTCTGTTTTGTGCATAGGTCTCTACCATCACCTCTACCTGTACAAAACCCCCAAATAAACAAATAAAGACCAAGGGCGCCCGATTAAATTAAACTTAGCATGGTTTTGAACAACCAGTAGTAGATCTCTTCCAAGCAGTATATCTGATCAACTTTTGCGATCCACTGTGATATAGATGGAATAACAGTGGCAGCAAGTATAAGTTTGGCTGCTACAAAAATGGGGAGAATTTTAATTTAATAGCAGCGGGAAAGTGGTCAGAGAGAAACAATAGAACAAGGACCTCTGGCGTACATTGCAGAGAAATATGGCAAATACTATTAATAGTCTTCTAGACCAATTCAATTCAAAAGGGTATCTTTTAAAACAAGGTCCACTCAAGTCCATTGACATGCTTTTTTCTTCTCTTTACATGTGCCAGGATCAGCTGCTCCTTTGGACACCAGGTGTGGGAAGCTCCATTTTATTTTTTTATGGTACACCATGTACTGTACTGGACCCTGAAGAAGCTCCCATTTTCTATACAGAAAGTGATTTACAGTTCCAGCAGGTCTTTTTGGCTTTCATACGTAAGACTTTCTTTATTAGTATTATCTGCCTAATTTTCTCTAATCTTCATTTTGTATTATTTTGGCATAACATGTTGGGGTTTCAAAACCAATGATTACTTTTCCACAGAGATATGGTCTCATCAAGTTATAATAGTTTCATCTTACAATAGTTGTCCTGAAAGCAATAGAAGCTGTTAAAATTGAGCTTGAGGGATTCTTTACATTATTAGGAATTCTGCTTTGTAAACATGGTCATATTATACTTCTACATGTGAGCCTTATATTCGTTGACAAGGATGGAATCATTTCCCATCCTATGGATTGAGGAAATCTGTTCCCCAAGCAAAGTTGGACAAGGTTGTATTTAGTCCACCAGAGACATTTTGTCACTGCCTGCCCTGTGAGAGATCTGAGAAGATCGGATAGACTTGCAGCACATGAGTCTATCTGACAGGTCTTTCTGTGTTTCCTTTCTGTTTGTTGTTGTGGGCTGGATCCCACCTCTCCACATGTTCTGCTCAGCTGTTTAAGAGGCTCTATTTAAGTCAATCTCTTACTGCTAACTTTGTGGTTATTTTCCTTCCGGAGTTCTATACTGGTTGTTTGTGGATCCTCTACTTCCCGCTCATCTCAAGCTAAGTCCTCCTGTTTTCTCCTTTGTGTGTATGTTGCTGCTAGGTCTCAGGGATATGCTGGTCCCTTCATGGTGAAAGGAACCGGCTGTCTCATTCCCCTCTCCCTAAGTTAGGGTTTGCTACAGTGACAGCAGGGCTTAAGTTCCAGTGTAGGAGTTCGTTCACCATCAGGACTTGCTCATACTGTCAGCAGTCAGGGAGAGGCTCAGGGATTGTTAGGAGGTTACCATTCCCTCCTCCCTAGCTTTGGGAACTAGTCTCTTTACCTGTTGTTTTTTTTCTTGGTGTTCTTATCCCCACTTGCTGTGACATTATCTACCGTCATTAATTTCTTTGCTTTGTGCAGATATGGATACTGTTAAAGCACTGGTGGATCGCATACAGGGATTATCTGGAGGTAGCTGACCTCCGTAATTCAGTTGCACAGTTTCAGAATTCTCAGGCGTCTGGTTCCGTCAGTGGGAACCAGGGCAGCCTTGAACCTAAAGACGCCCTCCCGGAGAGGTTTTCTGGAGAGAGTGATAATTTTGTTCGGTTCAGAGAATCTTGTAAACTGTATTTTTGACTGCGTCCGCTCACCTCTGGGGACGAAAATCAAAGAGTGGGGATTATTAGTTCTCTGCTGAAAGGTGATGCTCAGTCCTGGGCCTTTTCTCTACCGATCAATTCCTAATCCTTCCGATCGGTGGATAAATTTTTAAGAGCCATGGGCCTTATTCATGATGACCCAGATCAAGCTCCTCTGGCCGAATCTAAGCTGCATAGTTTGAGTCAGGGAGAACGTTCTGCAGAGTCATATTGTTCTGAATTTAGGAGATGGGTGACTGATTCGGAGTGGAATGGCCCAGCACTCCATAGTCAATTCTGTCAAGGGCTGTCTGAGAGACTAAAAGACACCCTGGCATTCCACGAAAACCCTGATTCTTTGGAGGCAGCTAAGTCCCTGGCCATACGGATTGATAGATGCCTGAGAGAGAGATGCAAGGTTCCCCTCACTCAGGATGCACTACCATATGGAGAAACAGCCCCTTCTGCCCCACGGGGTACAGAGACACTCGTGCTTGTGTCTGGTGATGAGCCTATGCAATTGGGACAGGTCTCTTCATGGCCTGGTAATGGGAACTTCAGGGTTCGGAGCTTGCAGCACATGAGTCTATCTGACAGCTCTTTCTGTGTTTCCTTTCTGTTTTTTGTTGTGGGCTGGATCCCACCTCTCCACAGGTTCAGCTCATTAGCTGTTTAAGAGGCTTTATTTAAGTCCGCCTCTTACTGCTGACATTGCGGTTGATATTTTCCTTCTGGAGTTCTATACTGGTTGTTTGTGGATCCTCTACTTCCCGCTCATCTCAAGCTAAGTCCTCCTGTTTTCTCCTTTGTGTGTGTGTTGCTGTTAGATCCCACGGAGATGCTGGTCCCTTCATGGTGGAATGTACCGACTGTCTCATTCCCCTCTCCCTAAGTTAGGGTTTGCTATAGTGTCAGCAAGACTTGGGTTCCAGCATATGAGTTCGTTCACCATCAGGATTTGCTCAAACTGTCAGCAGTCAGGGAGAGGCTCAGGGATTGTTAGGAGGTTACCATTCCCTCCTCCCTAGCTTTGGGGCCTAGTCTGTTTACCTGTTGTTGTTTGTTTACTTGGTGTTTCTCTTATCCCCACTTGCCGTGACACATTTGTGGCTACACTTTGCTGTGGCTTATTGGTGATGATTACAAATGGGAAACTCTCCTACATTACTGTAAGGCTGCTTTCGCACAGACAGTGTTTAGTCAGTATATAATCAGCGATTTCTGTAAGTGTTTTTAATTAAAAAAAAAACAGGTGTGGGTCAAAAGTGGAAATCTTTTCAATATATCTTGTCTCTGTGTAGCTCCCACTTCTGGTTTTGGCTCACAATCACTGATTGAAATCAGTGATCAAACACTGATCAAATATTGATGAACCAAACACTGTGTGAAAGTGGCCTTACTAAGAATGCCAGAAAAAACACCTATACATATTCACAACCATAGTTTGGGCAGATGTGGATCATTCTTTTTAAGTTTTTTTGTAACTAAATGATAAAGCAATCTTTAGAAGATTTTAATGTTGAATATTCTATTTAGATACCTGTCAATGTGTTATCACACAGAGATTTTAAACATTGTATTGCCAGGTACATACCGTATAATGTAAAAAATGTGTGGAAACTAAGTTTACAGCGGATATTTGCTACATTAGTATCAGAATGTAGGGAAAGGGATTGAGAGTTTCCAAAAGATGAAACTGATATATCATAGACAGGAATAAGAATAAGTAGCAGACGTTGACGCTATCCTGTGAAATTTGTTTACTTTAATCATATGCAAATATATTCTGACTGCTTTGTAGTCTTCAGTTAACATTACTTTTAGTTGTATTCTGAAGAGTGTTCTAGATCCTCTTTGCATACAAGACACTGCGAGTTTGACCTTCCTGGTTATTTCCTTGTAAATGCATTATCATCAAAGTTTTGAATCCTGAACAGACGATTTTCAGTTCCGTAATGTTAATGTTAAGAGACCAAGACTTCTGATTGATGTCAAGATTAATTCAGATAAAATACACATTAGGACAAGTGCAAAAGTTCTCATGAAGCCTATAATAATAATTATTTAATTCATACATTTAAAAGTTAAAAAGTTAAAGATTATTGTAAAACTTACAGTGGGGTTTAATTGGTTTGACTTTGTATTTGAGAAGAGCTATAAGGCATAAGTACGTGAGCGCATATATGAATAGCTCATCTGAAAAGGAACCTTTTGACGTGAAGATCAACTCAGGATAAATATTTCCAACAAGAGTTAAGTTCTCCAGGAATGTTTGCAATTGAATGTTTGTCTTAAACATCACATTTTCAGCGAAATTCAAATGATTTATCTTTTCAATCTATGAAGATTAAGAAAATATTTCTTATAAAATGAAGTTATATTTGAGTAAATTTTTTCAGGGTAATATATTTAATACTAATACTATGCTATTAATGAAACGCTTGTATAAGCTGAAAAGCCTCTGTACTAACACTGCAGGCATTTAAAGCAGCCTATGTGTAACAGGCAGTGGGATGTGGACCTACTGTACTAACTACCCACCCTACTTACTACTACTGACTTTGGCCTAACTATAAGGGCATTATTAGTGTTGAGCAAATGTAAGTCCATAAAGTGGACTTCGATCCAAATTTTACAGGAAATTTGATTCACCAACAAATCCGAAACTAATGTCCAAGGTCAGGGCAGGCGGCTAAGAGACAGAGTCGATAGTAAGTACAATACATGTGTAGTCAGTTAGAGGATCACACCTTTGCTGGGAACTAGGGGACTAGGAACCTAAAGCTCAGGCACCATCGTACTGAGAAGGTTGCCAAAATATATAGGGATGACCAGCAGTGGCTAGGGAAGGGCTTGGACATACAAGCGCTGGCCCTAGGAGGCTGAGAGTGAGCTGAACCTAAGAAGCAGGCCAGGAGGCCCTATAGACCAGATATGACAGCCGTGGACAGTAGAGAAACACAAGCGGCCAGACCTACCAAGCCCAGAAGGTGAGAAGCCAGACACCCGTGTCCACAGTAAGAAATGAGACAGTGGCCCCCACAAGGAGCCAGCCCAACACTATCATTGAAGAGATAATAGAAGATGCTGTTATGGAACATAAAAACATTGTTGAAAAAGCTAACAAATAAACTATTTCAGGATATTCCTATCTTATAATGTTATGGCATATTGCTAGGATTTGCATAGCATTATAAACAGTAGGCTTCCACCTGCCAATCCAGAGATCAAAAGGATCAAAATCCCTTCAGCTTTTTTTCTGCATAGTGGTGGTCCCTTCCATACCTGCACAGTGCTTCCATCTACCGTTGTGCCCCATTTGTTGTAGACCCAGTAGTCCGATGTCCACCAATATGCCTTGACTTCTAATGGTTAAAAAAAACTTTATTGATGGATGGTTCTTAGTGTATTAAACTACTTACAATGTATTCATGATTGTGTTTTTTTTATAGTAACACCATAAACTAATACATCTAAAGAACAGTCCAGCTCAGCTTTTGCCACTTTCAGGATACACGGATATACAGAACGACACTCTGACAATAAGAATAAAAATTTTCTAGCATCCAATTAATTAAAATTTTAGACTTTATGATTCCTCTCCATAAAATCCAAATGATTTGAAAAACACACTTTTCATGCTTTTTGGCCCTTCTCCGATAATTACTAGAGTATGATCCAGAGGGGGTTAAAAACAACAAGAGAGGGCCTCAAACGCATTACAGATATGTTTTATTTATTTATTTTCGAATGCTGGAACATCTTCATTCTTATTAACATCCTAACCCCTAAAAGGAACACCTTGTCCACACTAAAACACACTATGCTACTATTGTTGCTTGTACTCTGGAAGGGGAAACAACCCCAAATCTAAATATAAGAATCAGGCACAACCGTAGGAGCTTAGGGTAAAGGTGGAAATGTATAGATAACTCACATCAATTGCGCTTTTGTCTGAAATTAGCCTAATATACAATATAGGCAAAAGGTAAGAGTTTGTTGCAGTGTCAAGCTAGAAAAGTATACAATATGATATTTATTAAAGAATTTAGCTGTAAACAAATTTTCAACACCTTCTAAAAACCTAAAACTTCCAGAAACTTGGGTAAAATGAAGTACATTCAGAGGAAGAGAAGTTGAATCAAAGTTTTCCATTATGATTATTTACCAGGGAGCCATAAGGCCATTGGTCATAAGGGAATCTCTAAAGATGGTGTCTGGCACCCAAGACTGTGTGTGTCACGGATCAGCGGGTGTGAGCCCACTGTGCCACAGACTGGCTATACTCTGGACAGGTGTGTCTAAGCAACTACCTGGTTTTCACTAGAGCCTCAGATGGTGAGGCTAGACGAGCCATTAGGGTAGTTGTCAGTGGCTACTTCAGAGTAATCCCCGAGTCAGTTGAAGCTGATACAGGTGGACCAGGAGATACCAGGGTAGGTACCAGAAGTACACGCGTAGTCAGACAGGCGGGGTCGTTATCAGGAGCAACAGTGCAGTACCGAAGGATGAGGCAGAGGCGTAGTCAGATAGACAAAAGATCAAGGCAGGCGGCATAGGTACAGATCATGCAATCCGGGTTGGCAACAGGAGAGACAAGGCAAGTAGGCAGGGAACAGATGATAAGCAGAGTCCAGGAACGAAGTATAAATCAGGAGTACACGAGAGTATCAGGAACCAGCAAACTCATGTACCTTGACACTGAGGCATCTGGGAAGAGGACTGAGCCACTTAAATTCCTGCAGGAGAGCCAGGGTTGGTCAGCGAGGTCACCTGACCGAACCCACACAGCCCAGGGAGGGATGCACTCTGCCTTTAGAGCAGTGTAACATGAAACCAGCCAACCTCATGCTGTGTTCAGGGCTGAGTGGAAGCTGTGGAGCGGAATCTTCAAAAGCACCGACCACAGGTCACAACTGAACGTGGCGCACGGGACTGCGGCGATAAGCGGGGGAACAGCGGCATATAGCAGCTGCTGTTACACTACCCCCCCTTACGCCCAATTTTTTTGAATCCATGACAGGACAAGAAGCTTTTTATCAGGTCCAGAGCATAAATATTCTCCTCTGGCTCCCAAAACCTCCTCTGGACTGAAGCCCTTCCAATTCACCAGGTAGTAGGTTTTCTTACCACGTTTCCTGAAGTCCAAGATGTCCTTGAATGTCTCTTCCGAGTCTTCAGACACTGGAGTGGCCATAGACAGAGTTGTAGAGAAGCGGTTATGGACTACCAATTTGAGCAAGGATACATGGAAGGCATTAGGGACACGAATAGAGAGAGGTAGCCGTAACTTATAGGTCACTTCATTGATTTTTTTCACAACTACGAAGGGTCCAAGGAACCTAGGGGCAAACTTGAAACTAGGAAAACTTAAACGGATGTTTCTGGAGAAGAGCCATACCTTATCTCCCAACGAGAACTGAGGCAGTTTTCTTATTTTCCAGTCTGCATTCGTCTTCATGCGGGTCACTGCTTTATCGATGCAAATCTTGGTATCCTGCCAGATCTTCAAAAAATCCCTAAAAGAGGAATCTGCCGCTGGTACCCCAGAAGATATAGGAACAGGGAGAGGAGTATGAGGATGCTGTCCAAAAACAGCAAAGAAAGGAGATGACCCCGTATACTCACTAGTATTGTTATTGTAGGAGAACTCTGCCTAAGGTAACAACTGTACCCAGTTGTCGTGTTGAGCTGAAACAAAATGCCATAGGTAATTCTCCAATATCTGTTTGACCCGTTCTACTTGCCCGTTGGTTTGGGGGTGATAACTGGAGGAGTCCAGGTCAACTTCTAGCAGTCGGCAAAGAGCTCTCCAGTAGTGTTGAACAAACCCAAACTGTAAAGTTCGGGTTCGTACCGAACGTTACGATTTTTGGTACCCAGACCCATACACGCCCAAATGAAACAGCTTCGTCAAGTGCACGTAGGCTACAGAGCGTTCAGCATTATTTTGTAGGCCCGAATACCGGTGTACGAATGGTGAGACCAGAACAAGTGGAAGAGATAGAGTGCACTAATGACCAACCTCTTATGTTTCTGGATGTGGACATGGGAGGAACACCGCGGCACATCTCTTATGATGATGAAACACAGGTGCCAACTGCTGCGGCTTTCTGCACTGTGCAGACTGGCAAGGAGGGCAGGGGTGAATAGTGGGTGGAAGATGATGTGGCGAATGATGCGTCCTAGACCCCACATGGAATCAAGGTAATGCGAGTGACGTGTGCAGTTCAGTGGAAGAGGTGGTGGTCTCACAGCACCAGTCGCACAGCAAAAGAGGGAGCAGTGTGCAAAAGCAGAGTTGCAGTCCCCTAGCCAGTACACCTGCTACTGTCCACCGCACCCAGGGACTGAGCACACCAAAGCCAGCTCCAAGTGGCAGTTCTTCAGACAATTTGCTGATGACAAAACGCAAGTGGTTTTTACGCTGTGCAATCAGAGCCTGAAGCAAGGCATAAATGTTCTAAACCTGAGCCCCACTTGCATGACCAGGCATCTAAATGCAAAGCATGAGCTGCAGTGGGGTAAACACCTCAAAAAACACAAAAGATCTCAGGCTCCTCCTGCTCCCTCCTCTGCTGCAGTCTCGGCCTCTTCCTCCCCCTATAGAGTGACAGTGGGACACCTGCCAACCCACAAACAGAGGATGTGGCAGCAATGCCACTATGTCCGTCACCGTCACCAAGCATCTCCACAATGTCCAATGGAAGCATTTAGCTGTCCATCTTCCAAACACTGGAGAGAAAGAGGAAGTACCTGTCACAACAAGTGGGGATAATAGGAACACCAAGTAAACAAACAGCAACAGGCAAACAGACTAGGCCCCAAAGCTAGGGAGGAGGGAATGGTAACCTCCTTACAATCCCTGAGCCTCTCACTGACTGCTGACAGTATGAGCAAATCCTGATGGTGAACGAACTCATACTCTGGAACCTAAGCTCTGCTGACACTGAAGCAAATCCTAACTTAGGGAATTAGACAGCAGTACCTTCCACCGTGAAGGGACCAGCATCTCCATGAGACCAAGAAGCAACACACGGACCTTAGCGTAACTTTTGCAGCCTCTCTGACTAGTAGTTATAAAATTATATCTAGAGTTGAGCGAACACCTGGATGTTCGGGTTCGAGAAGTTCGGCCGAACTTCCCGAAAATGTTCGGGTTCGGGATCCGAACTCGACCCGAACTTCGCCCTGAACCCGAACCCCATTGAAGTTAATGGGGACCCGAACTTTTAGGCACTAAAAAGGCTGTAAAATAGCCCAGGGCTGCAAAAGGCAGCAAAATGTAGGTAAATCCCCTGCAAACAAATGTGGATAGGGAAATGAATTAAAATAAAATAAATTAAAATTAACCAATATCAATTGGAGAGAGGTCTCATGGCAGAGAATCAGGCTTCATGTCACCCACCACTGGAACAGGCCACTGTCAGATATTTAGGCCCCGGCACCCAGACAGAGGAGAGAGGTCCCATAGAAGAGATTCAGACTTCATGTCATAGCAGAGAATCAGGCTTCACGTCACCCAACACTGGAACAGGCCACTGTCAGATATTTAGGCCCCGGTACCCAGACAGAGGAGAGAGGTCCCATTGCAGAGAATCAGGCTTCATGTCATAGCAGAGAATCAGGCTTCACGTCACCCACCATTGGAACAGGCCACTGTCAGATAATTTTAGGCCCCGACACACAGACAGAGGAGAGAGGTCCCATAGCAGAGATTCAGGCTTCATGTCATAGCAGAGAATCAGGCTTCATGTCATAGCAGAGAATCAGGCTTCATGTCATAGCAGAGAATCAGGCTTCATGTCATAGCAGAGAATCAGGCTTCATGTCACCCACCACTGGAACAGGCCTTTGTCAGATATTTAGGCCCCGGCACCCAGACAGAGGAGAGAGGTCCCATAGCAGAGAATCAGGCTTCATGTCATAGCAGAGAATCAGGCTTCAAGTCATAGCAGAGAATCAGGCTTCATGACAAAAACTGTGCTTTGACGGACACTAAATAACTTGACCAGCTACAGCAATAACCACAGATTTAGCTGACTATAAATTTGAGGCCTATTATTTAGGTGCTGGATGACAGGTGTACATTTACGGACAGAATTAGACTGGGATATGCACAGTAGCGTGTGTGTCAAGTTATTGAGAATGACCCTATCAGCACCTTGATTCTAATATACCCTTTTAGGGATGGATTTAAAGTAGGCCTGATACAGCAGAAACCACTAATTTAGAGAATTGCTAAATTGGGAATTGTATTTCAACCCAGAACAAAAACTGTGCTTTTACGGACACTAAATAACTTGACCAGCTACAGCAATAACCACAGATTTAGCTGACTATAAATGTGAGGCCTATTATTTAGGCGCTGGGTGACAGGTGTACGTTTACGGACAGAATTAGGCTGGGATATGCACAGTAGCGTGTATGTCAAGTTATTGAGAATGACCCTATCAGCACCTTGATTCTAATATACCCTTTTAGGGATGGATTTAAAGTAGGCCTAATACAGCAGAAACCACTAATTTAGAGAATTGCTAAATTGGGAATTGTATTTCAACCCAGAACAAAAACTGTGCTTTGACGGACACTAAATAACTTGCCCAGCCACAGCAATAACCACAGATTTAGTTGACTATAAATTTGAGGCCTATTATTTAGGCGCTGGGTGACAGGTATACGTTTACGGACAGAATTAGGCTGGGATATGCACAGTAGCGTGTGTGTCAAGTTATTGAGAATGACCCTATCAGCACCTTGATTGTAATATACCCATTTAGGGATAAATTTAAAGTAGGCCTGATACAGCAGAAACCACTAATTTAGAGAATTGCTAAATTGGGAATTGTATTTCAACCCAGAACAAAAACTGTGCTTTGACGGACACTAAATAACTTGCCCAGCCACAGCAATAACCACAGATTTAGCTGACTATAAATTTGAGACCTATTATTTAGGCGCTGGGTGACAGGTATACGTTTACAGTCAGAATTAGACTGGGATATGGCCAAAAAAGAACCACACTATTGATGGTTAAATGCACTTGGTGTGACAGCTTGACCCTGATGTAGGATATAGCCAAAAAACAACCACACTATTGAGGGTTAAATGCACTTGGTGACAGGCTCAGCTTGCCTCTGATGTAGTATATGGCCAAAAAATAACCACACTATTGATGGTTAAATGAACTTGGTGTGACAGCTTGACCGATGTAGGATATAGCCAAAAAACAACCACACTATTGAGGGTTAAATGCACTTGGTGACAGCTTGCCCCTGATGTAGTATATGGCCAAAAAATAACCGCACTATGGATGGTTAAATGCACTTGGTTTGACAGCTTGACCCTGATGTAGGATATAGCCAAAAAACAACCACACTATTGAGGGTTAAATGCACTTGGTGACAGGCTCAGCTTGCCCCTGATGTAGTATATGGCCAAAAAATAACCACACTATTGATGGTTAAATGAACTTGGTGTGACAGCTTGACCGATGTAGGATATAGCCAAAAAACAACCACACTATTGAGGGTTAAATGCACTTGGTGACAGCTTGCCCCTGATGTAGTATTTGGCCAAAAAATAACCACACTATGGATGGTTAAATGCACTTGGTTTGACAGCTTGACCCTGATGTAGGATATGGCCAAAAAACAACCACACTATTGAGGGTTAAATGCACTTGGTGACAGGCTCAGCTTGCCCCTGATGTAGTATATGGCCAAAAAATAACCACACTATTGATGGTTAAATGCACTTGGTGTGACAGCTTGACCGATGTAGGATATAGCCAAAAAACAACCACACTATTGAGGGTTAAATGCACTTGGTGACAGCTTGACCCTGATGTAGGATATAGCCAAAAAATAACCACACTATTGAGGGTTAAATGTACTTGGTGGCAGCTTGTGCTGGCGCACCAGAAGACACAAAATGGCCGCCGATCACCCCAGAAAAAGTGAATAAAAAACGCTCTGGGCAGCCTAAAAACAGTGAGCAATTGAATATCAACAGTTCAATGATCCACAGCTGCAGATCGATCAATGAATGAAGTATTTTGGAGGAGTTAATCACTGCCTAATCTCGCCCTAACGTCGCAGCTGCAACCTCTCCCTACACTGATCAGAGCAGAGTGACGTGCGGCGCTACGTGACTCCAGCTTAAATAGAGGCTGGGTCACATGCTGCACTGGCCAATCACAGCCATGCCAATAGTAGGCATGGCTGTGATGGCCTCTTGGGGCAAGTAGTATGACGCTTGTTGATTGGCTGCTTTGCAGCCTTTCAAAAAGCGCCAAGAAAGCGACGAACACCGAACCCGAACCCAGACTTTTACGAAAATGTTCGGGTTCAGGTCCGTGTCACGGACACCCAAAATTCAATACGAACCCGAACTATACAGTTCGGGTTCGCTCATCCCTAGTCAGGACGTAGCGGTTGCACGCTCAAAAGCCCTGCACTAGGATGCACTGGGAGGTACTACAACACTGCCCTGCCAGGCACCCCCGTGATTGTGGTCCCAGCCCAAGGGCCCGTGGTCTCCCAGTACACCTATACCGGCATACAGATGCCGACCAGGAAGGCGCATGCAGCAGCGGGCCCCACACGCGGCTGTAATCACAGGTGACGTAGTAGGGCAGACCTTGCCCACCTGACATGCGCATTAGGGAGAACCAGATGCGACGGCTGTGATCGATCAGCTGTTGTACCTGAGAAGCGGAGTTAGTACATGATCGCAGCGCACATGTATGCAGTAGTGATGAGCGGCAGGGGTCATATTCGAATTCGCAATATATCGCAAATATTTTTTAGAATATTCGTTGAATATTCGAAAATTCACGATTTTTTTAACTTGAAAAATCGGCAAGGTAATGATTGTGTAATATGCAAATTTTCGGATTCGATTTTTTATTGCGAAATTTTTCAACTTACAACTATTAGACAAAGAAGATTATAGCACTATATTAGCTAAATTGTTCTATATTCGATTTTTTTTCGAATATTAGCTATATTGCTATAACTTAGTTTTTTCGAATATTCGTAATATTCTTAAACAAGAATATATAGCAATATAGCGAATATTCCCCAAAAACTAATATAGAGCAATTTAGCTAATATAGTGCTATAATCTTTTTTTTTATAGTTGTAATTTTTTTCCAATCTGAATTTCAGATGAGAAAAAAATTACAACTATTAGACAAAGATTATAGCACTATATTAGCTAAATTGCTCTATATTTGTTTTTTTTCCGAATATTCGCTATATTGCTATAACTTAGTTTTTTCGAATATTCGTAATATTCTAAAACAAGAATATATAGCGATATAGCGAATATTCGAAAAAAACGAATATAGAGCAATTTAGCTATGATAGTGCTATAATCTTCTTTGTCTAATAGTTGTAATTTTTTTCTCATCTGAAGTTCAGATTGGAAAAAAATTTCAACTATAAAAAAAAAATATAGCACTATATTAGCTAAATTGCTCTATATTTGTTTTTTTCGAATATTTGCTATATTGCTATAACTTTGTTTTTTCGAATATTCGGAATATTCTAAAATAAGAAGATATAGCAATATAGCGAATATTCGAAAAAACTAATATAGAGCAAAATTCGCAAACATTACTACTCCTAAAGTCAAGTATATTGCAGCTTTCTTATTGGCCCACAAGCTAGAAGCAGGGAGGGATCATGTGTACTAATAAAAAAATAAAAAAATAAAAAAATGAAAAAAAAATCGAATATTCGAAAGTACAAATATATAACTATATTCCAAATATTAGTGAATTTTCGAAGTACCTATATTCGCGATAAAAATTCGAAATTCGAAAATTCGTGATCAACACTAGTATGCAGTGTGACAACAACTCCCCTTGCCATGTACTGCTCGCCCCCCCCCCCCCAACCCTATCACCTTAGCCAGACGCTGGAGCTGAGACTTGGCTTGCAGTCTGCCACGTGAAGCCTGACCGGTGCTGACGCTGCGATTGCCTGCTGCCGAAGATGCCGACCCAGAAGTAAACCTGGCCGGAAAAGCGCTGAGCCGTGCATCGTGGGCTATGGGGGTGAGGTTTAAATACTGTCAGAGGGAGCCTCCCCTCACACAAATACGGCAATGTATTTGCCTAACACACACATATATATATATATATATATATATATATGGTGAGACGGTTGCAAGTACTCTTCTGATATGATTTCATCAAGCAGTTTTGATGGGGGGGAGTTTTTTTGACACTCGCCCTGAGATAAATTTTACCTAGAAACTGCACTGAGGGTACTCCAGAGCAATCCCTGAGTCAGTGGCAGCTGGTATAGGCGGACCAGGAGATACCTGGGTCGGTACCAGAAGTACACGCGTAGTCAGGCAGACGGGGTCATTACCAGGAGCAACAGTGAAGTACCGAAGAATGAGGCAGAGGCATAGTCAGACAGGCAAAAGGTCAAGGCAGGTGGCACAGGTACAGGAGAGACAAGGCAAGCAGGCAGGGAACAGACAATAAGCAGAGTCCAGGAATGAAGTATACATTAGGAGCACACGAGAGTATGAGAAACCAGCAAACTCAAGGACCTTGACACTGAGGCATCTGGGAAGAGGGCTGAGCCACTTAAATACCTGCAGGAGAGTCAGGGTTGGTCAGCAAGGTCATCTGACCTAACCCACACAGCCCAGGGAGTGATGCACTGTGCCCTTAGAGCAGTGTAACATGAAACCAGTCGACCTCATGCTGTGTCCAGGGCTGAGTGGAACCCTTAAAAGCACCGACCACAGGTCACCGCTGAGCGCGGCACACGGGACTGCGGCGATTAGCAGCGGACCAGCAGCATACAACAGCTGCTGTTACAGTGTGATAAGTGGGAAACCTTTTTTTTCAAATTTGTTTTTTTTTTACTTCTGTTCCAAAGCTGTTCCCTGTAAAGGAACCCAGAAACTGTCCTTTTGGTTATCATTCATTTTATATGTATAACTTTAAAGGTCAAACCTTAAACCATTATTTGTTTGCTGAGAAATAGAAATGTGCCACTACAGGTTTACCACCTCACATTAATTACATAAAACAAAAGGTGCTCCTTCATACAACAATGGCTTCATTATGCTGGGACGCCAGATAAAATGCATACATGGAGAGCTGTGTTGTGTGCTGTTGTGTAAGCATTCAGTACTCTTACAAGAAAAGCATTGATAGTGACTGTTGACAGTAGAAGGCTGTGGGTATGACAACCTCTCAGTGTATTTTCCAGGAGAGCAATATGTAGTTACTGAATATGTGAACATGATGAATATTATATTCATATGAGCAGAGCCAAGGAAATAACAACATAAGGAAAAGATGCAGTTACTTTTACAGTTACCAATACAATTATGGTGATCATGTCCACTATGGCTCATACAATAAACTGTATTTGAAGATTTAGGAAATGCCATTATAAAAATGTTGCCAACTCCTCTCATTTGCAATGCAGATCTAACAGCAGGCTAAGGCTTGCCATGCATGTTGTAGAAGTTCATATGGACGTCAGCTGTTAGTCCCAACTGATCCCCTCAAATGTAAACTTGGCTCAGCTAAGCATGTATGTGCTCTGAATGTGGAGAGACACCACTGGCTGTGGCAAATCTACCCTGTGTATAAAATGATCTGTCAAGTTAAAATCCACCACTGCCCCCTACAACTGACATTGTGGGAAAGTCAGAGAAATCTCGGATACATTAGATGGTCCCACTGAAAGTGGTGAAATTGAAGCTCCTGGGGCCCAATGCAAAACTTGTAACAGAGGTTACTACCTACCAGGTATAATTTCTAATACTGGTTCCGTTTAATGTTACAGAGGGATCTTTGGGCAACCTCAAGCAATCCCTGGACTACCTAACATTATGCATGAAACAAGCCAAAAAGTTCCTTGATGCACACGTTTGTTCATGGCATTTTCTTTTAGCCAAAAAAGCCTAAAACACCTATTGTGTTTTTTAAGTTGTATATTGTGTTTTAGCACCTGTCATCTTTTAAATTTTTTCAGAGAAACATATATTCCCCCTGGGATATCACTTTCTCTGGAGAGATGTATGGTGGAGGGGAAACACGGATAAAAAATGCCATTAAAGAATGCTAAACATCTGAAAAAGCACCAAAAAATGCCAAGAACCTAAAAACACCCAAAGACACTACATGTGTGACACCAGAATCCTATAAAACAGCTTGTGTCTGCAGAACAACAATCTTGACATTTTCTATGCCTCTAAATGCTGTTTTGTGAGCATGTTTATTGCTCAAGGGGCTTAATACTATATGTGCTGCTCAATCTACAATTTCCATTTAGGCCAATCAAACATGTTCCCCTCTCCCCAGGATATCAGTATCCTAATGCCATTTCTATTATTTGCCAAATGACTATTCTGCGCGGAATATCTAGAATTGCAGTAAGAGTGGTAATTTATATGACTATAAATCTCATGGAAAATATATAGATTTACAAATACAAATTCTTTATATGTTAAAACTTTGTCCACATCAACCTTCTTTATGTAGGAAAAAAAATTCTGAAGATTGATGTGCTTTGTAAGATTAAAAGAAGTTCAGGCTCATAACTAAACCTTATCCACAAAGACTGGAACAGGGAGACAAGTACATAGATATTTTTTAAGTATACAAGCTGTGCAGTAAGTCAGTGAGGACAATATTACAACAGTGAACAAGGAATGGGAATTGTGCAATTTTGTTTTTTCTGGCTCCTCTAAGTGATGAAACCATAATTCACTTGCTGAGAGCTAACAGAAGGTAATTTTATGGTTACCAAGAAGAATGAGTTTTCATTTCTTTGGTATGGTTACTATATAAATTTATAGGTATACTTTGTATGTATTTCATTATAAATTCTGTTACTCCTACAAGGAGACATAGTGGCAAAGCATGTATGAAGCTGGTGGTTTAACAGACAGATCAGGGAGCCCTGTAATTCAAAATGAAATAAGCTCAAAAGATACTTGTAAACACATAATAAATTGCTTGTACTGGTATGAAGACTGCAACCTCATTTTGCACCAAATGATGTATTTTTTTGTTCTCAACCCAATGACATTATATATAATATTAGTAGTTTTTACTTACTGTCCATATGCTGTCAGAACGTGTCACCAAAATCTAATAAACTAAAGAAATGACAGGGCTACCATTTTAGTTAACCAGTTTGTCCAGACTCCTAAATAGCAAAGTTGCCCAGTTACACAGTGCTAAATATCTACCACTTCCTAAATTACTTTATAACTAGACAGATGGGTGCCTCAAAAGTCTAGAAAAGCTGATTTGACAACTTATATGAAAATTTTTATAAAACCATGACAACAAATGAATGAACCTAATTTGAATATATGTAATAAATATAGTGCTGGAAATTCCAGGTTTTTATTACTTACAATACATCTAGTTTAATATTGCATCTTCAAATGGGCTTGGGTGTTTCTTTAACTCACACATATGCATAGGCAGCCAATTCCCCAGAAACCCCCAACCTTATGATGAATAAGTGTCTAGCAGTTACCACCACCAGATAAGATTTTAGGGCTTATGGAGTAAATATGGATAAATTGTGTTGTATAATGGACATAGAGAAGATATGAGATATAGAACCAGATGATGAACAAATTAACTTAGTGTTATTAAAGGGAACCTGTCACTGGGATTTTGTGTATAGAGCTGAGGACATGGGTTGCTAGATGCCTCTAGACCAGTGATGGCGAACCTATGGCACGGGTGCCAGAGGCGGCACTCAGAGCCCTCTCTGTGGGCACCCGCGCCTTGGAAAAAGTCTATGGCGTACCAATATGCTTTAGACTTTTCCTGCCATTCATCAGCTCAGGACGCACTATGAACAGCACAGGCAGCACACTGAATGTAGGCTATTAAGCTATTATAGCTAAATGATAAAGTACATGGAAGATATACTATATTGGTATTCAGGTTAAATTGCCGTGTCGGCACTTTGTGATAAATAAGTGGGTATTTGGTTACAGTTTGGGCACTCGGTCTCTAAAAGGTTCACCATCACTGGTCTAGACCATCCGCAATACCCAGTCCCCATAGCTCTGTGTACTTTTATTGTGTAAATAAAAACGATTTGATACATATGCAAATTAACCTGAGATGAGTCCTGTCCCTGAGATAAGGGACAGGACTTATCTCAGGTTAATTTGCATATGTATCAAATAGTTTTTATTTACACAATAAAAGCACACAGAGCTATGGGGACTGGGTATTGCGGATGGTCTAGAGGCATCTAGCAACCCATGTCCTCAGCTCTATACACAAAATCCCAGTGACAGGTTCCCTTTAAGTGTTCTTGCATAGCAAGACCACTTACTGTTATCTCACATATATATATTCTTATTATTATAGCCAAATATACCACCCTAACCCCTTCCACAGTTTTTACACTACATAGACAGTAATATACTGAAACGTGCTGATTGTTCCCGATTGGTGTGCTATTACTTTGTAGAACGTTTTGCCGAATGTTTCACAAAATATCAGCATTTTTTGTGGCGAAATTGGTCCCATAGAAATGAATGGCGGAATGTTCAAAACTAGAGTGGGAGCTGAAAAATCAGGACATGATTTCTAAACTGCCACCACTCCCTCATTTTCAAGCCGACCTACACAAATCTTATATCAAAACGTTCAGCTATTCCTACTGCCACTCAAAATGTCCACGGCTAAGCCATAGTCCTGATAATTTTCACAATATGACCATTTATTTGCAAGTCACGCCACCCATTAACATTCATTGAAACTCCACTCTAGCCACCTCAACTTTGAAGGGCAATTTCTAAACTGCGACTGTGCCTTTATTTTTTATATTTCAGAGACATATTGCATCAAAATGTAGGTCTGGGTCTTTTGATTCTCATAATTAGTGTTGAGCGCGAATATTCGAATCGCGAATATTTCGAATATAGTGCTATATATTCGTAAAAACGAATATTCGTTTTTTTTTTGTTTGTTTTTTGTTTGTTTTTTTCCACAAAATTACAGTACACATATAATTGATTGTTTCCCAAAGGTCCAACAGCTCAGATCTTACTCACATTGCCTAGAAAGTGATTGAGGCGCGAATCTTCGTAAGGCGATTTTATTAGCGCACATGCGAATATCGGCACGTCCCAGAACAGAGGCAAAGGGCTTTGCATTCATACATTAGTGAATTGAGTTGCGAATCTTCGTAAGGCGATTTTATTAGCGCACATGTGAATATCTACACTTGTCCCAGAACAGAGGCACAGGGCTTTGCATTCTTACATTAGTGATTGAATTGAGCTGCGAATCTTCGTGAGGCGATTTTATTATTGCAAATGCGAATATCTACACTTGTCCCCAGAACAGAGAGGCAAAGGCCTGTGCATTCATATAGTATAGCACCATATTCGCGAATACGTAGAACTTCGTAAAATTCGATTTACGAATATTCGTATTTTTTATTTTACTTTCCACCTTACAGATGACATTGATCTGTACTCTGTCAACTACTGTCATCACCCCCCACTGTATCTCGATTGATTCCCAAAAGTCCAAAAGCTCAGATCTTACTCACATTGCCTAGAAAGTGATTGAGGCGCGAATCTTCGTAAGGCGATTTTATTAGCGCACATGCGAATATCTACACTTGTCCCAGAACAGAGGCAAAGGGCTTTGCATTCTTACATTAGTGATTGAATTGAGCTGCGAATCTTCGTGAGGCGATTTTATTAACGCAAATTCGAAAATCTACACTTGTCCCCAGAACAGAGAGGCAAAGGCCTGTGCATTCATATAGTATAGCACCATATTCGCGAATACGTAGAACTTCGTAAATCTCGATTTACGAATATTCGTATTTTTTATTTTACTTTCCACCTTACAGATGACATTGATCTGTACTCTGTCAACTACTGTCATCACCCCCCACTGTATCTCGATTGATTCCCAAAAGTCCAAAAGCTCAGATCTTACTCACATTGCCTAGAAAGTGATTGAGGCGCGAATCTTCGTAAGGCGATTTTATTAGCGCACATGCGAATATCTACACTTGTCCCAGAACAGAGGCAAAGGGCTTTGCATTCTTACATTAGTGATTGAATTGAGCTGCGAATCTTCGTGAGGCGATTTTATTAACGCAAATGCGAAAATCTACACTTGTCCCCAGAACAGAGAGGCAAAGGCCTGTGCATGTGCATTCATATAGTATAGCACCATATTCGCGAATACGTAGAACTTCGTAAAATTCGATTTACGAATATTCGTATTTTTTATTTTACTTTCCACCTTACAGATGACATTGATCTGTACTCTGTCAACTACTGTCATCACCCCCCACTGTATCTCGATTGATTCCCAAAAGTCCAAAAGCTCAGATCTTACGCACATTGCCTAGAAAGTGATTGAGGCGCGAATCTTCGTAAGGCGATTTTATTAGCGCACATGCGAATATCGGCACGTCCCAGAACAGAGGCAAAGGGCTTTGCATTCATACATTAGTGAAATGAGTTGCGAATCTTCGTAAGGCGATTTTATTAGCGCACATGCGAATATCTACACTTGTCCCAGAACAGAGGCACAGGGCTTTGCATTCTTACATTAGTGATTGAATTGAGCTGCGAATCTTCGTGAGGCGATTTTATTAACGCAAATGCGAAAATCTACACTTGTCCCCAGAACAGAGAGGCAAAGGCCTGTGCATTCATATAGTATAGCACCATATTCGCGAATACGTAGAACTTCGTAAAATTCGATTTACGAATATTCGTATTTTTTATTTTACTTTCCACCTTACAGATGACATTGATCTGTACTCTGTCAACTACTGTCATCACCCCCACTGTATCTCGATTGATTCCCAAAAGTCCAAAAGCTCAGATCTTACTCACAGTGCCTAGAAAGTGATTGAGGCGCGAATATTCGTAAGGCGATTTTATTAGCGCACATGCGAATATCGGCACTTGTCCCAGAACAGAGGCAAAGGGCTTTGCATTCTTACATTAGTGATTGAATTGAGCTGCGAATCTTCGTAAGGCGATTTTATTAGCGCACATGCGAATATCGGCACTTTGTGAGGACACTAATCCCTCCCTCATTTTAGATTGTGGGCCAATGAGAAGGAGTCCAACAGGTTAGCAACATCCCTAGCAACCAATCATAAAGTTGCCCACCCCATTACTATATAAGATTTTGTCACGGCAGCCATTTTGTGCAGTTTCATGTGGTGGTGATTGAGAGAGGATCTTGGAACTGTGCAGTGCTTTGCTTTTTTAAAAGCAAATTGTAAAACGATTTAATCTCATAGTTTTAGATAGGGTAGGTTAGTGTAGCTGATAGGTTAAAGACTAGGGTACAGAGTTAGGAGAAAAATAATCATTTATATAGATTAGTGTAGCCGATAGTTTCTAGTGCAGGGTTCAGTGTAGGGCCTAGTTAGGAGAAATATAATCATTTATTTAGGTTAGTGAATAGATTAGCTGATAGTTTCTAGTGCAGGGTGCAGTGTAGGGCATAGTTAGGAGAAATATAATTATTTAGGTTAGTGAATAGATTAGTTAGCTGATAGTTTCTAGTGCAGGGTGCAGTGTAGGGCATAGTTAGGAGAAATATAATTATTTAGGTTAGTGAATAGATTAGCTGATAGTTTCTAGTGCAGGGTGCAGTGTAGGGCATAGTTAGGAGAAATATAATTATTTATTTAGGTTAGTGAATAGATTAGTTAGCTGATAGTTTCTAGTGAAGGGTGTAGGTTAGTTATAGTGTAGGCTTTAGTTGTTTTTTTTTGTTTTCTAGTTTAGTATAGTGTTTGTAATAAAAAAAAAAAAAAGTTTATTAGTTTTCGTCTATTACTGTTTAGTTTGTGTCGTGTCAGTGTCTATGTCCTTTGTTAGTTAAAAAAAAAAAGACAAAAAAAAGTTCATTAGTTTTAGTGTTTTTCTTTTACTGGTTATTCCGTGTTTTTTGTCCGCGTCAGTGTCTACGTCCTTTGTTAGATAAAAAAAAAAAAGACAAAAAAAGTTTATTAGTTTTAGTGTTTTTCTTTTTCTGGTTATTCCGTGTTTTTTGTCCGCGTCAGTGTCTACGTCCTTCGTTAGTTAAAGAAAAAAAAAAGACTAAAAAAAGTTTATTAGTTTTCATTTTTTTTCTTTTACTGGTTATTCGGTGTATTGTCAGTGTCTACGTCCTTTGTTAGTTTAAAATAAAATATATATTTACGTTGATTTACCATATATAAATTTGGTTTTCTTTATTGTGCGACAGTCCCCATCCCAATAAACTTGTTCCCTAAATCATATAATTAAATTTTTGTATAAATAAAAAAATAATAATAATGAGGTCTTCACGATCGAGCGGCAGGGGTAGGAGAGTAGTTGGTCCCAGTGCTGGACAGCTGCCAGCACGGGGCCGCTCCTCTACCCACCGAGGTGCGGACACAGGTGTCAGGGGCGTCCGCCTTATTTGGGATTTTTTTGCCACTGGCAGCAGGAGAATTTCCTCTCAGGATGCCGAGGAAGTTGTGTCTCTTGTGGCACAAGCCAGTGCCACAGAGTCCTCTGCCCCGGCTCCGAGCAGCAGCTGCACTTCGTCTCCTGTAGGACCAACCCCCAGCCCCCAAGAATCGTCCCTGCTCCTGTTTGACAGCGACAGTGAGAGGGACACCTTGGGGGAGGTAATGCAGGAGGCTGATTTGCACTTCAGTCCTGAGGGTCAGGACCTTATGGAAGGGATGGAGGAGGAGATGGAGGGGGTACCACCTGTATGCACCCCAGTGACATCCCTTCCAACAGGTGCGGGCGGTTTCAGCCAGCGAAACCCCACACCTAGTCAGACCCAGGCGTCAGCGAGGGGACAGAGGAGCCAGGTCAGGGGCCCCACGTCTGCTGTTCCCCTCAGTGCACCACTGGTTGGCCCTGTGTCTGACATATCGGGGGACGAAGAGGAGGGTGACAGAGAATGGGTGCCACCTCCCTTGTCAGGAATCAGCAGCACTGATGAGGAGGAAGGTAGGCACCAGAGACAAATGGTGCGACAGGTTGCCAGTGAGCCCAGCGTCAGGGGCTCCACTGGTAATGGCAGTAGGAGGAGGCAGCAGCAGCCAGATCCACCTGTCCGCATCGAGCCCGAGCAGGCGCAAGTCAGCACCGCCCCATCTGACAGGAGGGTGGTACGTAAGTCGCCTGTTTGGGCTTACTTCACCCTGGCAGTAGATGATGCCACAATTGGCATTTGTAATCTGTGCCATGCCAGGGTGAGTAGAGGGAGGTCTGCGGCTCGGCTGGGTACCACTGCCCTCACCCAGCACTTACGAGTCAACCACTGGCGGGAGTGGGAACAGATGCGGGGTGGTCATAGCAGTGGCGCCACCAGCAGTGTGCAGGGGACAGCAGCTCCTGCCACTGTTCTGCAGCCACCCCAACCACTTCTAACAAGGCGTTCCCACTCCCCCGCTCCCTCTCCTAGAGGTACTGGTACCGGCAGCCAGACCTCTGCCTCCACCGCACCCTCCTCTATGTCCTCCACTACCGTCCGGCGCCAGCCCACGGTTGCTGACCTTTTCGAACGCACCGCGCCCTATGCCCCCGGGGACCGACAAGTGCGTTCACTCAATGGGCTCCTGGCAAGGGTTATCGCCCAACATCTGCTGCCCTTCAATCTTGTGGACAGCAATCCATTCCGGCAGATGTTGGAGCAGGCACAACCCAGATGGCGTGTCCCCAGCCGCCATTTCTTTGCCAGGACTGGCGTCCCTGCCCTACACCAGCACATTGTGCAGAAGGTATCCCTGTCGCTGGATCATGCTGTCAGTGACAGGGTGCATCTGACAATGGATGCTTGGACCAGCAGGCATGGGCAGGGACGCTATATCAGTTTTACTGCCCATTGGGTTTCCCTCCGAGGCGCCGGGGAGGGAACGGCGGCATCTGAGTTTGTGGTGCCGCCCTGGGGTGTCCAGGGGAGAACTGCTGCTCTCCCCCCACAAGCCACTGTCTCCACCACTGCTGAGCCCCCCAGCAAGCGTCCCCGTAGCTACGCGAGTGTGGTGCACGTCCGCTGCCAGGCCGTGCTCCAGCTTGTGAGCTTAGGGGAACGGAGACACACTGGACCTGACGTTCTGGCCGCACTACAGGATCAGGTCCAGAAGTGGCTGACACCCCGAAGACTCCAGGCAGGTATGGTTGTCTGTGACAACGGCAGCAACCTCCTCGCCGCCCTCCAAGCTGGCAGTCTGACACACGTGCCCTGCATGGCACATGTCCTCAACCTAGTTGTGCAGAAATTCCTCCGGACATACGAAGGGTTGAGTGACATTGTGCCAAGGGTACGGAGGATTGCCAGCCACTTTAGACGCTCCCCAACTGCTGCCGCGTCCCTGTCCAAACTACAGCAGGACAACAGCCTGCCACCTCACAGGCTGATTGTGGACAGTGTGACGCGGTGGAACTCCACCCTCCACATGCTGGAGAGGTTGTGGGAGCAGCGAAGGGCGGTGAGGGAATACCTGCTGGACCAAGGCACTCCAGGGCCAGCACAACCACTCCCATACATCACTAATGCGGAGTGGGGGCAGATACAGCAGGTCTGCCACGTGTTGGCCCCATTCGAGCAGGCGACCAAGATGGTCAGCGGGGAGCATGTTGGCCTCAACGACATGCTCCCCTTAGTGTTCCTGCTGGACAGGACACTAGATCGCCTGCTCGAGGCTGGGGAGAGTGCCTTGTTGGAGCAAGAGGAGGCAGCAATGCTCCAACAAGACCAGGCCCAAGACGAGGAGGAGGAGGAAGAATTTGTAGACGTCCAGCAGTCTGGGCCTGGTCAGGAGGGAGAGACGGTGTTGGGGGCACCGTTAGTCCGGGGGTGGGGCAGCTCTGAAAGGGAGCAGCAGCAACAGCAGCAGGAGGACCAAGAAGTCATGGTCCTGGGCAGCCATGAACAGTCACAGCGGGCTGTCCTCTTCCCTATGGCTGCCCACATGCTGCGATGCCTCCGGAGGGACCCCCGGATCAAGAGAATCAAGGAGAGGGAAGATTATTGGTTGGCCACCCTTTTAGACCCTCGCTGCAAGGGGAAACTGGAGCAGTTCATCCCAGCCAGCCGTAGACAGGCCCGTATGGATCAACTGCGGGCCTGTCTGATCAAGCGTCTGGAGCAGGCCAACCCTCGGCCTCACGCTCTAGTTCTCCCCGCCCATCTCACCCAGCAGGTGGCTGGCCCCAGCAGCACCAGCCGAGCAGGTGACCTTATGGGTGAGATGCGGTCGTTCTACCAGTCTGCGCGACCCAGTACCACCAGCAGCAGCAGCAGTCACCACCAGCGGCTGGCCCGCATGGTGGCAGACTACATGGGGTCCGTTGGTGCTTCCGACAGCATGAGCACCGACGACCCCATGGAGTACTGGGTTGCCAGGCTGGACACCTGCCGCGAGCTCGCTCAGTATGCGCTGGAGTTACTATCTTGCCCCCCCTCCAGCGTACTGTCTGAGCGGACATTTAGCGCGGCAGGTGGGGTGGTCACGGACAAGCGGACCCGTCTGTCCACAGACTCAGTGGACAGACTTACATTCATTAAAATGAACGAGTCCTGGATCGGCAGTGACTTCTTGGCCCCCGCTGTCGGTTCAGGCCGTTGAAGGGTCCCTTGTCCATCCCTCTCCTTGTCTCTCCCTCCAAAACTATGTTGTTTTTTAATTTTTTTTAAATATTTATTTATATATTTACTTATTTATATATTATAAATTTTTATTTATGAAGCAAAATCTTAATATAATCAAAATAATCATTCTAGAATGCCAAATTTTTAAATTATCATGCATGTCATCAAATATCCTCAGCACACTGAATACCTGCTGCTGTCAGAGTTGCATTTTTTTTAAGTTATGGGCTTACCATGGCCTGTTGGTTTGCCATTCGGCATTACACATTGCTGCTGCCAACTTTGAACGTGCTGCTGACTGACATGTCATATTTAATTTATGGGCTTCCCATGGCCTGTTGGTTTCCCATTCAGCAGTACTCATTGCTGCTGCCAACTTTGAACGTGCTGCTGACTATCCTGATATGTTATTTGGAGCTATGTTTAGGCCTTTTACTAGACATTTTCCATCTTCCATCCTGTTGATGCTGCTATTGAATTTACTGATCAGGCTGATTTTTGTTTAGTCCTTACACTACATCATTATATTTAAATGTTGATTATGCATTTCCTACTGAGTTGTGCCAAGTTATGTGTAGACCTTATGCTCAACCATTTCAAAATTCCATCTAGTTGATGCTGCATCTGTCTGTCCTGAACATGTATTTCTAATTACTCTTTATTCTCCAATTTTAACATTAAATTATGATGCTGCCTATCCTGCAGGGTTAGGCGAACTTGGTGTAGACCTTTTACTATGGTGTTTACATTTACCTGCTTTTGTCTGCCCTGTTCCTGCAGAGTTTAGTTTAGCTATGTGTGGCCTTTAGATAACAGATTTTTCTGTTTTAATGGTAGTTTCAGTAGTTATCCTTAATTGTTTGGCCCTTTGATTTGTATGCCTTCTACTGTTGCGTTACTATTTTACTGCTACTGTCTGGCCTAATGCTGCCAAGTAATGTGTCTGAAATATACTAAATTATTAAAATCTAACTGTGGAATTTTTTTTTTCAAGATCATGCAAAGGAGAACCAGCATGGACCACTTATTAGCCCTTGTAATATGACAAGTATTGAGTATTATTATTTTCATAAAATGGTGTTCATGTTTAATATTTGTGAATGTGCACTATTCATCGTATATTGTCAAGAATTTGATTGGAATTTGATAATTTATTTTGTTTTATTTTATTTTAAAAATTTTAATTTTGCTTTAATTGGGTTGTTGGCGTCCATGTTGTGGTTCTTACTTTAGCAAGGTGGGGGCCGCATGTGGGCTTCCATTTTCAAAAGGTTTTGTGCACTTAACATTGTACAAGACTGATTGATAAACCTAATGAAAGTTTTTTGTTTTATTTATTATTTTAATGCAGACTTAGGTTCTAACATGGTGTTGTCGGTTGTCCTGGAAAGGATGCCTGGCTTCCGTGTTGACCTCTCTACATGGTTGGGTGTTACTGGCGTTATACTCATCCGTGTGGTAATCCGGTTTTGGTAATGGAGCGTTATTGCCACATGTATATATAGATATATACATTTAAATGTAATCTTACTTCTTGACAATTATATAATGATTATTTTCACATGCTAGTGTAATATAATAATAGACTTTAATCTTTCAAAATTACCTGCTGACAGAATAATAATCTTGAAGCCATGTCACCATTTTGTGAGTGATTCTACTCATTGCATCACATGTTGATGTCTTTTTTGAGGAAGCTATGCTCCAACATGTCCAGTTTAACAAACGGACACTATATCAGAATCATGCTAGTTATTTCTTTGCTGACTCATCAATTGTTTTTTTTTGTTGTTTTTTTTCAGACACATTTGATGTTTCAAATTTTTTTGAATAATGGAACTAATATAACTGAAGAAAACTTTAATATGCAATATTGTATTATTGAGGTTGAAATTTGGATCACAGTATGGATAATTTGATACTTTTTTTTATATAAAGATACTTTTTCAAAAGTATAAATTTATTTTTTGTTAAAATTTGGTTGATACTCTATATATATTTATTATACATTTTGAATGCAGATTTGTATTTTGTAATCTAAAGTTTTGTTCAATAATACATTTGAAAGGTAATAGTGTGTTCACACAAAGGTTAATTAATGTGCGTTAAACAATAATTTTCTATTATAAATTACGGTCTTTTTTTTTCAAAGTAAAGAAAACTTTAATTTAGTGCTCTAAAGTTTTCAGAGCAGCCATTTACAATGAACCAAAATAAGTAAATTTCCTAACGGCAAATTACTACCTTAAATACTGGAGTGCGATAAACAAAATTCTCATTTTTACAAACATACAACATATTGTTTCATGTAAAACTGAATCTGTAAGAATGTCTCATCTGCTTAACCACGTCCGACTAGCCCCAATCTTCGTCCTCCTCCGCTGCCGCCCGCGCTGCAGGTTGTGAAATGCCAGCATTGCTGTAACCGTTGTCCTCCTGGAAGTCACCTCTCTTCCTGCTATCCACTGAAGCAAATTTGCTTGGCTGTGAACTAAATGTTGGCATGCCATGGGCACTGAACGCCATCTCTTCAAGCCAAGCAGGTACTGTCACGAACTATGGATCCGATTGCTCCGGATCCCTGAGCTGTGACCTAGTGGTCTGTGACAGAGTCTGCGCACACACAGAGACCTCACGTGACCGGGGTGTATCTTAAAGGACAGGATGAGCTGGGCCTGGTATAGCCTTTATGACCTTTTATAGCCGGCATCACAGAGTAGTGGTAATAAAAGTGTCCATCTATATCATAGGTGACCCCGGCTTCAGGAAGATGAGAGTTCACAGTTTTTTTACATATGCCAGAAGCATATAAGATGGCTACCCAGAGGAATTATGTATGCCGGCACAAGGTACCTCCTGGTGAGCATCGGTTAAAACTTTCACTAGTCCACGGACAATTTTTTGCTCGTCATCACCAATCTTATTAAAAAAAGAAATGGCTTTTCCAGTGTTGCCGCAGCGTCCGGTTCGGCCGATCCTGTGAACATATTCGTCAACATCGCCAGGGATGTCAAAATTTATCACATGAAGGACGTTCTCGATATCTAATCCTCTGGCAGCAACAGACGTGGCAACAATCACAGGACACTGTCCAGAGCGGAAGTGGCCCAGAGCATTCTCCCGCTCTCTTTGCTCTCTGTCCCCTTGAATGCTTGTGCAGGGGATTTTTTCTTGACAAAGAAATGTTGCAATTAAATCTGCCATCTTTTTGTTTTTCACAAAAACCATTGTGCGCTCATGGCCTATGAGTTGTAAAAGTTCCAGCAGTTTAGCCTGTGACGAACTGCGACTGCCGCGGCCACAATGAGTCACGAAACCATAACAGATTCTAGGTCTTGGTTATACGCAGAGGGTAAATTCACAATGCACTCAGAGACAGGTTGTACCTTTCCTCAGAAATAGCGTACACTGTTCTTTTAGAACTCCTGTCTGGCTTTCTATACCAAGGCCCGGATGCCTAAAGGGTGGCTTAAATCCTTGGTAAAATATATCTTCCTCAGGTATTAGATTCTTGCTTTATTTTCTAATGCATCTGCCCATCAGGGTTACTTATCTTATTAAAAAAAGAAATGGCTTTTCCAGTGTTGCCGCAGCATCCGGTTCGGCCGATCCTGTGAACATATTCGTCAACATCGCCAGGGATGTCAAAATTTATCACATGAAGGACGTTCTCGATATCTAATCCTCTGGCAGCAACAGACGTGGCAACAATCACAGGACACTGTCCAGAGCGGAAGTCGCCCAGAGCATTCTCCCGCTCTCTTTGCTCTCTGTCCCCTTGAATGCTTGTGCAGGGGATTTTTTCTTGACAAAGAAATGTTGCAATTAAATCCGCCATCTTTTTGTTTTTCACAAAAACCATCGTGCGCTCATGGCCTATGAGTTGTAAAAGTTCCAGCAGTTTAGCCTGTGACGAACTGCGACCGCCGCGGCCACAATGAGTCACGAAACCGTAACAGATTCTAGGTCTTGGTTATACGCAGAGGGTAAATTCACAATGCACTCAGAGACAGGTTGTACCTTTCCTCAGAAATAGCGTACACTGTTCTTTTAGAACTCCTGTCTGGCTTTCTATCCCAAGGCCCGGATGCCTAAAGGGTGGCTTAAATCCTTGGTAAAATATATCTTCCTCAGGTATTAGATGCTTGCTTTATTTTCTAATGCATCTGCCCATCAGGGTTACTTATCTTTCCCTGGGATTTCATTACTTGTCTGTTGAAGGACTGTGGGTTTCTCCCAGGAGGTTCTGTCCTGCTACTGGGGTGTCTTCAGAGCATTCCTTGACTTGACAACAATTTTCTTACATCTTCCATAAAACCCATGTCCAGCATACAATCAGCTTCATACAGAACAAGGTATTTCACTTGGCTCAACCCAATCTTCTCCTTGTTAATAACGTCCAGTAACCTCCCAGGTGTCGCACAAAGGATGTTGCAGCCTTGAAATATCTGGCGCAGTGAATTAGACGTTTGTGTTCCTCCATAGATTACAACTGGACGAACGACAGTTCCGTATGCAAATTTCCAAGCATCTAGGTAAATCTGATTGATCAGCTCTCTGGTAGGAGCAACAATTATGGCTTCTGGTTCCTGAAGATCTTTAAACTGACTCTGTCAGAATATTTATGCTGTCTCCGATTGACAGTCTATGCCTTCTTATAATAATACCCCTCAATTATATTTAAAATCAATTTAGTACTTGATTTCTCTCAGTCGACAAATGTTTGTTTAAACCCAAATCTGGTTTATCTTTTAGCTATATAAAGATATATATATTATCAACCATACTGGTCTAGAACTGAATTCAGTTCCTTGGAGATAATACCGTGCTTTCACTAGTATATTTTCAATATCCCTGTATTGGATTATTTTTCAGGATGATGCTGCAGGTACACCCCCATCTTATTCCAAAACAGATACTATACACAAAGTATGGTTAATTGAATATATATATATATATATAGATATATATAGATAGATATGTATTATATTAATTATCCTATAAAATATAGGTAAGGTTATACTATACCAAAATGTCAGCTAGCAAAAATCAGTTTCAATGGTTCTAAGATGGCTGCCTCCAATGACTGAAAAGGTGGTCAGGGCTGGATCTGGTCTTTTGATGATGTTCAGAGAGAGAGCTATGGAGCTCTAGAGATCGATCCTTTCTGTCAGCCCATACCATCTTTTTATCCTATCTTAGAAAGGGCTTGGCCAAGTTTTATCATTAACTAGTGACCTCACTTTATAATCAATATAACCTCCCTCTAGTATTTTACCCTAACACTAGATGGCACTAGTATTCCATACAAAAATCAAACCACTCACTTCTTTCTCTTATCTAATATACTAGCAATAAATGTTATCTAAGGTTTCAGACAAAACCTTGAGAAGATCTTGAATAGACAATGGCTTTTTTACTTCGTCAACCACCTGGTTTATCCTTGTACAATGTTATATTGGCCTTTTCAATAAAATATAATAATAATGAACTGTTATAAATTTTTGATCTAGATAGTTTATTTTATTAGGACAACATTGTATATGTAAGCGATGAATACACATGCTGTACTTGGGGGTTCAATCTGTTTTTTTATACTTTTATAATCGGTCTTCCACATCCCCATATGTTAAAAATTTTTGTCTGCTGAAATATAATAACTTGACACTCTCTAGTACTGCTTAGTTATGCCAAACTTTGGGTAGTAATTAGAATACTACTTTAACTTACCTACTGCATGCTGATCTTGGCCTGATACTTCAGAATTCTGTGTAGTCATTATACTCCACCGTTAGCATTGACTTCTTCTCTTGTCCTGATCATTGAGAGTTATGTGTAGGCCGTATAATCCACTGTTAATATCTAGCTACTGTGGATTCTGCTGCGGTCTGTTCTGATCATGGCGAGTTAGCATTCAGCCTTTTGAGAATACACATTACCCGCTGCAGCATGTCCTGCTGAGTTAGGATGAGATTATACTCGACCGTTAATATCTACCAGCTGCAGATGCTGTCTGTCATGATCATACAGAGTTATGTCAAGCTAGTTGTTTGTCCTTTGTAGCTATGTGAAGTTCTTATACAACACCATCAGCTGTCCTGATAAAGTTGATTTTTCAATTTACAAATGAAACTACAATGTTAACTTTACCAACGGCTGCTGTCCAGATGAAGCTGACTTGTATGCCTCAGAATATAACATTAGCTATAACTGCTGCTGCTGTCCTGATCAAGTTGATTTGTT
Organism: Bufo gargarizans; assembly: GCF_014858855.1. NCBI lineage: Eukaryota > Metazoa > Chordata > Amphibia > Anura > Bufonidae > Bufo > Bufo gargarizans. Next base: position 152,212,244 of record NC_058082.1, read on the forward strand.
ATGTATATGCCTCATAATACAACACTACCTGCTGCTGCTGTCATGAAAAAACGTATTTATGTGTAGGCCTTATACTACACTATTAAGATGTACTTACTGCTGTTGTCTGTCCGAACCCTGCTGACTTTCAACGTGGACTAAAGGCTCCTTTACTGATAAGTCTGCAGTTAAAATTATACAAAAACATAACCTTATAGAAAAAAAAAGTATGGAATCAATATAACTTAAGAAAACTTTTTTAATAACAAAAAAATTAGAATAAAATTAAGGGAACTTTTGCAGTTCTTCCTGCAGGCTTGCGAGCTCCTTCAGGTCCTCCCCATATTGGCATTCAAATTCCTGCAGCATTCTTTGGGATTTTTGAATGAGGGCTCTTAATTGCCTGATTTTCCCATGCCTCTTTTGAATTAGAGCAATTTTAGCAGAAATTTTCTTGATTACTGTTATGAAAACACAAGAGATAAATATATCAATTAACAATAAGTCATTTATTGAATTGTGTGTAGTATGTAGTTAAGTGCAGAGAATTTGAGTGTCATTTTTAAAGTATACCATAATAAATGTAGTTATATATTAGATTATTTAGTGACATTTTAGTAGTTTTAAATAAAATTTGTTGTGTTATATAATATTAGTTTATGTAGATTAAAGAGTTATTGTGCATGTCTGTTGTTTGATATTACTGTGGTTTTTGTTGTCCCATTATTATTGTTAATTTTATGATCTTCATCACCTGCTATATGATTGTAGGGTGCAGTGTTTCATGACTTTCAAAATTGCTCCGTACTATTTTTGTGCCAAATATAAAATATTTGCCCTGGGGACAAAATGGCTCATTAACCGTGGTCTAATAGCCGATCTACTAGTCCAGAGCAGCTAGCCAATTATATAAAATAAGGCCTTTTCAGGTATTTGTCAAACACCTGCTGTCTAGATCTCTCCTATTGGACGTATTTCAAAGACATAAGCATTGCTGCTACGTAGCTGAAGGGGGGGGGGGGGGTAAGTAGGTGTCATGTGGAGGTGACAAATGCTAAAAAGGACTGTACGACAGCACCTGTTGCCTTAGAGGTGAAGCAGGGGACACCAGTTTTTTGTTCCCCTGCAAGCGCTGATATTGGCTGTTACAACTCTACAGCCAATTAAATAAATTCACATATGTGGTGGTGTTCAGGTGAATTATATGCTAAAAGTGGAACTGCACTGGGGTGCATTTAGTCCTGTAACCACTTATTTAATAAAAAAAAATGTGTGTAAATTCATTATTTTTTTTTTTTGTCAATTTGAACTTTTTTTTCTAGAAGACAATCGTTGGCTCATTATGTAAAATTGCGGATTGATCTAATTGCTTAGCATATTCATTGAGGGGTGTAGTTTGCCTAATTAAATAACTTTTTTTTGTTTTCAACTCTAGGGTCACATAAGGGCGTCTTCTCTTAACATGCGACATAGCTTCCAATTACCATTAATTTAAATCCTTTAGCCTAAAGCCATATTGTGCTCCTTGCAGTCGGAAGCCTGCTGTGCGACCAAAGTTAAGGGTTTTGTGCACAACTGTTTGTAAATATACATATTGTTTGTAATACGTTTAAGATTTTTTTATGATTTAAACACTACAATGTTTTCAAATAAAATAGTTCGTAATTTATAATTTGTTCAAATTATTTTAATTTTTTTAACATTTTAATAGATTACCGTTGGACAATTAAATCGTTAACAGACTTTATAGGATAAATTTGGATTAAATAGAGGGTGTGTGGTTTCTGAAATGGGGTTATTTATTTGTCGCTGACACTATGTAGGCCTCAAAAAGTGACTGCATAACCAAACTGTTATTGAATTATATTTCTGTTAATAAATTATATAAACATGATATAGGCATATGGCGATTGTAAACTTATACATTTATTTAATCTCTATTAATCTATATTGTAGTATCATTTGAAATTTTTATTTTGATTATATCATTTTATTTCTAATATTTTTTTAGATTAGTTACTTCGTTAACAAAGATGCCATTAAAATTTTGACTATGTTTTACCACTGTCATGAAGTACAATGTGTAACGATAAGATAGAACTATGCCCGTGAACAGTAAACTTGTTTTAAAGTAATTAGCACAAACATAGATACCGTTTAACATTTAAGAAAAATGTTTAATTAGCGTTAAAGTAGAAATGGGCATTGGGTACTGAGGGTTAATGTTTCTAAATATGTGATGTATACATAATTACAATGATGTGTGCACATATTTACCCTCCTGGTGCGGGGTGGTAACCAGCGCCTGATCCTCTTCCTCGGGAGCTGGGGTGGTGGTATCCTCCTCAGCAGGAGCTGGGCCAGACGTTTTTGGCCCTTGAGAGGGTCCAGGCTCGCCTGACACCTCCACAACAATCCCCACATCAGGTGGGTTGGTGGCACCTCGAGGACTGTGGGAGGGGCCCGCCTGCTCATCCTCCTCTGTGGAGACCTCCACTACATCCAAATCCGCCGTGGTTAGACGGCGGCGGACCGTTGGCGCTGGAAGCCCTGAAATCACACAACATTTGGATTTAGGCTCAATTTAAACGTCCGTAATGTCTTTTTCATATCCACCCACACAAAAAAAAAAAAAAGAACACCGGCAATGTGCGTGACGCATTTTGAAGACCGCACGTCAATGTCAATAATATAATATGACTATTCTTGGCCTCAATTGAGGACAATAATACAAGGATTATTAATAAATATCATCAGAAATACAGCAAAAAGTATTTGTTAGAAGGTGTAAATATTATATTTAATGTTCATGTTATAAGATCGGATTGTATTGCGATTGTATGTGGGGTCTGATCAATCGGATATTGGCCAGCTGAGCTGATATGTACCTGTCTAGGGTACTTATTACAACAATGATGAATATCTAATCAGACATCATAAAAGACGAAGTTATATTTAGTGCAAAAAGAACTGAAATGTGGACCCAGAAGTGCGGGTCCGCTTTTCTGGAGACGGGACGCACATCGTGCGGCCCCCTTAGAGATGAATGGGTCCTCAAGTCAGTTCAGAAAAATAAATTATGAAATTGAGCACTTGTGAATCGGGTCTTGGCTGTCATTCACGTAGCGGATGTCACGCACGGCATCTGCTCGTGTGAAACAGCCCTAATACAGATTGATGATTGCTGTTTATCTAGATATACACACACACACATACACTACGTGCAGAATTATTAGGCAAATGAGTATTTTGACCACATCATCCTCTTTATGCATGTTGTCTTACTCCAAGCTGTATAGGCTCGAAAGCCTACTACCAATTAAGCATATTAGGTGATGTGCATCTCTGTAATGAGAAGGGGTGTGGTCTAATGACATCAACACCCTATATCAGGTGTGCATAATTATTAGGCAACTTCCTTTCCTTTGGCAAAATGGGTCAAAAGAAGGACTTGACAGGCTCAGAAAAGTCAAAAATAGTGAGATATCTTGCAGAGGGATGCAGCACTCTTAAAATTGCAAAGCTTCTGAAGTGTGATCATCGAACAATCAAGCGTTTCATTCAAAATAGTCAACAGGGTCGCAAGAAGCGTGTGGAAAAACCAAGGCGCAATATAACTGCCCATGAACTGAGAAAAGTCAAGCGTGCAGCTGCCAAGATGCCACTTGCCACCAGTTTGGCAATATTTCAGAGCTGCAACATCACTGGAGTGCCCAAAAGCACAAGGTGTGCAATACTCAGAGACATGGCCAAGGTAAGAAAGGCTGAAAGACGACCACCACTGAACAAGACACACAAGCTGAAACGTCAAGACTGGGCCAAGAAATATCTCAAGACTGATTTTTCTAAGGTTTTATGGACTGATGAAATGAGAGTGAGTCTTGATGGGCCAGATGGATGGGCCCCTGGCTGGATTGGTAAAGGGCAGAGAGCTCCAGTCCGACTCAGACGCCAGCAAGGTGGAGGTGGAGTACTGGTTTGGGCTGGTATCATCAAAGATGAGCTTGTGGGGCCTTTTTGGGTTGAGGATGGAGTCAAGCTCAACTCCCAGTCCTACTGCCAGTTTCTGGAAGACACCTTCTTCAAGCAGTGGTACAGGAAGAAGTCTGCATCCTTCAAGAAAAACATGATTTTCATGCAGGACAATGCTCCATCACACGCGTCCAAGTACTCCACAACGTGGCTGGCAAGAAAGGGTATAAAAGAAGAAAATCTAATGACATGGCCTCCTTGTTCACCTGATCTGAACCCCATTGAGAACCTGTGGTCCATCATCAAATGTGAGATTTACAAGGAGGGAAAACAGTACACCTCTCTGAACAGTGTCTGGGAGGCTGTGGTTGCTGCTGCACGCAATGTTGATGGTGAACAGATCAAAACACTGACAGAATCCATGGATGGCAGGCTTTTGAGTGTCCTTGCAAAGAAAGGTGGCTATATTGGTCACTGATTTGTTTTTGTTTTGTTTTTGAATGTCAGAAATGTATATTTGTGAATGTTGAGATGTTATATTGGTTTCACTGGTAAAAATAAATAATTGAAATGGGTTTATATTTGTTTTTTGTTAAGTTGCCTAATAATTATGCACAGTAATAGTCACCTGCACACACAGATATCCCCCTAAAATAGCTAAAACTAAAAACAAACTAAAAACTACTTCCAAAAATATTCAGCTTTGATATTAATGAGTTTTTTGGGTTCATTGAGAACATGGTTGTTGTTCAATAATAAAATTAATCCTCAAAAATACAACTTGCCTAATAATTCTGCACTCCCTGTATATTTATTATTATGTGTGTGTGTGTGTGTGTGTGCAAAGTACAAAATCAGCCGGTTACATCATACATCACTACCGCACTGTGTGGATAAATATATATATATATATATACACACACACACTCACAGCGAGATAGAGATATATGAGGTAAAGGGATGATTTGCTATGTTTCACAACAGGTAAAAATAAGTAATAATTTGTAACGGGTGATAAAAAAAAAAAAAAGTACCAGGGCAGACTCTCTGACTGTGCTCTTTGACCCAGTCCGGGTGCCTCCTTTTCAGGTCAGACCATTTTTTTACAATTTGAATTTCGTCGTGGGTCCGCCCAAATTTTTTTTGTAAGGCCTTGACGACCTCCACGACAATCGCCCTCTTCTCGGCCTGCTTCCGGGTCCGGTCATAACCCTTCTTCAACATGCGCTGCAGGATAAAGATGCAAACATGTATTACAAAATTTAGGAAATACAAGGATTATTAATAAATATCATCCAAAACACAGCAAAAAGTATTTGTTAGAAGGTGGAAATATTATATTTAATGTTCACGTTATAAGATCGGATTGTATTGCGATTGTATGTGGGTGGGGTATGAGCAATGTGATATTGGCCAGCTGAGCTGATATGTACCTGTCTAGTGAAGCGACGGTACGATATGGGGTGCACCCTGGGTAACGCTAAATGAACCAGCAAATAATGGCAGGAAGAAATTTGTAATTTTTCTCCAGACCAATAAGACATGAGGCCAGATTTATCATTAGCTCAAGTCAGAATAATGGAGTGAAAAAGTCGCAAGAAAATGAGCAAACGCTAAAACTGCGCACAAATTTGCGAGTTTCTCCTGCTCTGCACTATGCTCGCCAGTTTTATGAAAGTGGACGTGTTTTCTTATGTAGATGAATCTCTAGACACATTTACTATTGGAACAATTTAAAAAGTTGCAAAAAAAAAAAAAATGCGCTAGTTCACTCCAGTGAGGACCATGCTTATCTTAGGGCTCTTTCACATCTGCGTTCTTTTCTTCCGGCATAGAGTTCCGCCGTCGGGGCTCTATGCCGGAAGAATACTGATCAGGATTTTCCTAATGCATTCTGAATGGACAGTCCGTCCTTCAGGATGCATCAGGATGTCTTCAGTTCCGGAACGGAACGTTTTTTGGCCGGAGAAAATACTGCAGCATGCTGCGCTTTTTGCTCCGGCCAAAAATCCTGAAGACTTGCTGCAAGGCCGGATCCAGAATGAATGCCCATTGAAAGGCATTGATCCGGATCCGGCCTTAAGCTAAACGTCGTTTTGGCGCATTGCCGGACCCGGCGTTTAGCTTTTTCTCAATGGTTACCATGGCTGCCGGGACGCTAAAGTCCTGGCAGCCATGGTAAAGTGTAGCGGGGAGCGGGGGAGCAGTATACTTACCATCCGTGCGGCTCCCGGGGCGCTCCAGAGTGACGTCAGGGCGCCCCAGGCGCATGGATGACGTGATCGCATGGGGCGCTCTGACGTCATTCTGGAGCGCCCGGGGAGCCGCACGGACTGTAAGTATACCGCTCCCCCGCACCCCGCTCCTACTATGGCAACCAGGACTTTAATAGCGTCCTGGCTGCCATAGTAACACTGAAAGCATTTTGAAGACGGATCCGTCTTCAAATGCTTTCAGTACACTTGCGTTTTTCCGGATCCGGCGTGTAATTGCGGCAAGTGGAGTACACGCCGGATCCGGACAACGCAAGTGTGAAAGAGGCCTTATGAGAGTTTTTAATAGAACATGCGACTTTTTCGTAAGGACGTGCAAATTTTGTAAAGCTGCTTACTGACGGATAAACTGCTACCGTAAAAAGGGATGATCATAAATCTGGCACTATGTGTTTGTGTGTGGTATGCAGTGTGTGGCAGGAAAATGTATATGCAATGTGCATGATATTTCTTTGCTGTCCATACATACATACATACATACTTCTTACAAAGTGCTGTGATGTCAAAACAATACTTATTACAATAATGATGATTATCTAATCAGACATGATTAAAAATAAAGTTATATTTAGTGCGCGTATATATGCGCATAACTGCGCATGCGCGAATATGTAAACATACTATTGCTTAATAATTACTATACTATACAGATATGGTGCGACCATGCATTCAAAATGTTATGACATGAAGTGTTGTACTTACGGTTAGCAGCAGTTCATCCTCTTCGTCATGGAATCTTGTGCCCACCATTTTCTCTTGTGAGGAGTTGAAGATTCACTTTTAAAATGGAGTTGACGTACTCGCGATAAACCACGCCTATGATGCGCGCGCAGGTGCGCGCGCACGTGCGCGCACACAATCTCAACACACTGACTTAGGTGGTGTATGTAGCGAATAAACGAATAGAGAGAATAAGCGAATATATCGAATAGGCAAATTATCTAACAGGCAGCGGTTGGGCGAATATTTGAAAATATATTGATAATCAATGCTATTGATTGACCCTGACGTACTCGCGATAAACCACGCCTATAATGCGCGCGCACGTGCGCGCGAACAATTTCATCACACTTCATATTTTAGGTGGTTATGTAGCGAATAAACGAATATAGCGAATAGGCGAATTATCTAAAAAAATGCTATTAACCCTAGTTAGTTAAAATATACCATCGGAACTGAGTTTTCACTAACGTACGGAAAACTTAGATCCGATGGTATATTTTGACAACACAGTGAAGTGATGCTTGTCGGGTTAGGCTAGGTCTGCACGACGACATTTGTTGCGCGACAAAAAGTTGCGCGACAGATAGGGCACGACATTTGCCGCACGACATTTTGTTGCACTAATGTCGCGCGACAATTGTTATAATGGCAGTCTATGGTGTCGCACTGCAACATGCGACATGTTGCGACTGCGACGCGACAGTCGCAGAAAAATCCATCTCAAATGGATTTTCTGCGACTGTCGCGTCGCAGTCGCAGCATGTCGCATGTTGCAGTGCGACACCATAGACTGCCATTATAAAAATTGTCGCGCGACATTAGTGCAACAAAATGTCGCGCGACAAATGTCGTCGTGTAGACCTAGCCTTAGTGTTAAAATGTATCGCATAATATGTATTATGCGATGCGAAAATTCGAATTATCGCATATGCGAAATAATAACGAATTCGAATATTCGCGAATATTTTACGAATATTCTTTCGAATATTCGCGAAATTTCGCGAATTCGAATATGGGACATGCCGCTCAACACTACTCATAATATAAAGCTCTTCAGTGTAGGATTTATAATTTTTAAACTACAACTGTTTGAAGATGGCAACCGCCAGTGAAGTGAGCAAGTTGGAGCAGTTTGATTTTAACCGCTTTTCTCTGCCCTTGCTGTAAAATGAGTTGCCATAGGAACCCAGGTGTGTGAGCAGCCAGCAGAGTGACAAAAGCTGGAGTGTGAGCTTAAAAATCAGGACATGATTTCTAAACTGCCAGTACTCCATCATTTTCAAGCCCCCCTACACAAATCGTCTGTTAATGTTTTTTTTATAAATGTATGTTTTAATGTAACTGTGAAGCACTTTGGGCAACAACATTGCAATTAAATGTGCTATATAAAAACATAAAAGTTGAAATGCATTTCTCACTCTATCAAGCTTGCCATGTGCACCTTTTAAATTTGATCAATCAATTGGTTAGTGTAATGTTTGCTATCTTTACTCACTCCAAACACTCCACACAGTTAGGCCTCATGCACACGACCGTTGTGTGCATCCGTGGCCGTTGTGCCGTTTTCCGTTTTTTTTCGCGGACCCATTGACTTTCAATGGGTCTGTGGAAAAATCGGAAAATGCACCGTTTTGCAGCCGAGACCGTGATCCGTGTATCCTGTCCGTCAAAAAAATATGACCTGTCCTATTTTTTTTGACGGACAACGGTTCACGGACCCATTCAAGTCAATGGGTCCGTGAAAGAACACGGATGCACACAAGATTGGCATCCGTGTCCGTGATCCGTGGCCGTAGGTTACTTTCATACAGACGGATCCAAAGATCCGTCTGCATAAAAGCTTTTTCAGATCTAAGTTTTCACTTCGTGAAAACTCATATCCGACAGTATATTCTAACACAGAGGCGTTCCCATGGTGATGGAGACGCTTCTAGTTAGAATACACTACAAACTGTGTACAAGACTGCCCTCTGCTGCCTGGCAGCACCCGATCTCTTACAGGGGGCCGTGATCAGCACAATTAACCCCTTCAGGTGTGGCACCTGAAGGAGTTAATTGTACTATCATATCCCCCTGTAAGAGATCAGGTCTTCCAGGCAGCAGGGGGCAGACCCCCCCCCCTCCCCAGTTTAAACATCATTGGTGGCCAGTGCGGCCCCCCCCCCTTGTAATAATTCGTTGGTGGCACTCCACCCAGTTACTCCGCCCACTCTAGTTGTAGACTACTGGTGGAGGCAATAACACTTCACACAATTTCCCCAGAAATTTTAGCTTTTCTAGTTTTATATAAAATATTATAGTAGTCATCCATATCATTTCTACAAGAGACATCATACTGTAGATGTAAAATCATTTGGTGAAATGAATTATTTTTTAAAGGCTACGTACAGCTTCGTGGACAGTTTTTTTATTATTGCATTTTACTTATTTTGGACTAAAAATCATTTTTTTATTGGTCTTCATTAAAAATATTGACACGTTCTGTCACAAAGAGTTAACTGTTTGTCTACTGTGTTTAAATGGTACTTTCACTTGGTGTCGGTCAGCTAATTACGCTTATCTGAAATTTACTAAAAGGTCATAAACACCTATTTAAGCCACATTCTTATCAGTTAGATAAGAACTAAGCTATAATGAGTGTTTATAAGGGTCAGTGATCGGCGATAAGGAGCCTGTCAGCTCCCTGCCTGACGGAGCAGGGAGAAAATACAGATCTTGCTAGTAGATAAACTCAAAGCTGTGCAGGCTAAACATCTCATCATTTTTAATCCTTTCAAGACCAGGCGATTTTCATTTTTCTTTTTTCCTTTTTCCTCCCAGCCATCCGAAAGCCGCAATTTTTTTATTTTTCTGTTCACATAGCTGTATGATGGCTTATTTTTTGTGGGACAAGATGCCCTTTCTAATGGCACTATTTACAGCTGCGTACAATGTGCTGGTAAGTGGAAAAAAATTATAAATAGGGTGAAATTGGACAACAAAATGCAATTCCACAGCAGTTTTTTGGGGTTTGTTTTTACAGCATTCAATATATCATAAAACTGACCAGTTACTTTCATGTGAAGGTCAGTACGAATCTGGTAATACCACATTTGTATATTTTTTATTATGTTTTTCTACTGGAAAAAAAAATACCTTGAAAAAATACTTTTTTTTTTGTCTCCATATTCTCCATATGTGTGTAGAGCTGTAAAGACTACTTTTTTCCAGGGCTATCTGTACTTTTCAGTGATACCATCTTGGGATGTGTACAACTTTTTGATCACTTTTTATTAAATTTTTTGTGGGAGGAGAAGGGACTAAAAACGGCCATTTGAACCTTTTTTCCTTTTTGTCGTTTTGCATTTGGGATAAAAAAAATTTTATTTTAATAGTACAGGCATTTTTGAATGTCGAGATACCAATGATGTCTATTTATTTTTTTTTTCAAAAACATTTTATTTCATTTCCACATATGTCATAATTTATCAGACATACAGTAGTGAAGAATAAAATGTACATATCATATGACTCAAATATCGTACATAATACAAGAATAACTGCATTTCAACCCCCCCCCCTCCCTCCCCCCAACCAACCCCCTCTGGATGTACCTCTTCCCTTATTCAATTGTTAACTTTCTCCTATACCTCTCTATACGTTTCCTAATTCCCTTTCTCACATTTATGAAACCTTCAAGTTTCCTAGAGTTCCTCTAATATCCCTACGTAGATACCATTCAGTGTGCTTAAAATTACTCATGAGAGTTTGTGTATCCTCCACTGATAAATGCTTTGCAATAAATTTCGACCACTTATTTAAAAAAGCTGTTGAGCTCCCAGTCTTATTTGATTCTGCCTCTAATTGGTCCATTAGCAGAAAATACCGCATTAGACCGTGGAACTCCGTATCTGTGGGAATGTTTGGCTCTAGCCATTTGTTCAATAAACATTTCAATGCTACTAGTAGTACCCCATCTATTAGTTTGGGAACTGTGATTGTGTCTGGAAAAGCATGAAACAGAACTACCTCTGGCTCACATGGTACATCAATATGCCATGTGTCCTTGATCCAAGACAGCAACCACTCCCAATATTGCCTTGTTTTAGGACACGTCCATACCCCATGGTCCAGATCTGCTTTTGGAAGACCACATTTCGGACATTCATTAATCCGAGAGTCTGCGTTACACACGTTATTGATATTAAATGCATATATTGCTCTGTGCATTAATTTCAGCTGAGTTTCCCTCCATTTTTCACAAATTACAGCTTTCCTTGTCCTAATCCACCCCTTCATTATTCTCTCTCTCCAACCCTGTGTCACCAAAAGCTTACCCCATCCTCCACAAATTGTTGCAGCCGTTTTATCATTATCGCTATCCCTAAGTTCCCTATAGATGTCAGATAGTGACCACTTATTACCTATCTGCTTGAGTAGGGAGTCGAAACCATTTACTCTGCACTCCTGGGCAACCTGTTTTGATCTAGATTTGCAAAAGTGCAGTACTTGGTAAAATTGCATTTCTTGCCAACCGGAGAGACCAAACTTGTCTCTCAGCTCCGTCAGCGTGAGGTATCTGTGTTCCTGACCATGCAACAAATGCTGCACCGTTGTAATCCCCTTCAGTCTCCATTGTTGTAACAACTTATTGGTGTCTCCCGCCTCAAACTCTGGATGGGACCAAAAAGGCATATATTTAGAAATCTTGAAGGGCAGATTGTGTAGTTTTCTTACTTCTTTCCAAGTAACTATAGTGTCCCTCAGTACTATTGAGCTCTTGATATCCACTGGCATCGAAGCCAAGTGTACATGCAGAAGTGCTCCCAAATCCCACCCTCGGGCTAGTTCTTTTTCCAACACCAGATTCGAATAATATGATGTCTTAGCCAACCAATCCCTACAATGTCGAAAAAGACTGGCTAGATTATATCTTCTAAGGTCAGGAAAGCGGACTCCTCCCTTTTCCGCCGGTAAGTATAATTTCCGTAGTGCTATCCTAGCCCTTTTTTTGGACCATATGAACTGGGAAAAAGCCTTATTTAACTCTATTATATCCCTATGTCTGATTAGGATAGGCAATGTTTGCATTGGGTAAAGCAGTTTGGGTACACTGACCATTTTTACCAAGTGGCATCTACCCAGCACAGTTAGGGGCAATGACTGCCATTTCTCTAACTCCTGCTTGATCTGTTTTATCAACGGTGTATAATTAAGATTATATAAAGAGTGGGGAGAGGGTCCAATTCTGATACCCAAATATTTTATATGCTTTTTTGCAACCGCTACAGGACAATCTCGCAATTGTAACTGATTTTTTGGGGGTGTGGTACCTAAATACAGGAGTTCACATTTTTCTATATTGGCTCTAAATCCCGAGCTCTTCCCAAACTCCTCAATCACTTTAAATATTCGCTGTACATCTCTAGAGGGGTTTGCCAGAAACATTATTATGTCGTCTGCGAAGAGTGACAACTTCACCTCTTTTGACCCTATCTTTATACCCTCAAAGATTTCTGAATTTTCTAAGTATCTGGCTAGTGGCTCAATAGCTATATTGAACAAAAGCGGCGAGAGGGGACATCCCTGTCTCGTCCCTTTTAGTAGAGGGAAAGATTTCGAGAGAAAGCCTGGCAATGCTATTTGTGCCCTGGGATCCGAATATAAGGCTGAAATGAACGTCCGGAAGGCTCCTTTTATATTCATTGCGTCTAAAACCTGCCCCAGCCATCCCCAAAGCACACTATCAAACGCCTTTTCGGCGTCTATTGTAAGGAGTGCCGGCGTCTCTCCTACATGCGATTTCCTAGCAACAAAATCCAAGACAGTCAATACCCTTCTCATATTGAACACCGCTGATCTACCCTTAACAAAACCCACCTGAGATGGCCCAATTAAATTCGGCAATTTGTCAGCTAGTCTATCAGCCATTATTTTAGAAAAAAGTTTGTGATCCACATTAATTAAGGATATAGGCCTATAGGATGAAGGCAAAAGCAGATCTTTCCCTGGTTTTGGTAGTAAGCGTATATAAGCTGTATTATTAGTCAGTTTCGTGACTTTACCCTCCAAGACCCTATTGAAGCTTTCTGTAAGCACTTTAGTTATGTCATCTTTCATCATTTTATAAAATTCCCCAGTATATCCGTCCGGACCTGGTGCTTTTCCTGAGGGCATGTTTTTAATTGTCCTGGACACCTCTTCTACCGAAATAGGCTTATTAAGTTCGAGGAGCTGACTGTCTTGGAGCCTAGGTATGTTTTTCTTGTCAAGATAATGAGTTAGGGATGGCTGGGCCTCTGGTCCCACTGAGTACAATTTCATGTAATATTGTCTAAAAATCTCTAAGACCCTCTCAGGTTTATTCTGCCTATTGCCCTGCTCATCTAGCAACATCGGGATGACCATTTGACTTCTTGGTCCTTTAGACAGCCTTGCTAGTAGCCTCCCAGATTTATTCCCATATTTAAATAATTTAGACTCTTTCTGTGAGCTATACATCCCTTCCCATCTGGTATACCACAGCTCATAATTTTTTTTTGCAGTAAACCATTCTAGTTTAGAGTGTTCAGACGGGCAATGGATAAATTCAGAATACGTCTTTCTAAGAGTATTAGCAACTTCACCTAGCTTCTTTTTGGTTCTTGCCTTTAGCGCATGTACATAGGACATTATTTTACCCCGCAAAACTGCCTTTTCTGTATCCCATAATAACGTTGGGTCCTCACTATGTTGGGCATTATCTTCCTGAAACTCCATGTGCCAACTTCGTAATATATCTTTGAAATTTTCATTTTCTCCTAAGAAGGCCGGAAACCTCCATATATAGTCAGATCCTTTTTTAAATTGTTCTTTAAGATCTAGTTGTATTGGGGCGTGGTCTGATATAACCATATCTAAAATCTTGGGATTCTCGATTTTTGTGAACATAGAAGCATTTACAAGTAGATAATCGATACGAGACCATGAATCATTAGGAGCCGAGTAGAAAGTGTATTCCCTCCCTTCAGGATTGGCTATTCTCCAAGGGTCCATGAGGTCATGGTCTCGCATCAACTGTTCTAATACTCGTTCTCTCCCTACTGTCATCTTTTGCCTCGGTCTAGCCAGCTTACGATCCTCCCTGCCTTCCAACACCGTGTTCATGTCTCCCCCCACTATAACATTCCTTTGCTGTAAATTGTTCAAATGACCCCCTATCTCTGCAAAAAACTTCTTATTTTCTCCATTAGGCCCATATATGTTAACTAACCCTATCTCCCCCACAGGTGATTTCATAGTTACTACTTGCCATCTGCCAGCGTGATCATTCCCATGTGTTAATATATCAGCTTGTATTTTCTTATGGAAAAGTATTAGAGTTCCTCCCTTCCGGTTAACTGACTCTGAACCTAACACTTTCCCCACCCACATTTTCTCCATGCGAACAAAATCTTCTGCTCCCAAATGGGTCTCCTGTAGCAATGCAATGTCTGCCCTGCATTTTTGCAGATGTTTCAAGATCATATTCCTCTTGGCCGGGGAACGAAGCCCCTTCACATTCCATGATATAACTCGCATTATAGTAGTATCGCATACAGAGAATGTGGCCTAGGTACATGAGCATACATCCAGACTAACTTCAAACCCCATCCCGCCCATAACAGTTTTCCCGGCAACTGGCCAGGAACTATATTCCCACTAGTTCCATAACTTTCTATAACCCTGTGTGATAACATATCCCTCTTCTCTCTCTCTATTGACTTCACCTTTTTCCAACATGGTCAGTCAATTCCTCAATTTGACATCGAACCACTATATAAACCTTTTAAAAGTCTGATATAATCAGTCCGAAGAACTCAAGTCCTTCTAAACACAATGAACATGAGAATTTGCTTTACATTTACCGCCTTCAGCGTGCAGGCCGCTTTCTCGATTCTCCGCCTGTGTCCATATTTGACGCTACAGCATCTCTTCCATCCTCCATGAACTTGGCCGGCGTGTCTGGTAGTCGATGTCGTCCTGGGAGCCTTGACGACAGATGTTGCAGGCCCAGTTGGTTCTTTGCCTCTTCCGCAGATGTATAGGTAGATGACGTACCATCCGAGTGGAATATTTTGAGGATCGCTGGGTATAAGAGCGCAAACCTTGTATGCCTCTCATATAATTCAGAGCATATGCCTGAGAACTCTCTTCTCCTCTTCTGCACCTCCATGGAGTAGTCCCCAAATATCAGCACTCGTTGGCCTCGGATTTCAAATGAAGACCCCTGTCTCTTGTACTGCCGCAATATGGCCGTCTTATCTGTAAAGTCTAGGTACTTCACTATGACAGGTCTCGGTCTCTGCTGCAGCGCTGACGCGCCCTTTGAGTTGCGGTCAGCCCCTGATCTCAGGTCCGGGCCTATTCGGTGGGCTCTTTCTACCTTGCACGGTTTTTCAAGACCCAGGGCCGATGGTATCTCCTGTTCGCATATTGCAATCAACTCTTGAGCTGGTATAGATTCCTTCAGTCCCACAATGCGCAGGTTGCTCCTTCGCGAGCGATTCTCCAGATCGTCCACTTTTAGTTTCATGGACGCTGTCTCCCTTTCAGCTTTCTCCAGCCGCAGACGCATATCGGAGCAGGAGTCCTCCAGAATTTGTATACGAGATTCTGTGATCTCCAGCCGTGACCCATGCTCCGCTACCTTTGCTTGTAGGGACTGAAGCGTGTGTCCCACTGTGCTGGCAAGTGATTCCTGCAGATCAGGTAGAATTCTGTTAGCCACTTCTATCGCCAGCTTGACATAATCAATGCTCGTATCATCTCCCCTGAGCTCAGTTTCTTCCAGATCTGAGCGGTCTTCCATTGCTTCTCGCTGTGTAGACCCGGGAGCGTCTTCCTCCTCCCCCTCGCGTTCCCGCGCTGCAGTTTTCAAAGGTTTATTTTGAGCTTTAGACTTGCTCCTCGTCCCCATATTTAAGATGTAACGATCCATAAACTGCCGCTGCACTAGCGGTGCCGATCTTCCCGAATTTTATCCGGTATGTTGGGGATAATTATCTTGCTGAGGTTTGACTGCACGGAGCCGAAGTTAGCTGCGTCTCACCATGCTGGCGCCGGAACCGGAAGTCCATGATGTCTATTTTTTTATGTTTCTTTATTCGTATTGGGGAAGGGGGTGATTTGAATTTTTATATTTTTTATTTATTTTTATATTAATAAAACATTTTTTAATTAAATTTTTATTTTTACACTTTATTTATAACAATAAATCAATGTACTGCTTTTCTTGTAGATTCCACGCATTAGCATTGGAGTCTACGAGGATTTTACTGTATTTCTATTGAACCCTGCTACAGGCAGGGGCTCCATAGAAATTACTAAGCAGCACCCTCTTGTCAGGAGGGCAAGGGCTGCTGTTAACACTATGTGGCTCCACCGATCCCCGCCGGGGAGATTCGGAGAACACCTGGAAGCACACACTTCCGGGTTTTCAGCATTCAGATGCTCGTGGTCATGATTGAACACGGCATCTGAAGTGTTAAATGTCCGTGATCGGCATTACCACTAGTTGCGGACATTAGCCGCAGGTTTCTGCTGTATGAAACAGCAGGCATCCGGCAGCTATGGCGACCTGCTCCACTCAGCAACAGGCACCATCTTTAAACTCCCAATCGCCGACGTTAATAGCATTAGTATGGCAATTGGAAAGAGTTAATAAAAACCAATAAAAAAAAAAAGATTTTTAGCTCAAAATGAGTACAATGCAATAACAAAAAAAATTGCCACCAAAGGTGTACATAGCCTTTAAATTAAATTAAATGCTTGATCATGGTATCATCATATTTATGACTTGGTATTTTTGGTCACAACTGTCTTGCATTGTGTCTGATTACTGTATTGGTCACTATTAGGCTATTTTCACACCAGTGTTAATATTTTCCAGTATTAAGATCCATCATTAGGTCTCAATACCGGAAAAAAAAACGCTTCCATTTTGTCCCCATTCATTGTCAATGGGGACAAAACTTAGCTGAACAGAAAGGAATGCTCCGGTTTGCTTTCCGCCCTGGGAGGTGGAGCAAGATGGATCCGTCATAACCCATAATGCAAGTCAATGGGGACGGATCTGTTTTCTCTGACACAATCGGACACAATAGAAAACAGATCCGTCCCCCATTGACTTTCAATGGAGTTCATGGTGGATCTGTCTTGGGTATGTTAAAGATAATACAACCGGATCCGTTCATAACGGATGTAGATGGTTGTTTTATAAGTAACAGAAGCATTTTTGCTGAACCCATTTTGCTCCCGAAGTTTTATTCACTTGAATGGTGCCATTACAGAGATCTACCTGTCCCCTAACAGGCCTCAGCTGAAGCCTGTGCTGCCATAACAAGAGAGCAGTGCTATTCTGAGCCCCTTCAAAGTCAGCATAAGAAATACCCACGCCTCCCTTCTAAGGATGAGAAAACCAGTTCAGACCGAACTGGGTTGGGTCCAAACTTTGATATTTTTCGGATGGCAGACGAACCCGAATATTTTGGAATTAATCTACTAAAACGGCATGTAGCACAATTTTAGTGCACATGTCAGTGGGAAAAAAAGCACTATGGAGGAAGAAGAAGGGGTCTCACATAAACCTGAGAGGAAGTGGGGGGAGGGGGGGGGGCTTCCAGCCTGACAGACAGATTGGATGAGCCAATCAGTGCTGCAGCAGGCAAGGAGGTGTGCACAGTAATATACCAATTCTAATTGCATTAGGATATTTATTGGGCGATTTATGGATCAAACACCTGTTGAGAATTTTGCCATTAAGCTCCTTGTTAGAGAACAACAAGATGTGCAAAAAGTACTCAAACATTGAACAGTTGGACATGTGCATTCAAAGTTTAGAGAAGGTCATATTAAGTTCACCTGTAAAGGTTAGAGTGCACTTTAGGTTTATCCTGAAATTTCACCCACAAGCCAAATATCCCTAACTTTTTGTGAGTAGTGTATGTGTTTATCACAGACATGTTTCAATTCACCTACATGACTTAACTTTTCAAGCACATGTATAAGAAATGGATTACAGGACGGAATGTTAGTATGGCTGATATTAACTAAAATAACTTTCACAAGCGGAAATGACCCTCAGTATTATTGTGACCCTGCCTTAACATACCGTATATCCTGTTGCATAACCAAAAATAAAGGGTGCACCTCCTTGGTTGTGTGATCAGTGACTAAGCACCACAAGCAGGTTATACTTTGTCAATCTTAGCTCAATCACATTAAGTTTTTTCGATTAGCTGATTGTCCTGTAACTCTTCCACTATTGTAGATGAGCGAGGTTCACGTTATACAAACAAAGGTAAATTAGCTGGTCTTAGCAGGGAATACTATCTAGGCTGGGATGTCCTATCTCACACTTTGTACTTGCCAAGAGACACTCCACCACAGCTCTGGTTCCTGCAATAAAAATCCCTAAGGGGTATTTTTCTCCAGAAATTAACCCTTTTGTTGCCAGTGATACGCAGTTATGTCCCCTTTTCATTCGTCTGAACATCTGAAAACTCCCACTAAGATCCCACCAAGTCTATGCTGCTTCGCACAGTCTCACACTAAGCTCTCAACATCTTCAACATGTCTGGCAACAAGCTCTCTCTCTTTTTCTCTCTGTTGCACACACTCTGCTCCCTAATTACATTTCCTTGTTTTTAAATGGCTTTCTATATTCCAAGTTTTTCTTAGTTATGTCGAGTAGGCAGTTTCACTAAATGACAATCAAGCCACACTTCAGGTCAACACCAACTTATTTCACTAACTCTAACAGTAGCAATGCTTTCACTAGACAATAGCACCATCTATATGGTACAAGTCTATCAGCACCACTTACTAGCTCATCCTTTACTCCATAACTCAGGCCTCATTTGGAAAGCAGACGAATTGTTCTTCTATCAGAATTGACTGACTTTCTACCGACAACCTGAATGGACTGACTTTCTACAGGCTCGTGCTATGTTCTCCATCATCAGGTCCACCTCCGCTGTTTCCAGTCTTCCCTGCCTCTCAGCAGAGGGAAAAGTTTGCTCCTACTGGTAATCAAGTCCCTCTGGCAAAAGTCAGGAACAAAGTCCCAATGTTGTCAAAATGCACTTTCTACCCTCTCGCCTATACCCACCCCTATCAGCACGGTGGAGCAGCACATCAGCATCACCATGCTCCATCCAGGTTTATTCTGGGCCTATCTAGTTCTCTGTAACCTCTACAACAGTCTATCAAAAGATTCAGAAGGCTCCTCATTCCCAGCATGGGTACAAAGTGCAATGCCGCATGACACCATAGCTAGTCTTTCAGCCAACAAATGAAAAAGAACAAGTACATACTGCAACACATACTGTATATTCACAGTTTCTTAGAAAAAGATGGAGTTCATTTAACCGCTTCAGCCATACTTACCTGTATGTCATAGTGGCTGAGAGAATGTGTTGTGCAGGCTGCTGCACTGAGTTTGTTCCATAAATGGCGGTGCCGGCTGTACAATACAGCAAGCACCCAGCCACAATAACTGGGATTAGTAATAATGCTGAACCCTGTCATTTAACCCCTCAGATGCAGCATCCAACAGTGATTAAGACATCTGTGGAGTTAGGCAGAGACAGGCAGCTCCCTCTGCCTTCTGACCAAAGACCTCGCAGTGCAATTATGGGGCTCCGGTCAGTTACAATGACAACCAGGGGCCTGCTGAAGGTTCCCAGGCCTGTTATGGTAATCAACCTGCAAGACTGTGGAGGAGGAACAGCTCAACAAGTAGAGCGGTAGTATCCCAATCACCATAATAGCTCTCTATTATGGTGTATCGGACAAGGTATCAAAAGTTCCAATATTCTGGCCCCCTAAGGGGGCTACAAGTTATTATGTAAAAAATTAAAAATAAATTAATATAAAAAATTCAAATCACACCCCTTTCCCAATTCTATATACAAAAATAAATAATAGAATAAATTATCAGATATTGCAGCATCCGAAAATGTCTGAACTATTAAAATATAAAAATATTCTTCCTGCGTGGTGTATGACATAATGGAAAATCACCTTATCCCCCCCCCACTCACCCCCCAAAAAATTGTGATGTACCCCAAAAATGGTACCAATAAAAAAATTGTTTGTCCTGCAAAAAAGAAGCTCTCATACAGAATTGTAAACAGAAATATAAAAAAGTTATGTTTTTGTAAAAGTAGTAAAACAAAAAAACCTATACAAATTGTCGTAGTCAAATTCAGCCACAGAATAAGCATATTATGTCATTTTTAGCGCACACTAAACAACATAATATCAAAAAACAAAAAAAGGGTTATAATTGTGTGTTTTTTTCAATTTCACCCCACAAATATTTTTTTGCCCATTTTCTAAAACAGGGTAAATTAAATGGTGCCATTAAAAAATTCTACTTATCCCGCAAAAAATGAGTCCTCATATATGCTTTATGAACAGAAAATTAAAAAAATGGCTATTGGAATGTGGGGAGGAAAAGTCAAAGATGTAAAAAACAAAAATTGGCCCGGTTAAAATAACATGCAACTGCAAAATGATATATAGCATTCCATTAGCTGCAAGATAGATGAATTCTATGCACAACATACAGGGAGTGCAGAATTATTAGGCAAGTTGTATTTTTGAGGATTAATTTTATTATTGAACAACAACCATGTTCTCAATGAACCCAAAAAACTCATTAATATCAAAGCTGAATATTTTTGGAAGTAGTTTTTAGTTTGTTTTTAGTTTTAGCTATTTTAGGGGGATATCTGTGTGTGCAGGTGACTATTACTGTGCATAATTATTAGGCAACTTAACAAAAAACAAATATAAACCCATTTCAATTATTTATTTTTACCAGTGAAACCAATATAACATCTCAACATTCACAAATATACATTTCTGACATTTAAAAACAAAACAAAAACAAATCAGTGACCAATATAGCCACTTTTCTTTGCAAGGACACTCAAAAGCCTGCCATCCATGGATTCTGTCAGTGTTTTTATCTGTTCACCATCAACATTGCGTGCAGCAGCAACCACAGCCTCCCAGACACTGTTCAGAGAGGTGTACTGTTTTCCCTCCTTGTAAATCTCACATTTGATGATGTACCACAGGTTCTCAATGGGGTTCAGATCAGGTGAACAAGGAGGCCATGTCATTAGATTTTCTTCTTTTATACCCTTTCTTGCCAGCCACGCTGTGGAGTACTTGGACGCGTGTGATGGAGCATTGTCCTGCATGAAAATCATGTTTTTCTTGAAGGATGCAGACTTCTTCCTGTACCACTGCTTGAAAAAGGTGTCTTCCAGAAACTGGCAGTAGGACTGGGAGTTGAGCTTGACTCCATCCTCAACCCGAAAAGGCCCCACAAGCTCATCTTTGATGATACCAGCCCAAACCAGTACTCCACCTCCACCTTGCTGGCGTCTGAGTCGGACTGGAGCCACGGGCCCATCCATCTGGCCCATCAAGACTCACTCTCATTTCATCAGTCCATAAAACCTTAGAAAAATCAGTCTTGAGATATTTCTTGGCCCAGTCTTGACGTTTCAGCTTGTGTGTCTAGTTCAGTGGTGGTCGTCTTTCAGCCTTTCTTACCTTGGCCATGTCTCTGAGTATTGCACACCTTGTGCTTTTGGGCACTCCAGTGATGTTGCAGCTCTGAAATATGGCAAAACTGGTGGCAAGTGGCATCTTGGCAGCTGCACGCTTGACTTTTCTCAGTTTATGGGTAGTTATTTTGTGCCTTGATTTTTCCACACGCTTCTTGCGACCCTGTTGACTATTTTGAATGAAACGCTTGATTGTTCGATGATCACGCTTCAGAAGCTTTGCAATTTTAAGAGTGCTGCATCCCTCTGCAAGATATCTCACTATTTTTGACTTTTCTGAGCCTGTCAAGTCCTTCTTTTGACCCATTTTGCCAAAGGAAAGGAAGTTGCCTAATAATTATGCACACCTGATATAGGGTGTTGATGTCATTAGACCACACCCCTTCTCATTACAGAGATGCACATCACCTAATATGCTTAATTGGTAGTAGGCTTTCGAGCCTATACAGCTTGGAGTAAGACAACATGCATAAAGAGGATGATGTGGTCAAAATACTCATTTGCCAAATAATTCTGCACTCACTGTAGATGAATTCAATAAAGATTAATGTTTTATAATTCTCTGTATGACATTGCACCTTCTTGTTGGATATATCTGATATTGTTGTATTAGGTAGACTTTTCTCCTGTAGTGTTCTTTTTCCTGTTATATTGTTTTATTATTCATTTTTTTTATGCCATAACACTTGATGATTATCATTTTCTAAGCTTCAACTTCTAAGCTGGAGCCTGACAACATTCTGGCCTTGATTTATATTAATGTTACACCACCTGCTGGCTACTTTATAAAAAAACAATGTGTTTTCAAAAACAAATGTTTTCTATTACTAGTATTGATTGAGCACTGTAGAATAATGGAAGTCAAAGGGAGAACCCGAGCATTAAACCAGGTACCCCCTGCTCTGAATAGGGGAGGGTGCCTGGTTCATAGGAAAATGTCAGAAATGTATGGAAACACCACCGAAATGATTCTGTAACAGCATGGGGAATGTCTGGATGCATCTTGGACTTTCAGGTCGCTGCTGGGAATGATGTTGTCCGAATAGTACACAACTTTTACAGACTGACAATAATACGCACAAATCAGAATACAAAATCGATTTTAGAGGAAAAATTGATAGGAAACATTTTTTCCTGTTTATTTACTTGTATATAAAGTGCAAGTGCTAGCAAAAATTACAAGGAAGAGGCACTCCAATACAACCTGTATATCACATAAAGGTGGGCCTCATTCACATTGTGGTACAATTGTTCATGTAGTGGGACTCCTACGCTCATAAATCATATGCACAAAGTGAAAGGGCTGCCAAAAATTACAAGGAACCTGTACTCCAATACACCCCTTATTACACATAAAGGAGGGCATCATACACAGCCTTGAAAAATTATGATTGATGGTCTGCTGGTGACCGTTAAAAATATTTGGATCAAGGGCCTGCTGATCTGACCATCTAAAACATTATGGGTGAGGGCCTGCTGCCACTTTGGTGACTCTAGTTAACCTGGGGCTGATCGCACATCCCCGTGATGGCGACGATCCATTCGGATGTCTGGCCTATCAACTTTCAATGTTATTGTCAGCACAAACAATTGTAACTATGGGTAATGGGGAATCAGTGTTTGATTCAGGAAAGGGAGCCTGAGAAATGGCTACAGCTACCACATCCAAGCAAGGCAGCAAGCGCTAAAATTACCTATTAGGTATAATTAGGTGAGGGCAAGCAGGTGAGCTAACCCAGCAAAATATTTTAGGTGTGGGCCTGCAGGTGAGCTGACCCTCTAAAAAATTATATGCGAGGGCCTTTAGGTGAGCTGACCCTGTAAAAGATTTGAGGTGTGGGCCTGCAAGTGAGCTGACCCTCTAAAAAATTAAATGCGAGGGCCTTTAGGTGAGCTGACCCTGTAAAAGATTTGAGTTGCAGGCTTGCTGGTGAGCTGACGCTGTAAAAGATTTGAGGTGCGGGCCTGCTGGTGAGCTGACCCTGTAAAAGATTTGAGGTGTGGGCAGGTGGTAAGCTGACCCAGTAAAAGATTGTAGGTGAAGGCCTGCAGCTGAGCTGACCCTCTAAAAAATTATATATATACAAGGGCTAGAAGTCATGGTCAATCCAGGCCTTGTTAATTTTTATAAGAGTCAACCTGTCAGCATTTTCAGTTGCCAGGCGGATACACTTATCTGTTATAATGCCACCAGCAGCACTAAAAATAAGCTCAGACAAAACACTAGCGGCAGGGCAGGCCAGCACCTCCAAAGCTTAGAGTGCCAGTTCGTGCCACGTGTCCAGCTTGTACACCCAGTAGTTGTAAGGCACTGAAGGATCATTGAGGATGCTGACACGGTCTGCTATGTACTTCTTCACCATCTTCCAAAAATTTCTCTCCTTGTGGCAGTAGGCCTAATATCAGGGTGAGGGTACAGGCGGGGTGTCATGAAACTGTCCCAGGCTTTGGAGAGTGTTGCCCTGCCTCTGTTGGAACTGCTGTGTGTTTCCCTTGTCTCCCCTCTTCGGTTGGACAAGGTACTACGGACTCTGCCACCAGTGTTGTCAGATGGAATTTTCTGGAGCAATTTTTGAAAAAGGATCTTCTGTTATTGCACCGTTTTGCTCGTCCTCTCCACCAGAGGAAAGGGAGATGAGAAGTTCTCTTTGTAGCGGAGGTCGAGGCGTTTAACGAGAGGGTCACGGGAAAGGCAGCATAACATAAAGTCTCTTGTTATGCTGTCTCTTGAGACAGTAATTGCGGTTGACTCATTGGCAACTGTGTCTCATCATCATCCACCTCATTAAACTCTAATTTCCGTTCACCACCATCATGTTTTTCTGACTGTGGATGCTCAAGAGGTTGGGAATCAGGTCACAAGATCTCATGTCCCTCTTCAAGCGTGCTTGGTAAGAGGGCCAAATCAAGTATTGGCACTGAAAAGAGCTCCTCTGAATATCCGAGTGTGGGATCACTTGTTTGGCTACACTGTAAATGGTGAGAGGAAGGAGGATCAGGGTGAGGATTGTGTGGACCAGACTCCTGGCTACTGAGACTGGACCTGGTGGGAGACAGGGTGGTGCTTATCTGACTGAATGCATTATCTGCTGCAATACAACCGACCACCTGCTCGCACTGGGCTGACTTTAAGAGTGGTGTCCTGCGCTCCCCTGCAAACTGGGACTTGAAGCTAGGTCTCTTGGATGATTGTTTTTCTTATGCAGCAGGCACTGTTTCTCCATGCCCAGGGCCAAGGCCTCTGCGTGCACCATCAGCATCATGGCCACTTCCCCGTCCCCTTCTGCTCGTCTTCTTCATTTTAAATGTGATATATTCTTGAAAGTATGTCACATGTACAGTAGCGTAGGATTTTGAAGTGTATGCACAAAAAAATTGACAACAGTATTTGTGATGAGGAAACGTTATACAGGACTGGTACCACAGGTAATGTCACAGTTCGCAGTGTCTACGGAAAAAGTACACTGGATGTCACTGATATTTTAGGGATGCGCACACTTTAGACAGGAGATGTGGCGCGGATAATTTAACTGTCAGCAGGGGATACTGTTTACGGAAAAATTACACTGGATGTCACTGATATTTTAGGGATGCGCACACTTTAAACAGGAGATGTGGTGTGGATAATTTAACAGTCCGAGGCGGACGCCGTCTACGGAAAAACTGCACTGAATGTGACTGATATTTTAGGGATGCGCACACTTTAGACAGGAGATGTGGTGCAGATAATTTAACAGTCCGCAGCAGACACGGTCTATGGAAAAACTACACTGGATGTCACTGATATTTTAGGGATGCGCACACTTTAAACAGGAGATGTGGCCGAATAATTTAACAGTCCGCAGCGGCCTATTACACGGTATTTAGCGCAAGATGCGCTAAAAATATATATTGCTGCTGTCCCACACAATAGTCCTTAGAAGGACTTTTGGGGGTCTGAAATTTTTTGGGGATAAAAATCTTCCTATTACACTCCCTACACTGTCTGTCCCTTGCTATGCACAGATCTCCCTAACACTGAGCAATTTAGCGCAGATTGCGCTACAAAAATATATTGCTGCTGTCACACACAGTAGTCCTTACAAGGACTTTTGGGTCTCTGAAACGTTTTTGTACACTTATAATATTCGATTACACTCCCTACACTCTCTGTCCCTTCCTATCCTCCTCTCCCTAACTTAGGCCTCATGCACACAGCCGTGTTCCGCGGCGAGAGCAGTCCGTGGTATGCGGGGTTGGATTCCTGTTGAGAGCAGGAGCGCACAGCGTCATTGGTTGCTATGACGCCGTGCGATTCATGCCGCCGCTGCACTGCAGTAATACACTATATGAGTGTATTACTGTAGTGCAGTGGCGGCGTGAAGCGCACGGCGTCATAGCAACCAATGACGCCGTGCGCTCCTGCTCTCAACAGGAATCCAGGCCGTGTTACCATGGACCGCTCTCAGCTGCGGAACATCGCTGTGCGCATGAGGCCTTAGAATGAGTCGAACACGCGTCATCGGGTGCTATATAGCACCCGATGACGTGTCCCGGCCAGCCAATCAATGTAATGCTAATAGCCAACATGGCTACTGGCATTACAGTGAGCGCAGTACTTACCTGCACATTTATTAACTGCTTAGCAGCCACAAAACTGTATTTGGCAGAGCCTAATCTCTCAACATTATCTATTGCCATTGTGTTAAAAGAAAACCCATGACATATTGCAAAATTATAGCACAATGCTAACCTAATGCTGACTGCCACCTGTTATATCTGCTTTTCTTTTAATTATCTAATAAACTTTAACTAATGAAATAACATATGAAGAGTTTTAAGTATTTAGAAATGAATGTCCACCAAATGTATCATTCCATAGCCAGTATACAGTAGCTGTGTTTGCAGCAAGTATCAAATCTATGAGGCACGAATCATGTCATTGTAGACACATGGTTAGTGGCTAATGGCTTTAAAATATGAACGCAAAAGAGAAAAATAATTAGGGCAGATCTAGCTATTCCATGCAGTAATGTACATAGAGAAGTAATGGCCCCATAGCACAGGCCCCCCACAGAGGACAGAAGGGTTTCTGCCTAAACCCTTTACAATGACCATTGGGACATTTTTCAACTGCTTCATTTGCTAAAATGTGTTCCTTTAGAGGTAGAGTCCTGACAAAGTTTTCACCTCCAGTAGAAGAGGAGATAATCCCAACTAAGACCGGGACCCCTCTTGCCCTGGGCCCCATACCAGTCACATGGTCTGCCGCTATGGCAGTCACGCCCCTGATTCCATGTTATTTCCAACCCTTTCCTTTAGTTCAGCAAATATTTAATCTTAGACGACATGCACCTCCCATAATATACTAGAGATAATATTGATAATTCCTTCCTTTAGGCCCCTTTCACATGAGCGAGTATTCCGCACGGGTGAAATGCGTGATGCAAATGCATTGCGCCCGCACAGAATCCGGACCCATTCATTTCAATGGGGCCGTGTACATGTGCGTTGATGTTCATGCATCACTCTTGCGTTGCGTGAAAATCGCAGCATGTTCTATATTCTGCAGTTTTCACCAGCCCTGGCCCCATAGAAGTGAATGGAGCTGCGTGAAAATCGCATCGCATGCACAAGCAAGTGTGGATGTGATGCATTTTTCACGCATGGTTGCTAAGACATGTTGTTTGTATACATTCAGTTTTTTATCACGCACGTGTAAAACGCATTAAATTGCATTGCACCTGTGCGATAAAAACTGAACAACTTAACACGATCTCGGGTAAAACTGAATGACTTTGCCTGCATAATCGCGCAATTTTCACTGAACGCATTCGCAAAGCATTTGGACCTAATCGTTCAGTGTCCGAATTGGCAAATTTTTTGAAAAATTTGACTTGTGTCCGAATTGATTTTACACAAAACATGTGTCAGTGACACATACATAGCTATGGGTAAATGCATCAAACCGTCAATCGGTTGATGGTTTAACAAACTGCATGTTCAAAAAACACTGCCTCGTTACACGTGTTATGTTTTCTCATAATATACATTTTCCAAAAATTGTCCCTTATTAAAAGGTAGATGGTGTTTAAACACGCATGATTTTATGGGAAAAACTGTGGCTTGTTGGGACTAAGGCCCCTTTCACACGGGCGAGTATTCCGCGCGGGTGCAATGCGTGAGGTGAACGCATTGCACCCGCACTGAATCCGGACCCATTAATTTCTATGCGGCTGTGCACATGAGTGTTGATTTTCACGCATCACTTCTGCGTTGCGTGTAAATCGCAGCATGCTCTATATTGTGCGATTTCCACGCAACGCAGGCCCCATAGAAGTGAATGGGGCTGCGTGAAAATTGCTAGCATCCGCAAGCAAATGCGGATGCGGTGCGATTTTCACACACGGTTGCTAGGAGACTATCGGGATGGGGACCCGATCATTTTATTATTTTCCCTTATAACATGGTTATAATGGAAAATAATAGCATTCTGAATACAGAATGCATAGTACAATAGTGCTGGAGGGGTTAAAAAAATATAAAATTATTTAACTCACCTTAATCGACTTGCTCGCGCAGCCCGGCATCTCTTCTGTCTTCTTCTTTGCTGATTGCAGGAAAAGGACCTGTGGTGAGGTCACTCCGGTCATCACATGATCCATCACCATGGTAAAAGATCATGTGATGGACCATGTGATGACCGGAGTGACGTCACCACAGGTCCCTTTCCTGCAATGAGCAAAGATAATAACCCCTCCAGCACTATTGTACTATGCATTCTATATTAAGAATGCTATTATTTTCGCTTATAACCATGTTATAAGGGAAAATAATACAATCTACACAACCCAGATCCCAAACCCGAACTTCTGTGAAGAAGTTCGGGTTTGGGTACCAAACATGCCGATTTTTCTCACGCGCGTGCAAAACACATTATAATGTTTTGCACTTGCGTGGAAAAATAGTGCATTTTCCAGCAACGCGCCCGCCTCTTATCCGGGCCAAAAATATGACGCCCGTGTGAAAGAGGCCGAAGTGTCTTACAATTATGGATTAACAGGTACAGATACCTGCCCCTGTTTATACACACACATGTTAATCAGAAACAACTATTGCTTTTTCTGCACAAGCGTCCAAAAATTAGGAGTTAATGGGGCAGAACACCTGCCTGTATTTATACACACACACACAGAGACATGCTTATTCTCATAAGAAATAATGGGAGACATTTAATAAGCATGTTGCACCAGAATTAGGCCTCATGCACACGACCGTTGTTTAGGTCTGCATCTGAGCCGCCGCTTTGGCGGCTCGGATGCGGACCCATTCACTTCAATGGGGCTGCAAAAGATGCAGACAGCACTCCGAGTGCTGTCCGCATCCGTGGCTCCGTTCCGCGGCCCCGCTAAAAAAATATAACATGTCCTATTCTAGTCCGCGCTTTGCGGACAAGAAAAGGCATTTATATTGCCGGTGCCCGTTCCGTTCCGCAAATTGCGGACCGCAAAAAACTGCATGGCGATGTCCATGAGGCCTTATGGTGTAAAATGCTACAAGAGTGGAGTTTTGATTTCCACCAAATATATTAACAGTTTTCTCCAGAATTTTAACCATAAAGAATGCATCATGCCAAAAATAAGTTACTGTATAAATGTCAAAGTGGGTGGGGCTATCAATCTGGAGCATATTACACCTCATTTATCATCCTCCTATAGGCAGAAATGGCTTAAATTGTTGTGGACAATAAAGCCAGATTATGTGGTGGTGTTTTGTGTAAAAAGTCGCATTTATAAAAAGTAAACTAACTCGTTGTGAGAACAAGTGATAGGTAAGTATTGAAACAGGACACATTTATTTTTATTTAATATAAATGAGCAAAAGTCGTAATTTACCAGTGGAAATGTCGCAAATATGCTTCAAAAGTTGCAAATATGTTTAAAAAAACATGAGGTGAAACAAATTACCACTAGTATTTATTACCATTAGTATTTTTTTGGCGCAAATGATGCCATTATTGAAAAATGTCCCCCCAATGGCTGGTTCTAAAGTTTAACAAGCTTGGAAAATTCTCCCTTTAGTTTGGGAGCAGCAGCGGTACAGTGTGAATGTATTAAGTAAGGGTAAGGTTTGTAGGGTAATAGTGACAACAATAGTAGCCACAGCAGTAGCAGCAAATCATGGAACAGACAAGGCAATAGATGTGTGTACAACCGTGTTGGGGTAGTAATAGTAGTTCTAGTGCTGGCTGTGTAGCAGTAATGGTAGTGGATAGGGGTAATGGAAGTGGTAGTAGGCGATTAGCAACAGGGAGTAGTAGATGCGGTGGTGGCAGCAGCAGCCATAAGGAGTAGAACATGATAATAGGCAAGCAGACAGTGGCATGAGGGCGAAAGACGCAGCAGCTATATGGTGCTGAACATGATGGTAGGCAGGTAGACAGTGGCAGGGGAATGAGGACAACAGGATATGGTACTGAACACAATAATATAAAGATATACAGTGTTAGAGGCATGATGGGGCACCATCAGCAATGGCATATCTATTCATCGGCCTCAACCAGAGTTGAGTGAAGAACTTCACAGATCGATGTTTTGTACACTGCTGGAGAAAAAATTTGTCCATTTGGGTGTGATGAAGCTGCCTGCCTTGCTGAAAACCCTCTGTGAGATGACACAGGAGACTGGACAAGACAGTACAGAGTGATCATCCTCAGTCAGATCTGGCCATTGTTATAATATGGATGCCCAGAAATCCATGGGGTCAGGGTAGGACTGAATCTGGGCGTTCAGATGGTATGCCTCTGTTTGCAACAGCCTGGTGTGGCACATGAAAAAATTGCTCTACCATGTTGATGACACTGAATTAGCTGCTGCTATTGCAGCTTCTGATGCTTGTGGTAGTAGAAACAGAAATAAATGGATGACTTGACGGTGGACGGAGAGGAGTATCCTAGTCAGACAAGCAGTCAGCAGGTGTCTGCTCGCTGAAAGTTGCAGCCTCCCTTTCAGCAACAGGAAAACATTCCTCCATTTTGCTTTGATACTGAGGGTCTAAGAGCATGGCTATCCAGTAACCATCAGATTGCTTGATGGTAAGTATATGCTTGTCATTATATAGGCAAGCAAGCATACAGCTTGCCATTCTTGCCACCATGCCTGAGAACCCCATTCTTATAGGCTCCATCTCTCAGTGAGATGATCATCAGTCTTGTCATCCTGCACAAGCGATTCATGCTCCTGCTGCTCCTCCTCCTCCAGTGCTAGCTCCTCATCTTCCTCCGACATTGGACTCTCTCCATGTGGGTCCCCACAAATACAGAGCAGCCGGCAAGATGGGTATGCTGTTGTTCCTCCATTGTCCCCTGTTGCATCAGCGTGAGCATCTGCTCTAAGATAAATATCAAGGGGGGAGACATTGCTTATGCTGCATTGTTCCTACTGGCAAATCTGGTGGCCTCTTCAAAGGGCCTGAGTTTGTGACAAGCATCTCTGCCACTGCCTGACCTCGAAACAATAGATACTTACTGTTTAGGTAGTATGGTGTATGATGAAACCCTTTAATGCTTTACACTACTCATACAGATGCTCTAGCATATGCTAGGTGGAATTCCAGCGAGTTAAAATGTCACGGATCAAGTGATGCAATGGCAGACCATTCTGTCACTGCAAGTCCAGGAGGCAGTTTCTTGCCACATAAGAATGACTGAAATTCAAGTCTTCTGGGCATGGCCACCACCCTCTGCAAGTCACTGTACTTTTTCAAAAAGTGTTGCACGACTAGATATCTTACTTGCTCCATGCAGGGAACATGTGTTACTTCCTCCAAATGCACTGAAGCCATGATGTCCCTGTCTTTGTTACTGACCATCTTGCCCAGTTGGAGTTACCGGGGAGACAGCCAGCAGGATTGTTGCTGATTGATGCACTTTAGCAACTGATCATCTGTGTGGCTACTCTCAACCAGGCCAATCAGTTCTAACATGATATGGCAATGCATCACTTACATGTATGATAGGAGGTAGTGGCACTGACAGCAACACTCTGCCTCCTTCTGTTGGGGATGGGAGAATGTACATGGAGGACGATGTGGGTGAGGTAAATAACCACCTGGCGTGGGAACCAGACCAATGCAAACATGGCGGTGTCAATAGGACCTGGCCTTGTTGCTGTGGTGCTGCCTCGCTGCTGCCATGAAAAACATGGACACAGTGTACTGTTAAAGACATATATTGACCTTGACCTTATCAATTTCTCCAGGCATCTGTAGTGGAATGCACCTTGCCGCACAGTGAGAATTGCAACAAGCTGCCTAAGTTCTCCACCATGAGACAGTAAAATGTAGGGATGGCTCTTTTGGGGAAATAATGTCCGATAGGTATCTTCCAGTAAGACTGAGTTCATGCCGTCAGCTCCCTAAAGGCAGCAGAATGGCAAAGCAGTGACTGCACAACCAGCAACTTGGCCAGGTGGGAGATAAGCTTGCACACCAGCAGATTGTTAGGCACATAGAGCTGTTTCCTGGCCACATATTTTGTTATCAATGGCTAATGACAGAGTGGAGTAGGTGGAGGAGGAATAGCCCGAAAGAGAGAAGAAGTACCTTACAGTGACGATGACAAGGACACTGTACTGCACATAGATGCAGCCAGGCTGCTGCAAAGGAGACTGGGAGAAAGAGGAGACTCTTGTTGCGCTAGCTGGCAGCCACTTCTATTTTCAGTCAACTGGTGATGCAGCATCATGTGCTGCAATAGAGCCACGGAGCCTAAATTTCTGTTTGAACACAAAAAACTTGTTTTAGTCCTGCAGATCTTGTACACGGCAATGCTTTTGTCTTCTAGCATTGTGGAGAAAAATTTCCAGACAGGAGATATTCGCACACTCCACACAAATCTAGCAGCAACCATCCTTGACTTAGGTCTGGCACGTTTTGAGCATGCGTCAACAGTATCAGCGGCATCACCAGTTACCAAGCTAACCTTAATAGAAGCAGATCTGGTCCTGGCAGTTTTTTGGGGGGCTCTGGCCTTATGTTTCCTCTGATTGCCACCATGGTCACCACCAGAGATGGCCTTGCGGTTCGCCCAGTGATTGTTTTGCGTCAAACTTTGCTTGTTCCCGATTCGCGCCGTATTTTTTGCTTAGCGCCGAACTTTGACCCATGACACATCCATCAGGTGGGACAGGACAGTCAATTGAGACGTTTCAGCACATGGACACCCCCCCAAGCCTATAACATAACACAACCATTTTACATTATGTGTTTTGCTAGTGTAGGGAGAGGTTGCTTTGTGGAGCAGGGACAGGCTGTTAGGGACACCAAACGCTAGCTAATAGGGCCACAAAACTCCATTTAAAGACTAGTATAGATGTGCTATCGATAGGTGTGATATAGAGGGGTGTGATATACTTATAATATACTTTCTAATATAGAAGTTATATTATAGTGTATTTGTATTGTGCAGCAGTTGTGTGCGGCTCTGCTGCGATACCGCAGCTAGATAGAGGGACAAACGTTATTGGAGTAACTAATTGCAACGGGTGTGATATACCTGTTGCCCCCTAAAAAACTACTTGAGGACTGCCATATACCTTCTTCCACAAAATCCTGATTGAGGGGTGCTATATACCAATTTCTGCCAAATACTGATTGAGTGGTGCTATATACCTGTTTCCACCAAATACTGATTGAGGGGTGCCATATACCTTCTTCAACAAAATACTGATTGAGGGGATCCTATTGCTATATACCTATTTCCACCAAGTACTGATTAAGGGGTGCTATATACCTGTTTCCACCAAATACCGATTGAGGGGTGCCATATACCTTCTTCCACAAAATACTGATTGAGGGGTGCTATTGCTATATACCTTCTTTCACCAAATACTGATTGAGGGCTGCGATACATCTGCTTCCAAAAAATACTGAGTAAGGGGTTCCATATCCTGTTTCCGCCAAATAATGATTGAGGGGTGCTATATACCTGTTTCTGCCAAATACTGATTGAGGGGTGCCATATACCTTCTTCCACTAAATAACTGACTAAGGGGTGCAATTGCTATATACCTATTTCCGCCAAATACTGATTGAGGGGTGCTATATACCTGTTTCCAGCAAATACTGATTGAGGGGTGCCATATACCTTCTTTCACAAAATACTGATTGAGGGACGCTATTGCTATATGCGCTCATCACATGGTCCATCACACAATCTTTTACCATGGTGATGGATCATGTGACGGACCATGTGATGTGTGCAGTGATGTCATCACAGGTCCTTTACCCAGGTCCTGAAGAAGGAAGACAGAAGAGAAGCTGGGCTGCGCGATCAAGTGGGCTAAGGTGAGTTACATTTTATTTTTATTTTTTAACCCCTCCAGCCCTATTGTACTATTCATTCTGTATTAAGAATGCTATTATTTTCCCTTATAACCATGTTATAAGGGAAAATAATAATGATCGGGTCTCCATCCCGATCGTCTCCTAGCAACCGTGCGTGAAAATCGCACCGCATCCGCACTTGCTTGCGGATGCTTGCGATTTTCACGCAGTCCCATTCACTTCTATGGGGCATGCGTTGCGTGAAAAACGCACAAAATAGAGCTTGCTGCGAAGTGCAACGCAGAAGTGATGCGTGAAAATCAACGCTCATGTGCACAGCCCCATAGAAATTAATGGGTCCAGATTCAGTGCGGGTGCAATGCGTTCACCTCACGCATTGCACCCGCGCGCAAAACTCGCCCGTGTGAAAGGGGCCTAAATGTTCTGTCCATTCCCAACTAATGTGATCTTGGATTGGAAAGTTTCTTTTACAAATACATGTCCACTTCTGCCAAGGGCACAAAATCTGCAACTGCAAAATCTGTACCAAATCATGCAGATTTTGACGGCATCGAAATCCACATTCTATCTGCAACACAAATTAAGATCCCCTCCATATGTCAAGTTATGCGCACATTCAAATGTGGACATTCTATATAGCAATTAGATTTTTTGAGATCTCATCAACTTCGCTGCTACTATACAATTTTTCAAATTTGCCGCACCAAAATCTGCAACGTTTATGCGTGGCATGGGAACATACCCTATAAAAAATTACAATACAAAACCACTTTGCAGTCCTTTTTATTTTATTAGTCTAGAAACCCTTGTGTAATTGTATTGCCATTCACAGCATATAATAATAATAGTAACAATAGCAATAATAACAGGCACGGCATTCATACAGAGTTTTTCATTCTGTATTATTAGATGAGTCTATGCCACCCTAGAGACAAAAAGGTCAAAGTAAAATTTGCTTAGGATGACTTAATATCTATGTTAGCTAAGTGAAAACTCAAACATATTTTGCATTTGAAAGCTAAGCATGAATTTACTGGTCAGCAGGTCTGGTAATAACAGCAGAAATTCAGTTAGGAGTGCCGCTCGTTATTTTGCATTAGAAACCAGATAAAAGGGTGATGCAAGATAAAGCAGCGGGGACTAAGGCATGTATGGGTAAACCCACAAATGCTTGAATAAATATGATCCTGTTATTAGCTAAATGTTGTTTTTGGATGCATGCTTTTAGGATCACTGAAGTCCGTTTATTAAGCATGATAAATGGAGCTGAGTAGTCCTGAAAGCTCACATCTAAAAGCCTCAGTTAACCAATAAAAGTATTATATTTAGCTAACCATGCGTAAGGAAGAGGACTGAGTGCTATTGAAAGCCTGATTCTGCAAGCATCAGTTAACTTATAAAGCTTCCTCTTTACCAATAATGTATTCATTTAGGGTTTTTTTTTTAAATGAAGTCACATAAGAAAGATTTTATAAAATTATGCAGCACAAATTGTTATGTTAGTGTTCAACTTTGTTCATGAAAAATGTCAGCCTGCTATTATATTCTATACAGATCTCTTAGCTACACATCCCAAAACTTCCATGGTTATATAAAGTTATTGACACATGATTGCATTGGCACAAACAGACAATTTTATTAGGGTGAGCACAAAGGGTATTGAATGCTGCAGGAGTAAGCACATTTTCAGCATAGGATCTGCTTGTTCTAAGTTCAGTGATCTAAAAGGAAATCAGGAGCATATGCATCTGGCACAATAAGGAGAATTTCTGAAAATTGTTCACTTTTTTAGATTAGTTACTTATTTTACCAACTCCATAGCCATGCCTTCATCTTACATCCCATCTGCCTTCTCCTGTGCTAAAGAACCCAGTAGGGTACTGTTAAACCAGGGATGCCCAAACTGCGGCCCTCTAGCTGTTGCAAAATCACAACTCCCAGCAAGCTCGGACAGCCTACAGCTATCAGCCTACAGCAGGGCATGGTGGGAGTTGTAGTTTTACAACAGCTGGAGGGCCGCAGGTTGAGCATGCCTGTGTTAGGCTATCACCAGCTATCAGTGCTGGTCAGTTCTCACGAATGCCTACATAATTCGAGAATAAGAATGTGACTAGTGTCATTTCACAAGCTGCCATGTCAGGACTCCTGGTGATAACTATAACGAGATCTGCATGCTTCAAGCATTGTAGCAATACAAACTTTTATGTCTGTATTTTCTAATAAAAAGAGCCTGGATTAAAAGAATATTAATATCAAATGATGGTGATAGGTACACAAAAAATAAAAACTGGGAGACAGTTTTCCCACACTTTTGAAGAAGCCAACAGACAAACAGCCCAGTGGCATAACATCAAGATCTACAGTTGTAGAGTATTGGATATAATATATGGCATATAATAATACCAAGAGAAAAATATGGAAAATTTCAGCCCGCACAACCCCAAGCAGAGTGTGCTTGGCATGCATGCTGTACCTGCGCTCCCTGGACTTTATGTGGCTGTCATGGCCCATAAAAGGTAGGAACTAGTGTTAGGGACCACTCATGAAGGCAACCTTGACGCGGTGAGTGGCTTATTACGCTTTGGCCAAAATGTACACCAATGCCTTATTCAACATCCAGCATAAAGGCAGGGCAGAGTGCTGGTTGCAGTGTGCGATTGCATTTTGTGTTTTTACATTTATATCTCTATTTCGCCATAGCAATCTGCACCTGCTAGGGGTTGTGCGGGCTGAAATTTTCCATATTTTTCTCTTTGTAGTACGTATTGGAGGCGTGGCGATCTCCAAGCAATCAAGCACACCTGTCCAGTTAATCTGCCCCCTGGAGGCTGGTTTTAAAGTCAGTATAAAACTGAGTCTGCTTATACAGCACCTACCAGTAGTCATTAGGCTCCAGGAGAAGTATATAGTGGGCTCAGCATGCATGTTGGTACTTGCATCCCTGGATCCGATGAAAGCTGTAATGGCACCGGACGGGGTTAAATGCAGAGTGTGCTTGGCATGCATGCTGTACCTGCGCTCCCTGGACTTTATGTGGCTGTCATGGCCCATAAAAGGTAGGAACTAGTGTTAGGGACCACTCATGAAGGCAACCTTGACGCGGTGAGTGGCTTATTACGCTTTGGCCAAAATGTACACCAATGCCTTATTCAACATCCAGCATAAAGGCAGGGCAGAGTGCTGGTTGCAGTGTGCGATTGCATTTTGTGTTTTTACATATAATAATACCAGGCATTACTTGACCCACCCAAAGGGTCAACATTCCTATTCAAAATGGCAGACAGGCAGAGGCAGCTTGTTACTTCTTACTAAAAACCTCCAATGGCTGGAATCAATCAGTTAATGCAGAGAAAAAAGTTGGTGGTTTCCAATCATAAATTGTACTGTGTTAAAAGTACACAGGGATATAAAAAAACGTATATATCTTATCAGAGAAAATGCTTTGGTCTAGAGTTATCATCTGCCCCCACCATTGTCTCTGAAATTTCTCAGAAATCCATCTTTTGAGACCAAGACGGGCAGCCTGCTGACTAAAGGATCAAATGACATCATCCCATTGAAGTCTGTGGAGAGGGGTGGGGGATGATTATTTAGGAAGCGTACAAAGACTAGACAGGCCAGGAATGATTTAGCAGCTAACAGTAAATCTCAAAAACTGCTTTATTCATATTTATATTACTTAGTAACGTCCTATTTGGTGCATCTGAGTGATTCTGAGTATTAGAGGGTTAAGGGGCAAAATCTGCTGTCTCCATGTGCATTCCATGGGCAGACACAATGAGCAGCTCGTTTCCACCAGCTCAAAGACAGCTAAGAGTTAGGGCCCATTCACACGAACGTGTGATGCCCGTTGCCGTATTGCGGACCGCATTTGCGGATCCGCAATACATGGGCACCGTTCCGTGGCTATTCTGCATCACAGATGCGGACCCATTCATTTCAATGGGTCCGCAAATCTTGAGATGCGGAACGGTGTGGAACGGAAAGACTGAATGAAACACTACGGAAGCCCTATGGAGTGCTTTCTGGGGTTCCGTTCCATGCTTCCTCAGCGCAAAAAGATAGAACTTGCTCTATCTTTTTGTGGAACGGAAAGATTGCGGACCCATTCAAGTGAATGGGTCTGCGGTCCCCATGCGCCAGACCCATGGACGGTGCCCGTGCATTGCGGACCACAATTTGCGGTGCACAGCATAGGCATGAGCAAGCCCTTATAGATACAGCCTAAAGAGGGGTCAGATATAATGCTATCACTTAGGCCTCTTTCACACGACCGTATGGCTTTTTCAGTGTTCTGTGGTGCATTTTTCACGGCGCCGTTGTTCCGTTTTTTGTGTCCGTTGTGTTTCCATTTATGTTCCGTTTTTCCGTATGGCATATACAGTAATTACATAGAAAAAATTGGGCTGGGCATAACATTTTCAATAGATGGTTCCGCAAAAACGGAACGGATACGTATGCATTTCCATATGTGTTCCGTTTTTTTTGCGGACCCATTGACTTGAATGGAGCCACGGAACGTGATTTGCGGGCAGTAATAGGACATGTTCTATCTTTCAACGGAACGGAAAAACAGAAATACGGAAACGGAATGCATACGGAGTAGATTCTTTTTCAGGACCATTGAAATGATTGGTTCCTAATACGGACCGTATACGGAATGCAAAAAACGGCCTGTAAATGAAAAAAAAAAGGTCATGTGAAAGAGGTCTTATGGGAGCTTTTTCCCAATAAAAAAAAACGGTGTGATTTTTGTAAGCTGTAGGAGCTTGTGTAGGTTAGTGTGGCTGTAGTTAATTGATGGGTCACAGTAAATATAAATGTTTTCACTTTAGTTTCTGAATTATATACATATCACTTTTTTATTTTCTAATTTATCCGTACAAAGATTGTCCATATGGATTTTCTGACAAATGTGCCTAGGAAAAAAAGAGGTTGACAACCTTGGTGGCTATCAAAACATCAACTTAATTCAAATTCTGCAAATCCTATAGCTGCATCTCTGGAGGTTTCTACAGATATCACTACACTCAGCAGGTACTCATCTGTGTGTATGCTGGACAGAGCAAAACTACCTTTATGCTGTTATTTATAGCAATATTCATCTTAGTGTGTCAGATTGAGAACCACAGCCACATTTGAGACAGAAAATATCTCTGAAAAATGCCCTACTATTCTAGGCAGATGATACAAAGGAGCAATAATGAGTAAAGTAGAAAGCACTTTCCAGATTAAAAAGAATCCAAGACCCATTTTGAATCATAGTGAAGCTGAAATTCGGAGTGGAAAAATACCGTTTAGGTGTTTCCACATAATAGCAACCTATGAAATATAACAAGGATATGCTCTAAGGCTGGGTTCACACTTGAGCGTTGCGCAAACGCGCGTTTTACGCGCGGTTTTGACGCGCATTTTTATGCGCGTTTTTGTAATAGTAAACGCGCGTTTGACGCGCGTTTGTGTGATTCACTACAGTGTCCTATGGCCACAAACGCCCCAAAAGTCGCTCATGTACTTTTTGGAGCGTCGGGCGTTTTACAGCGCGATCGTACGCGCTGTAAAACGCCCAAGTGTGAACCATTCCCATAGGGAATCATTGGTTTCTCCTTGTTGAGCGTTTTACAGCGCGTAGGAACACGCTGTAAAACGCTCAGGTGTGAACCCAGCCTAACACAGATTGGAGGGGATACTGCTGCTGTGGCCACCACTGCTTGGACATCCGCAGTCCTTAAAACAAAGGGGCAATGGAGGCCACTGTGGTTTATTCCCTGATACAACAATGTTTTCAACCAGGTACAGGTACTATGCATAGCACTGCACCAAGGCTATACTGTAGAGATAATGGCGCTCACATGTGATTTCTGCACAGCCCCACATCAGAAATAAGTTGTGCACATGAGGATTGAAAACAAAATCATCATGGTTCATATTTTTCACATTGTGCGTTATCTTTTATGGTTTTGAACTAGTTATATAGTGTTCTTCACCTACTGTTTTTTTAAATTTTCTGATTACAGTTTTTTAAATTTAGTTTTCTGAACATTAACATGGGGCAGCCATCTTGTCTGAGTGGCTGTCAACGCTTCACAGCAGCCACATGGATGACAGAAACTTGAAGTTTGGAGAGGACACTATGCAAGCGTTTTCTAGACATGTTCGGTAATGAGTGCAGAGGTCATTGTGCAGGGAGGGGGAGCAGATAAGCTGTGATCATTGTGGTCATGTGCTATCTATAAATTGGCTTTGCCTTTCATTGCAATCCTGTCTGTAATTTTCAACATATGTTTAGCATAAAGGCATTGTTTAAACAGTCATTTTCTGATTATATGTTCTCTTGAAAGTTCAGAAAAAATCCAGTAAGGTGACAACAGAAAAATTAGAGTTATTGGAAGAAGTTAATTCAGAGTGGAAACATAAAGGAAGGCAAACAGGAGTCAAAGTAATAAAATAGCTGAGCTGTCAGATAAATAGGTGGTTATTATTGTGTTATAAAAGAAAGGAACATTGTAATACAAAAAAAATACACATTCAGCAATTCAGGTGAGCTCTTATATGGCAACAGTAAAGTATAGAAAACATGGAGGTAAATGTGCAAATAGAAAAAAGTGATAAACGAATCATGGGGAAAAAGATGTGTGGAGAGGGTGTTCCACGTCTAAAATTAATAACAAATCAATTTGATAGGCCATCAAAGCCTGATAAGGTAATGCTTGACCTTTGGAACTTCTGTCTAACTCAGGTTATGAAGGAGATACAGAGGAATGTCAGCACAGCGTCATTCACTGTGGGGCAACTCATGGTGGTTGTTAAGGAAAGATGCCATAAAAGCCACAATTCTGTCACTGTTTGTTTTTGGCCTCCTGCACACGACCATATGGCTTTTACAGTGTTTTGCGGTCCATTTTTCACGGATCCGTTGTTCCGTTTTTTGTCTCTGTTGTGTTTCCGTTCCATTTTCCTGTTCCTTTTTTCCTTATGGCATATACAGTATACAGTAATTACATAGAAACAATTGGGCTGGGCATAACATTTTCAATAGATGGTTCCGCAAAAACGGAACTGATACGTAAGACATGCGGATGCCTTCCGTATTTTTTTGCAGATCCATTGACTTGAATAGAGCCACGGAACGTGATTTGCAGACAATAATAGGACATGTTCTATCTTTCAACGGAACGGAAAAACAGAAATACGGAAACGGAATGCATACGGAGTACATTCCTTTTTTTTTTGCGGAATAAAAACAATGGGGGAGATTTATCATGGGGGGAATTTTTAAAGTCTTAAGTCTTAACACCTCTGTCTTGAGTTTTGGAGTTTGACTGCTACAATTTTTTAAACTTTTTAGAAAAGTCATAGTTGACAATTCTCGCTTTAATCAGCTCGACAGGCTAACCACTTTTGGGTTACAGATGGCTTTTTGATCACCTTTAGGCCTCATGCACATGGCCTCATGAATGGGTCTGCAGTCCGTAGCCACAGTGCAGAACGGAGGCACGTAACCCCACGGAAGCACTACGGAGTGCTTCCGTGGTGATTTTGTCCATGCCTCCGCACCGCAAAAAAATAGAACATGTTCTATTTTTTTGCGGTGCAGATGGATCACAGACCCATTTAAGTTGAATGGCTCTCGATCCGTCCCGGCCGCCGCACGGACATTGCCCATGCACTGGGGACCTCAAATTGTGGTCCCCAATGCACGGAACAGCCGCACAATGGCTGTGTGCATGAGGCCTTAAGAACACATCCAGCAAGAGGAGTGATCAAAAGCAGCATTTTTTAAAACTTTTTTGTTATTATTTTTACATTTTTCACAGTGCAGTATACATATCATTTTATTGTATGGGCCATAACAGATGTAATGATACCAGTTATGTTATATGTTTTTTATTTGCATTCTTTTTATGTTTCTGAACACTTTCTTAAACTTTTTTCAACCTCTTTTTGCACCATTAAGGCACATGTAATCATTCACTGCTCAAGTAATATATTATAATACTTATCTTCTCATATCATACAGTGTAGTACTTTTGTTTCAAGTATGGTCCAATAGGTCTCTGTACTTGCTAGCCCTGGTTGCCCTGAAGGCCATTGTTAGATAATAGGCTGCCTTAGCACCCTATAAGAAACCCACAATTACATTGTGAATGGGGATGATGGGTTCAAAAGGTGCCCCTGCTCTTTAACCACTTAGATGCAGTTGTCTCTTCGGTGAGAGCAGGGTTCCAGCTGTATAATTTAGCTGGCAACATCATGTGATGCAACATACTGTTATGCAACATACTATTATGGTATTCTTTGTAGTCTAACTTGTTTATTGGCAAAACAGAGGAATTTCATTGATTGATTGGTAACACTATAAGAATACAAATAGCAAGCACAAGTATAAAGTATAGATAGCATGTACTGTAACATTACATTAACACTGATGCACATTGTAAAATGGCTGCCTATACATCAGATTACATGTCTAGCTAACAGTATAAACAACTCCCTGATTAACAATGATAATTAGCTGAACAGCTCTGCATAACATCATGTCCCTGAAACAAAGATAGATCTCTCACCAGATATGCTTTTACAAGGATGGTGGAGTTTAAGAAGGCGA
Organism: Bufo gargarizans; assembly: GCF_014858855.1. Classification (NCBI taxonomy): domain Eukaryota; kingdom Metazoa; phylum Chordata; class Amphibia; order Anura; family Bufonidae; genus Bufo; species Bufo gargarizans. The sequence continues at coordinate 152,254,708 of NC_058082.1, forward strand.
TATGCAGAAAGACAGCTCTGCTGATGTGCCCTGGTGACTGCAGTCTTCTCTTTCCTAGGATGCTTTTCACTCCCACAATGCTTTGCACCACCCACAATGCTGCAGTCTTTGTAACAGGAAAAATAAAGTGTTATATAACTTACTACCGCTAGATGGTGCCTTTAACCACACTAATCACTACAGGAATACCAAACCCAAATGTGATCTATATATCCATTTCCCTAACACTTCTGGGCAGAATATCCACTGTTAAACATTATTCTAAAGTATTCTATATATAATACAGTGTCTCACAAAAGTGAGTACACCCCTCATAGTTTTGGAAATATTTTATTATATCTTTTCATGGGACAACACTGAAGATATGGCACTTTGATACAATGTAAAGTAGTCAGTGTACAGCTTGTATAACAGTGAATTTTTGGTGTGCCCTCAAAATAACTCAACATAGAGCCATTATCCCCTTGGACCCATGACGTACATGTACGTGATTTATTTGCGGGACTTAAAGACGCATGAAGTGCATGTACTTCATGGGGATCAGGCGGGTGCAGGAGCTTCACCTGCCCGATCCGCAGCAGAAGTCCAGCAGTCACTGATAGCCGGACCCCTGCTGCATGCGCCGGCATCATTAAAATCACCGGTGCATTAACCCTCCATGTGCCACGGTCAAGTCTGACAGCGGAACATGCGATGTCCGACTGAGATCAGCGCTGCCATGCTGCTGTGACGGGGACCCGATGACATGGACGGCAGCGCGATGCCTTCCTTAGGCATCGGGGCTGCCTTCTGGTGGAGAGCCTGTGAGATTCAGTCCCCTGGATCTCACAGGCAGGAAGCAGGAAGCTGTATCAGTAATACACACTGTATTGCTCATACAGCCAATGCATTCTAATACAGAAGTATTGGAATGCATTGTAAAGGGGATCAGACCCCCAAAAGTTGAAGTCCCAAAGTGGGACAAAAAATAAAAAAAAATTTAAGTTTCAAGTTAAAAAAAAGGTAATTTTCCCCAAATAAAGTAAAAAATATGGTAAGGGCACACTTAATTTACACTGTAAGGCTACTTTCACACTAGCGTTCGGAGCGGGTCCGTCTGATGTTTCATCAGACGGATCCGCTCCTATAATGCAGACGTTTGCATCCGTTCAGAACGGATCCGTCTGCATTATAACTTAGAAAAATTTCTAAGTGTGAAAGTAGCCTGAGCGGATCCGTTCAGACTTTACATTGAAGGTCAATGGGGGACGGATCCGCTTGAAGATTGAGCCATATTGTGTCATCTTCAAGCGGATCCGTCCCCATTGACTTCCATTATAAGTCTGGACGGATCCGCTCGCCTCCGCACGGCCAGGCGGACACCCGAACGCTGCTTGCAGCGTTGAGGTGTCCGCTCACTGAGCGGAGCGGAGGCTGAGCGCTGGCAGGCGGATGCATTCTCAGTGGATCCGCCTCCACTGAGAATGCATTAGGGCCAGACGGCTGCGTTCAGGGCCGCTCGTGAGCCCCTTCAAACGGAGCTCACGAGCGGACACCTGAACGCAGGTGTGAAAGTAGCCTAATACAAGCTTTTTTTTTTTTTTTTTTTAACATTTTATTAGTATACTAGGAAGTAACAAGAAAAAAAACAAAAAAAAATGAGAATAAACACTTAATATGCTTCAAACGTACTCCCTTTTTAGCCCAAAATCCCATACTCCCCCCCCCCCCTGCGATGCGTCCACTGTCCTCCCCCACCCCCCCACCCAGGGGGGAGAGAGAGGACTAGGAGAGAAGAGAGAAAGAAAGAGAGAGAAAAAAAAAAGTGGAGAGGAAGAGGAGAGGGGGCCTATCAGAGCCTCCAAACCTCCCAAATCTTATTCCATTCTTCCAAGTGGCCTCTATGCTTGTAGAGGATCCATTCATAGTTTTTGATCTTAGTAACCAGATTTATCCAGTTGTTTAATTTCGGGGGGTGACGTGCAAACCAATTTCGACTTATCAATAATCTAGCTAGCAATAGTACTCTCCCTAATAGAATCTTTTGGTATTTATGGACAGTTACTGAAGACAAATCGTTAAGTAGAAACAGCTGTGGGTCAAGAGATATACATATTTTTAACTTATGGGTAAGCAGATTTTTTGCGCCCCTCCAATATGGTGCAAGGCCTGGACAAAGCCAGAACATATGCAGATAATCCGCTCCTATATCATCACAGCGGGGGCACTTAGAAGTATCTCTTAATCCAGCGGCCTCCTTGCTTCAAGTCACGGTAACCACGCCCCCTTCCCCGCACCTTCGCTGTGACTGGCAGCTCGGCAAAGCCAGCCGATCTGTCGTACATAAGCGCTGTCAGTCACAGCGAAGGGGCAGTAAAGGGGGGGGGGTTACCGTGACTTGAAGCAAGGACGCCGCTGCCCCTATGACTTCAAGCCTGACTAGAGAAGGGCGCCGGCAGGGGATTAAAGATTGTTTTTACAGCTTTTGCTTCATCTGCCTGCAGAAAGAAAACGATTGTTACAAACATGCTGCTGGCTACTCTCAGGTACTGCAGCTGGCTTGGGATGTTTGCTGGAGGTGACAGGTTCCCTTTAAATCATTACAAAGCGAACATTGGAAAAACTGATGAAAAGATGCTTAGGCATACCTGGTGGATATCAACACTTTAACCTTTGAGTCAACCTTTTTGAATTATTGACTACATTATAAACGAATATGTATTATCCTGAGGAGTTGCAGGGAAGTTTTACTTAAAATCACTTTGATTTATCCCTCTAATTTTAAATGAAACGCATGCTTGACCAGGGGATTTAGATTTTACAGCATAAATAGACAACCCTAATTTACTAAGAAGACAGCATCATGACAGCATCACAAGGACCTCTCCCAAACTCATTTATAATCATTGTTAATAAAATGGCTTTGAGGGGGGAAGTGAGCCCAGGAGCCCAGGAAGCTTTTCACTTGACATATAAATAACATGCATGAGTTTAGATTTCTTTGTTTTGGAGCGACTGTTTAGAAGAAAAGAAAATAACCTTTACTGCATGGTAGGAATAAAAAAAGGATGATTCATCTCTGTAAATCTGCTTGTTGAATTTGATGGATCATTCTTAAAAGCAATGCTGCTAATCTTCAGGTTTTCTTTTTTTAGGTTATTCACAGATCAGTGGGTTTTCTGGCTAATACAGGTCCTGATTCTCTTCTGTCTTCACACATGGTATTCATCATATCTTGACAAGAAAAGACCTTCAGTCAACAAATAACCTTCACTGAAGTAAGACATGTAAGTGGGTTTCTGTGTGAAAGCTAGCTTTTATGGATGAATAAAAACAAGTGCATTGTAACAATACCAGCATTATTTGTTTTACTGCTTTGCATAATTTGCTTATTTGCAATATTTATTTTACTGCAACTTGTATCAAGTCAAAGAAAGGAAAATAGAAGAAAATAAATCTGTGCATATATTGTATGCACTTATATAGTGCTGACATATTCAGCAGCGCTTTACAGACATAAGCATCAAGCTGTTCCCAATAGGGCTCACAATCTAAGTTTCCTATCAGTTTTGTAATGTGGGAGGAAACCAGAGTGCCCGGAGGACACCCATGCAAAAACGTGGAGAACATACAAACTCCATGCAGATGTTGTCCTTGGTCACATTTAAACATAGGAATCCAGTGCTGCAAGGCACCAGTGCTAACCACTGAGCCACGGTGCTCCCCATGTCCCAAATTCCAATGTGCAAATTACATATAAACATCTCTCTCCCTCTCTCTATGTCTGTGTATATATATACAGTACTATGCAAAGGTAGATTTGGAAGTAATTGCTGTATTACACTGGCCGATTGTCGGTAGATCATTCGTAAGAACACTTGTTAGCATCGATCTGCCTGTGTAATACCGAGGACAATTGCCTGATGAATGAGCAAACGCTTGTTCATCAGAAATCGCAATCTTTCAGCAGGTTTAAAAATCATGGCTTGACTGCGGCAGATCCTTCTGTCTTATCACGATCTGCTGCCAGCAAATAATGATTCAGTATGAGAACAAGCGATGGCATTAGCAATCATTCCTCCCCATACTGTGGAGGAGGTCCCTGCATGTAATCAATGCCTAACGAGCAGGTGATTGTCGGGATGGAAGGCTTCCTTCCTGACAATCGTCAGCCTGATCTACTGGTGTAATACAGCCCTAAGAAAGCTTTCAAAAATGGAAGTGTTTATAGTTTATATCAATTAACAAAATGCAAAGTGAATGAACAAAAGTGAAATCTAAATCAAATCAATATTTGGTGTGACCACCCTTTGACTTCAAGACAGCAGCAGTTCTTCTAGAGAAGTTGATCCAAACATCTTGTAGAACTAACCACATATCTTTAGTTGATGTAAGAATGATCAAATCCTTCTGTCTCTTCATGCAATCACAGGCAGACTACATGATGTTGAGATCAGCATTATGAGGGGGCCATATCATCATACTAAAGAAAGTTCTTAATGACATTGGCTGTGTGACTTCTCTGAATAGTAGATGGGTATACCTGGGTCCCACTAGTGTCTTCGCTGATGGGACTGCTGAACATCTTCCAATTTTGAAAGGGCCTAAGTAAGATGTGTGTTTCATCTGTTGCATTACATTTTCAGCAAATGGAGTTTGGAGTTAGGGATTTGGTCAGGATTAATGGTTTCATCAATGCTGATAAATACAGGCATATACTTATCCATCATACAATACTATTAGGGAGGTATCTGGCTCCAAATATATTCTGAAGCAGAACAATGACCCCAAAACATACAACAAATGTCATTATGGCCCCATGCAGACTACCATATTTTTGTTCCACATTTGATCCGCATTTTCTGCAGATCAGATGTGGAACCATCCGCTTCAATGGGGCCATAAATTATACGGACAGCAAAACCATATGTTGTCCACATCAGTATGTCCGTGCCATCAACCTGCAAAAAAGGATAGAACATGTCCTATGCTTGTCAATTTTGTCGACAAGCATAGGACATTTCTATTGACAGGAAAAAGAAAATGGTGGCATGCACAAGGCCGAGTTCTGTGTTTTGCGGATCTGCGGATTGTGGACGGCAAAACACAAATGGTTATGTGCATAAGGACTAAGAAATATCTTCAGTGTAAAGAAGAACAAGGAGTCCTGGAAGTGACGATATAACCCCCACAGAGCCCTGATCTCAACATCATTTAATCTGTCTGGGATTACATGAAGAGACAGAAGAATTTGAGCAAGCCTACATCCACAGAAGATCCATGGTTAGTTCTCCAAGCTGTTTGGGACAACAATGTGTGCAAGTGTACCTAAAAGAATTGAAGGCACAGGGTGGTCACACAAAATATACTGTTACAAATTAGGCTGTGTACCTGTTCTGACAAACTTTGCAACATCTTTATGTACTTCAAGGGCAGCTCCAAGATGAATGAAATGAATAGTGTTGAGCGCGAATATTCGAAAAGGGAATTTGTATCGCGAATATCGGCACTTCGAGAATTTATGAAAATGTAGAATATAGTGCTATATATTCGTAATGACGAAAATTATTTTTTTAGTTTTTTTTAACACAGTACACATCAGGTGATCATCCCTCCCTTATTTTAGCTTGTGGGCCAATGGCTTTGTCACAGCTTAGCAACATCCCTAGCAACCAATAGAAAAGTTGCCTGCCCCTTACTACACTACGTGCAGAATTATTAGGCAAATGAGTATTTTGACCACATCATCCTCTTTATGCATGTTGTCTTACTCCAAGCTGTATAGGCTCGAAAGCCTACTACCAATTAAGCATATTAGGTGATGTGCATCTCTGTAATGAGAAGGGGTGTGGTCTAATGACATCAACACCCTATATCAGGTGTGCATAATTATTAGGCAACTTCCTTTCCTTTGGCAAAATGGGTCAAAAGAAGGACTTGACAGGCTCAGAAAAGTCAAAAATAGTGAGATATCTTGCAGAGGGATGCAGCACTCTTAAAATTGCAAAGCTTCTGAAGCGTGATCATCGAACAATCAAGCGTTTCATTCAAAATAGTCAACAGGGTCGCAAGAAGCGTGTGGAAAAACCAAGGCGCAAAATAACTGCCCATGAACTGAGAAAAGTCAAGCGTGCAACTGCCAAGATGTCACTTGCCACCAGTTTGGCCATATTTCAGAGCTGCAACATCACTGGAGTGCCCAAAAGCACAAGGTGTGCAATACTCAGAGACATGGCCAAGGTAAGAAAGGCTGAAAGACGACCACCACTGAACAAGACACACAAGCTGAAACTGTCAAGACTGTGCCAAGAAATATCTCAAGACTGATTTTTCTAAGGTTTTATGGACTGATGAAAGGAGAGTGAGTCTTGATGGGCCAGATGGCTGGATTGGTAAAGGGCAGAGAGCTCCAGTCCGACTCAGATGCCAGCAAAGTGGAGGTGGAGTACTGGTTTGGGCTGGTATCATCAAAGATGAGCTTGTGGGGCCTTTTTGGGTTGAGGATGGAGTCAAGCTCAACTCCCAGTCCTACTGCCAGTTTCTGGAAGACACCTTCTTCAAGCAGTGGTACAGGAAGAAGTCTGCAAGGTAAGAAAAACATGATTTTCATGCAGGACAATGCTCCATCACACGCGTCCAAGTACTCCACAACGTGGCTGGCAAGAAAGGGTATAAAAGAAGAAAATCTAATGACATGGCCTCCTTGTTCACCTGATCTGAACCCCATTGAGAACCTGTGGTACATCATCAAATGTGAGATTTACAAGGAGGGAAAACAGTACACCTCTCTGAACAGTGTCTGGGAGGCTGTGGTTGCTGCTGCACGCAATGTTGATGGTGAACAAATCAAAACACTGACAGAATCCATGGATGGCAGGCTTTTGAGTGTCCTTGCAAAGAAAGGTGGCTATATTGGTCACTGATTTGTTTTTGTTTTGTTTTTGAATGTCAGAAATGTATATTTGTGAATGTTGAGATGTTATATTGGTTTCACTGGTAAAAATTAATAATTGAAATGGGTATATATTTGTTTTTTGTTAAGTTGCCTAATAATTATGTACAGTAATAGTCACCTGCACACACAGATATCCCCCTAAAATAGCTAAAACTAAAAACAAACTAAAAACTACTTCCAAAAATATTCAGCTTTGATATTAATGAGTTTTTGGGGTTCATTGAGAACATGGTTGTTGTTCAATAATAAAATTAATCCTCAAAAATACAACTTGCCTAATAATTCTGCACTCCCTGTATACAACTTGCACGTATTGCGAAAAAATATGCGCATCATTAATTGCCTAAAATTCGCAAGCACAAATATATTGGAGCACTCTATCTGCATATAAAGCTATTGTAATTTTCTGCCGTGCCAACCATTTTCTCCAGTCTCAGGAAACTTATACCAGCTTGAAAAATTTAGCATAAGTGACCCACGGCTGTATTTCGCGCACATTACATGAATAATATATTGCCGACTTTCGCAATCAAGAATATAATCTCAAATTCGAGAATATATGATGAATATTCTACTAAATATTTGCAAAATATCGCTTCCAATATTGCCCCTGCCGCTCATCACTAGAAATTAATAGGGTTACCCACTCCTTCAGGGTCCCCAAGGTGAGATCTCAGGAATTGTATCACGTCCACAATAAAAGATAAACAAAATGAGGAATATATACATGGGGTTTTATTGATGAATTGCGCATATGAGCTGATTTTCATAATCATAGACTATTGAGACTCAAGATATACACATTTCTATATTAGCTCTTCAACAGTTATCTATCGAAAGTTTGTCAATGTAACAGAGCTCAGTTAGTTATCTGTGTATTTTACGAAACAACAGGTTAAATTTACTTTTACTAAGTTACGATGTTAAAGGGTCTTCCCAGTTCTGCATGTGGAAGGCCTGTACTAAGGGTAGGTAATCAATTTCAGATCAGTGGGGGTCTGAGTCTCAGAACCCCTGCCACTAAGCTGTTTTCAAGAGGAAAAGCCCAGCAACCTTTTCATTATTTACATTAATCAGTCTACTTGCATGCTGTCTACTAGTAATGGTGCAGGACTTTGCACTTTTCAAGTGAACAGGACAAAACTGCAATAAGCTGCAATGCCATTACCGAGGTAGCGTGCAGGTACTAGTGTAAGCAATGTAGAGGCAGCAGTGCTCACAGAAGCTTCTTGACCCCTTCACACAGCTGAGCGTGGGGGTGCTGGGAGTCAGCTCATGACTGATGTAATATCAATGGCTTTTCCTGAAAATCAGTGCTGATCTGGGACAACCCCTTGAAGGCTCAGTTCCCTCTACATGTTTACATACAGTTGGTAGTTTATGCCTGAAACCCACATAAATGTGTCCACTATAGTATAGTAGTATCTCCCTTTGACATACGCCTGGCAGGTTTACAACTAGATCAATTTTTTTTACTGAAATTGAAATATGTGGAATGCCACACAATGCCAAAATGCAGATATGATTTTAATAATGGAAGTCAATGGTAGGTAGGTGTACTTAAATATACAGGTGTACAGTTGCATATATTATTTGCATAGTATTTGGTTCCATATAAAGGGGGGGGGGGGAAAGTAGCCATCAAACGGATATATCAAGCATCTTTGGGAGTTTGTTTTGATCCTATGCATTCATTTGTTTAAAAGGTAGTGTGATCCTATCCAAACGTATCCAGTTAACACAATGGAAGTCGTTGAGTGACAAAATCAGCTCTGCTATATCTGTATTATAAGGTGTGAACAAATCCTCTGTTTCGTTCAATACATTTAATTTACATTGACCCTTTGTTTCCCAGTAAGCAAACAAAGCCTTAGTGTATTACAGAAATAGATCAAAAGAAACTTTCACAATCAAATAAAATGGAGTTTGAAGCTTCTACAGAGAAGCACAAATGTTCAGTGACTAGAGAGCAGCTAGACGAATTCATAAAATAACAGTTTGAATAACCTCTCAGACAGAGAAAGATTGGAGGTCAACATCAAACACAGATTCATCACTGATATTATTCTAAGGCCTCGCTCGCTGCATCAAGATATTCCCAAGAATGTGTAAAGAATGAATTTTGCATTTGCTTGACAAACGTAGATTCCAATTTACACAGGCAGCTGAAGACCTGGGAAATGATCATTACCATCCACTCATATATGAGCGATCATAATGATAATAAATAAAAACAAATATTGATCACAGATCTTTATCAATTCTGCCAAAATAATTATCACCAGAAGAACAAAAGGTAGGTGTTAGTTTAGCAGCATATCAAATTACTAGTGTTGAGCGAGCATGCTCGGCTGAACACCAGCTCGACTCGAGCATCGCTATGCTCAGCACATCGCGGAGTTCAGCCGAACACCACGTGTGCTCGAGCGCAATGCTCGAGTCAGTGTATTTAAATCTAATAGCATAGCCAGTTACTTAATAAAAAATAAATAAATATATATATATATATATATATATATACACACACACTTCTACTGAGACCTACACAGTAGAAGTCTAATATATATATAATTTTTCTAATGTCTTCCTGTACAGCTACATAGTGTAGTGGTTGAAGTTCTGGGCTATGATGCAGAAGTTGTGAGTTCAAATCCCATTGCAAGCTTTTTCAGAAATAGAGGTTAAATTAGATTTATATATTTTAAATATTTTTTTGCAATTGAAAAAATGTATATATGATATAATTGTAAAAATATATATATGATATATAGATAAAATCATACTTCTGATATATATATGAATGCATAATATGTGGGAAACTAATACTGATGTTTTAGCCATAATATATTTACACATATTATAATATATTATATATTCTAAATATATAAATATATTATGGCTAAAAAGTTAGATATATTTAAATTAAGTTTAGCCTCTATTTCTGAAGAAGTTTGTGATAAGATTTGAACTCACATCTTCTGCACCATAACACAGAACTTTAACCACTATGCTGTATAGCTGCATAGCCTCTCACTTAAAAAGATATATATAAATAAATAAATTAGACTTCTACTGTATACTGTATAGGAAGTAGAAGTCCTTTTTCCCAGTAACTGGCTAGCTGAGTGGTTAAGTGTCTTGCCTCTAATACAGAAAGTAATGAGTTCACATCCCAGCCAAAACTTTTCTCAAATACAGACTAAATTTAAATACACTGGGGTGTCCCCAAGTACTGACTCCATACATGGATATAGCTATATATGGAGTCAGAGCAGGGACTCCTAAGCCGAACTAGAGTCCCGACACCCTCCCCTCTTCAGAGCAGGGGATGCCTGGGGTTCTCCTATTGACTTCCATTGTGCTCGGGTGCACACTGTGGTCTTCAGAGTGCCTGATGAAGGGCGATTGTTAGCCCGAAACGTTGCAACTGATATACCACTTTATTATCATCACTTAAGGAGTGCTGTCTAAATATTTGTGTGATACCTACAGTTCTTGAGGTGGAGCTACAGAACACAACCCGGACGTGCACCCACCCATGCTGTTTTATGAAAAGAGTGCTGTGGCCTATTTACTTAAAAAGCATTGAGATAGCTGTCACTAGGCACCAATTATGCTTCTTGCCTAGTGGGTTTCTTCCCACTCTCAAGATGAGATGGACATTTCATCCAGAAATGTCCATCTCATCTTCAGAGTCTCTCCACTCTTTTCCTTTTAGATCATACACAGGACAAAACCATGGGCATTTACCCTTTTTGTTGTCACAGAGTGCTTTCAGGTTCATTTTACAGGCCAGAAGGCTCCCTATGATGGGCCACCAATGAATAGAAGCCTCTGTGTCTCAATATACAATTAGAGGCATAGAGTTATAGTTTGTGCATTAGTTTGTGTTCTAAAACATCTGCCAGTTTTTGCAGAGAATGATAAATTGGATAGCATTTGGTATGTCTAGGAGGCCATTCACATTAGGCAATACATTGTCCCCTAGTTTTTTTTTTTTTTCATTCTTCCTCTACTAGTGTTTCCATCTGTCTACGATTTATGGGCTCATCCGCTCAAAACCTGTCTATGTCTCAACCTGCAGTGTTTTTCAGAATTTAACTGTAATTCGGAATATGTGATATACTGTATGTTATTTGTGTTATGTATGTAGGTAGTACTAGTAGGAATCTTAAAGTATGTACAGTGGATGCGAAAGTTTGGGCGACCTTGTTAATCGTCATGATTTTCCTGTATATATCGTTGGTTGTTATGATAAAAAAGTCAGTTAAATATATCATATAGGAGACACACACAGTGATATTTGAGAAGTGAAATGAAGTTTATTGGATTTACAGAAAGTGTGCTATAATTGTTTAAACAAAATTAGGCAGGTACATAAATTTGGGCACTGCTGTCATTTTATTGATTCCAAAACCTTTAGAACGAATTATTGGAACTCAAATTGGCTTGGTAAGCTCAGTGACCCCTGACCTACATACACAGGTGAATCCAATTATGAGAAAAAGTATTTAAGGGGGTCAATTGTAAGTTTCCCTCCTCTTTTATTTTTCTCTGAAGAGTAGCAACATGGGGGTCTCAAAATAACTCTCAAATGACCTGAAGACAAAGATTGCTCACCATCATGGTTTAGGGTAAGGATACAGAAAGCTGTCTCAGAGATTTCAACTATCTGTTTCCACAGTTAGGAACATATTGAGGAAATGGAAGACCACAGGCTCAGTTCAAGTTAAGGCTCGAAGTGGCAGACCAAGAAAAATCTCGGATAGACAGAAGCGACCAATGGTGAGAACAGTCAGAGTCAACCCACAGACCAGCACCAAAGACCTACAACATCATCTTGCTGCAGATGGAGTCACTGTGCATCGTTCAACCATTCGGCGCACTTTACACAAGGAGATGCTGTATGCGAGAGTGATGCAGAGGAAGCCTTTTCTCCGCCCATAGCACAAAACGTGCCGCTTGAGGTAGGCTAAAGCACATTTGGACAAGCCAGCTTCATTTTGGAATAAGGTGCTGGGGACTGATGAAACTAAAATTGTTATTTGGCCATAACAAGGGGCGTTATGCATGGAAGAAAAAGAACACCGCATTCCAAGAAAAACACCTGCTACCTACAGTAAAATATGATGGTGGTTCCATCATGCTGTGGGGCTGTGTGGCCAGTGCAGGGACTAGGAATCTTGTCAAAGTTGAGGGACGCATGGATTCCACTCAGTATCAGCAGATTCTGGAGACCAATTTCCTGGAATCAGTGACAAAGCTGAAGCTGTGCTGGGGCTGGATCTTTCAACAAGACAACGACCCTAAACACTGCTCAAAATCCACTAAGGCATTTATGCAGAGGAACAAGTACAATGTTCTGGAATGGCCATCTCAGTCCCCAGACCTGAATATAATTGAAAATCTGCGGTGTGACAAGAGAGCTGTCCATGTTCGGAAGCTATCAAACCTGAATGAACTAAAGATGTTTTGTAAAGAGGAATGGTCCAAAATACCTTCAACCAGAATCCAGACTCTCATTGGAACCTACAGGAAGCGTTTAGAGGCTGTAATTTCTGCAAAAGGAGGATCTACTAAATATTGATTTCATTTCTTATTTGTGGTGCCCAAATTTATGCACCTGCCTAATTTTGTTTAAACAATTATAGCATACTTTCTGTAAATCCAATAAACTTAATTTCACTTCTCAAATATCACTGTGTGTGTCTCCTACATGATATATTTAACTGACATTTTTTATCGTAACAACCAACGATTTATACAGGAAAATCATGACAATTAACAAGGTTGCCCAAACTTTCACATCCCACTGTACTTTAGGCCTCATGCACACGACCGTTGTGTGTTTTGCAGTTCGCAAATTGCGGATCCGCAAAACACGGATGGCGTCCGTGTGCGTTCCGCAATTTGCGGAATGGCACGGACAGCCTTTAATATAGCGCGGACAAGAGTAGGGCAGGTTATATATTTTTTTTGCGGACCACGGAACGGAGCAACGGATGCGGACAGCACACGGAGTGTTGTCTGCATCTTTTGCGGGCCCATTGAAGTGAATGGATCCGCATCCGAGCAGCCAAAACTGCGGCTCGGATGCAGATCAAAACAGCCATGTGCATGAGGCCTTAGAGCATTGAAATTACATCAGCCATTCCAATATGTATAACATCTGAAATGCGGCTAGACTTTGTGAAATGTTATGATTAGGCTACATGCACACGAACGTTGTTTGTTTCCGTGTCCATTCCTTTTTTTTGCGGATAGGATGTGGACCTTTTCATTTCAATGGGTCCGCAAAAAACTGTGGACAGCACACCGAGTGCTGTCCGCATCAGTATGTTCGTTCCGTAGCCCCACAAAAAAATAGAACATGTCCTATTCTTCTCCGTTTTAGGCATTGTTACAATGGATCTGCAAAAAAAAAAAACGTATGGCATGCGGATGTCATCCGTTGTTTTGGCATATCCGCAATTTTATGTCCGCAAAACAAATAAGGTTGTGTGCATGTAGCCTAAGGCTACATGCACACAACCTTATGTGTTTTGCTGTCCGTAATTTACGTAACAATGCCTATCCTTGTCCGCAAAATGGACAAGAATAGGACTTGTTCTATTTTTTGGCAGGGCTACGGAAGGGACATACTGATGCAGACAGCATACATTTTTATTGATTGATGGGATTTTTTCTTTTGCCTTGGCCAAAGGGGGTTAACACACCTGCATGTAGCGGTTGAATTTTTTTTTTTTTTTACAGGGGCTTATGAGTGTTTTGTGTCACTGTATCTTTAGCCTTTTCTAAATAAAGATAAGAATTGGTTCACTTGCCTGCTGGATCATGTTTTTTTTATAGTTTGGGCATGTAGCAGGGTCTGGGGTGCCAAATTATTAAAAATGGAAGCTGCTGTGAGCCGTGTTCTCTCTCATTTTGTGTTTCTTGATTCTCTGGATTGTAAATATGTTGGTGCTTATAATGCTTATAAATATTATTATTATGAAGCCAAATGACTATATGCATTGGATTGAAAAGACTTGTTTTAGCCACCAAGTTTTCCAACTGATATTAGAAACAATAAGAAGTGCTCAGTCATATAGCAAGTGTAGCAGAAAATCTTGTAGACTCACAAAAAAAAATCTAGCAGAAGTTTTTTTTCCAAGTAGATAAGATCATGTTTGAAAAAGTAATATTTTTTTTCTTTCAAAAGTCTGGTTGAAGTGCGCTAGAACAGAAGTGGTTTACTATTGCAGGTAGTACTTTACTGATGGCATAATACGATAGAGAAGCTGTGAGTGTTCCCATAGCACAGTCAACTATCATACTGCTCTAAACACACATCAAGACTTTTATTTTTTCATGCACAAATACTTGTTACATCTGACAGCACACGGAAGCAAAGAATAATTTTTCACTTCTCCAAGCTGCTGCTTTGTGTTGACGTGTGGCCACACAGATGTATGATGGTAATTTATTATTTTGTTAGCCTGACTTTATTCTGTCGTGCCTGGAAGGCCTGTTAGACATTATCCACTTCATTTGGATGTTTTTTTGTACAATAGCTTTCTCATATCAACAGAGTGAGAGAAAAATAACTCAGCATTTATACTTAATTCGGTTCCTCTGGTCAAGAGGTGAATTACCTTTTTTATATTTTTTTTATCTGGAAGCCATATTGTCAGATTACATGGCTCTCAGTGGAAAAAAAATATTAATAAAATAATTATTATAAAAGATTAAAAAGAATTCCCTTCCCATCTAATACATTTATGACATATCAACTGTATAGGCAAAAAAAAATGTTTGCTAGGTAAGAGTTCTACTTCTGGGACTAATTGACAGAATGGGGGTTCCCTTCTCCCCATTTAGTACTCCAGAGAGGAGGAGTCAAGATTGGCACTTATAAGTGCATCTACCTTCATTGTAGTTTAGGAAAAGTTATACAATAGAGATAGGTTATTGTTTCCAAACTCCCATAATCCATATAATAATGGAGATAGCTAAACTCTGGGGCGGACATGCCAACTGTGCAGTCGTTCCATTATGGAATCGCTCACTAGTCTGCAGGAGACAGGGGAGGGAAGCGTTGTGAGCGCTGTACTCATCTCTCATCCCTGGTCTCCTCCTGGCCACGCTGCACTGTCCTGACTGCATATAGTGGCAGGATCTACAGCGCGCACTATGACTTGAAGCTGATGTTGTCACCTGCTGAACCATACACACTTTGTTATACACTTCTGCCCACTTAGCTCAGGAGACGATGCCAACCTGTTGATAGGGAGAAGAAAAACTAGCTGTCCTGGCCGTATGCACAGCCAAAACAGAACTGTTCTAGGCAGCGCAGTGAATCGGGTGAAGTTATCAAGAGCTAATGTGAGGCCCAATACCAGTGGAGGATCCAAAGAGCAGCGCTACCTCACTGCCACAGTAAATCTAACCTCTGTATCTTTAACCTATATCTATTACCAATAGCCTAATTATTATGTGGCTAATCTAAATGTGAGTTTTTTGTGTATCTAAATATTTTGTGTGTACTTTGACAGTGTTGCTTTTTATTGTCCCTATGCCTAGAAATAAGTTGATGTTTTTTTTTTATTGTATATTTTGTATTTGGGAATATATCACTCTGCATTCTGACTTGGATAGCACTTCCGCATATTTAGATGTATTTATATAGCTCTGTCATACAGTGTGTGTTCTATAAATATATATATATATATATATATATATATATATATATACAGGGAGTGCAGAATTATTAGGCAAGTTGTATTTTTGAGGATTAATTTTATTATTGAACAACAACCATGTTCTCAATGAACCCAAAAAACTCATTAATATCAAAGCTGAATATTTTTGGAAGTAGTTTTTAGTTTGTTTTTAGTTTTAGCTATTTTAGGGGGATATCTGTGTGTGCAGGTGACTATTACTGTACATAATTATTAGGCAACTTAACAAAAAACAAATATATACCCATTTCAATTATTAATTTTTACCAGTGAAACCAATATAACATCTCAACATTCACAAATATACATTTCTGACATTCAAAAACAAAACAAAAACAAATCAGTGACCAATATAGCCACCTTTCTTTGCAAGGACACTCAAAAGCCTGCCATCCATGGATTCTGTCAGTGTTTTGATCTGTTCACCATCAACATTGCGTGCAGCAGCAACCACAGCCTCCCAGACACTGTTCAGAGAGGTGTACTGTTTTCCCTCCTTGTAAATCTCACATTTGATGATGGACCACAGGTTCTCAATGGGGTTCAGATCAGGTGAACAAGGAGGCCATGTCATTAGATTTTCTTCTTTTATACCCTTTCTTGCCAGCCACGTTGTGGAGTACTTGGACGCGTGTGATGGAGCATTGTCCTGCATGAAAATCATGTTTTTCTTACCTTGCAGACTTCTTCCTGTACCACTGCTTGAAGAAGGTGTCTTCCAGAAACTGGCAGTAGGACTGGGAGTTGAGCTTGACTCCATCCTCAACCCAAAAAGGCCCCACAAGCTCATCTTTGATGATACCAGCCCAAACCAGTACTCCACCTCCACCTTGCTGGCGTCTGAGTCGGACTGGAGCTCTCTGCCCTTTACCAATCCAGCCATCTGGCCCATCAAGACTCACTCTCATTTCATCAGTCCATAAAACCTTAGAAAAATCAGTCTTGAGATATTTCTTGGCCCAGTCTTGACGTTTCAGCTTGTGTGTCTTGTTCAGTGGTGGTCGTCTTTCAGCCTTTCTTACCTTGGCCATGTCTCTGAGTATTGCACACCTTGTGCTTTTGGGCACTCCAGTGATGTTGCAGCTCTGAAATATGGCCAAACTGGTGGCAAGTGGCATCTTGGCAGCTGCACGCTTGACTTTTCTCAGTTCATGGGCAGTTATTTTACGCCTTGGTTTTTCCACACGCTTCTTGCGACCCTGTTGACTATTTTGAATGAAACGCTTGATT
This sequence comes from Bufo gargarizans, assembly GCF_014858855.1. Taxonomy (NCBI): domain Eukaryota; kingdom Metazoa; phylum Chordata; class Amphibia; order Anura; family Bufonidae; genus Bufo; species Bufo gargarizans. The sequence continues at coordinate 152,271,592 of NC_058082.1, forward strand.
GTTCGATGATCACGCTTCAGAAGCTTTGCAATTTTAAGAGTGCTGCATCCCTCTGCAAGATATCTCACTATTTTTGACTTTTCTGAGCCTGTCAAGTCCTTCTTTTGACCCATTTTGCCAAAGGAAAGGAAGTTGCCTAATAATTATGCACACCTGATATAGGGTGTTGATGTCATTAGACCACACCCCTTCTCATTACAGAGATGCACATCACCTAATATGCTTAATTGGTAGTAGGCTTTCGAGCCTATACAGCTTGGAGTAAGACAGCATGCATAAAGAGGATGATGTGGTCAAAATACTCATTTGCCTAATAATTCTGCACGTAGTGTATATATATATATATATATATATATATATATGTCCTTTTTTACCTGACAATGGTGTCTTAACCCCAAACACATTGGGGGTCATTTACTAACTGATATAAGTGAGTTTTAGGGAGTATATCTGTCACAGATGCACCGGGTCTAAAAAGGGAGCCTAGTGTGAGTAGCGAAAAGGGCGGGCCACCAGGCCCGTCTCATTTATCATTTTCTACGCCTATTTTAGGCATCGAAAATGTTCTAGATCTATGCCAGCAATGAAGCTCAGGTTCCTTGCAGTGCTGGCACATGCTGTGGGGTTTGGCAAATCAGTACTCTAAGGTCACCCGCACATGAGTTCGCATGAACGCACATAAGATGCGCATGAATTTCCATGCAGATTTATGTGCATTTTTGCAGCATATCCGAACCAAAATCTGTAACAACTAATTTTTTTATGCAGTTTTCCACAGATCTTACCTTTCCATTTAAGAGGGTGAAATCTGCAGCTAAAACTGCAAACATAATTGAAATCCACCATTCAGGTCATTTTTTGTATAGAGTCAATCCGCAAAGTGTACATGAGAAGGCCGTGCATTGTGAGGCGCATACATTCATTTAAGTTAAAGGCTATGGATACACTAAAAATCAATAACACATATCTTACCGTAATGCAGCACATAATAAAATTGCACTTGTTTGTTTACTGGTATCAGCTTCACATGCTCTCAGAAATGCTCTTCTGTGAGTTTTGCTCACTGCTGTCATCTCCTGTGAGAATCTGTGGGCGTTCCTGTTGATTTCACATGCACCAGCACAAGATCTGCTGCACCACCCCTACATTTTGTTACACAGCACAGCTAGAAGCCACTTACATATAGGCTGCTGGAACTTGCAAGTAACTTGGTAGTAAGATTTCATTCCAATCCACAACATGGTGAGTTTTACAGTATGCTACAACCTGTAATCAGCAGATCTATTTCTCACTTTCCATTCTGTATAAAGTCCATTATTTGTAAACACAATTGATATTTCTGCTGATAGCTAGGGATGATCAAACACCTGGAAGTTTGGGTTCGGCCGAACTTCGGCTCAACTTGACCCTGAACCCTATTGAAGTCAATGGGGTCCTGAACTTTGGGGCCCTAAAATTCCTGTAAAATAGTCATAGTAAGGGCTAGAGGGCTGCAAAGGGAAGCATAATGGGAGTAAGAGCCGGACAATTGCCCTGCAAACAAATGTGGATAGGGAAATGACAGAAAATAACATAAATAAAAAAATAAATAAATATAATAATCTTGAACTAGAAGACGGAGGTCAAAGTGGAGTAGGAGATTGAAGAGGCAGTTGATGTGGTGTTGTAGGTAGAAGTAGTGGTGTTGTTTTTTTTTTTTCCCTTCATTTTTTGTTATTCTTATTTTTTATAAATTTGGGAAGACCCCAAAACATTGGGAAATAGAAAAAAGAGAATGCAAGGAGAAAGTGCGCTGGAATATAACAATGGCTGTGTACAGCCGGTATACTTGTCTATTCAGGACAAGGTACGGACAAGTCCTGTGAGACCTATGCCTGGTTCATTTTAATGAACGTGAGTTTGTCCATATTGGCTATGGATAGGTGGCTGCGCTTGTCTGCGATCACCCCCCCCCCCCCTTGCCGTTATAAACACATGTTCGGACAATACACTGGCCGTAGGGCAGGCCAGCACCTCCAAGGTGTAAAGGGCAAGCTCAGGCCATGTGCCCAATTTAGAGACCCAGAAGTTGAATAGGGCAGACCCATCAGTCAGTACATGTGGACGTGTGCACACGTACTGTTCCACAATGTTGCTGAAATGCTGCCTCCTGCTAAGAGGTTCCATATCAGCTGTGGCGTGCTGACAAAGCTTTTCCACATTTCGGCAATGCTATCCCTCCCTTCTGAGGTTCTGGCAGTGCCCCAGCTGAGGTGGCGACTTCTTCCTCCTCCTCTACCTTCGCCTTGTACTTCCACTGAGCCCAGAATGGAATGCCATCAGCAGCGCATCTACCAGCGTGTGCTTGTACTTGTGCATCTTTCGATCACGCTCCAGTGACGGAATTAAGGTTGGCACGTTGTCCTTGTACCAGGGATCCAGCAGGGTGGCCACCCAGAACTCATCACTGATTAGAATGGGGAAACTCGGCGGTCGTTGCGCAGGCACTGCAGAGTGTAGTCGCTTATGTATGTCAGGCTGCCCAGAGGCAACAACAAGCTGTCCTCTGTGGGAGGTGTATCGTCTGTGTCCTCTGTATCCCCCCAGCCACTCTCCAGTGATGCTCTTGAGCTGCTTTGGGTGCCACCCTGCTGTGAACACGGTTCCTCCTCATCATCATCCTCCTCATCCTCCAGAATGATCCCTCTTCCTCCTCCTGTTCGTCCTGTGCCACATCCTCTTCCATCATCGCCCAAAGTGTTTCTTTCAAGGAGACATAAAAGTGGGATAGTAACGCTGAGGACGGCATCATCGGCACTGGCCATGTTGGTGGAGAACTCGAAACAGCGCAACAAGGCACACACGTCCTGCATGGAGGCCTACTCGTTGGTGGTGAAGTGCTGTTCCGCAGAGCTACTCACCCGTGCGTGCTGCAGCTGAAACTCCACTATCACCTGCTGCTGCTCCCACAGTCTCTTCAGCATGTGCAAGGTGGAGTTCCACAGTGCAGGTACGTCAAATATAAGGCGGTGAGCAGGAAGGCCAAACTTACGCTGCAGCACAGACAGGTGAGCAGGAGCAGGGTGAGAACCCGGAAAGCGCGCACAGATGGCCCGCACTTTCTGCAGCAGCTATGACATATCGGGGTAATTTTTCATGAACCTCTGCACCACCGAATTCAGCACATGTGCCAGGAAAGGGATGTGCATCAAACCGGCTAGGCCCAGAGCTGCTATGAGATTTCTCCCGTTATCGCACACCACCAGGCTAGGCTTGAAGCTCAGTGGCACCAACCACTCATCGGTCTGTTGTTCCATGCCCGTCCACAGCTCCTGTGCGGTGTGGGTTTGTCCCCAAAGAGATTAGTTTCAGCCTGCTGTCATTTCCCCCTGGCTGTGCTGAAGTTGGTGGTGATGGTGTTAGGTCGACCGGATGAGGAGTAGTGATGAGCGGCAGGGGTCATATTCGAATTCGCAATATTTCTCGAATATTTTGTAGAATATTTGTTGAATATTCGAAAATGTCAAAATTCGGCAAGGTAATGATTGTGTAGTATGCTAATTTTTGTAATTCGAATTTTCGGATTCTAATTTTTTTATTGCGAATTTTTCAACTTACAACTATTAGACAAAGAAGATTATAGCACTATATTAGCTAAATTGCTCTATATTCGATTTTTTTTATATTCGCTATATTGCTATAACTTTGTTTTTTCGAATATTCGTAATATTCTAAAACAAGAATATATAGCAATATAGCGAATATTCTTAAAAAGTCGAATATAGAGCAAAATTCGCAAGCACTACTACTCCTAAAGTCAAGTATATTGCAGCCTTCTTATTGGCCCACAAGCTAGAAGCAGGGAGGGATGATGTGTACTGATTAAAAAAAAAAAAAAAAGAAAAAAAAGAAAAAAAAATTAGAATATTCGAAATTACGAATATATAGAACTATATTCTAAATATTTGCGAATTTTCGAAGTACCTATATTCGCAATAAAAATTCGAAACTCGAATATTCGTGATCAACACTAATGAGGAGGTGGTAGATGAGGAATGCAACAGGAGGCAAAGAGAAACATCCTGCAATCCTCGGTGGCAGAAGCACATGCACCAAACTGCTATCTGCCTCATGCCCAGCTGCCACTGCATTTACCCAGTGTGCAGTTAGGGAGATATAACGTCCCTGCCCATGCTTACTGGTCTATGTATTGGTGGTTATGTGGACCTTGCCACATATGGCGTTGCACAGTGCACACCTTATTTTGTCTGCCACTTGGTTGTGCAGGGCAGGAATGGCTTGCCTCGAAAAGTAGTGGCGGCTGGGAACCACATACTGTGGGACAGCCACCACCATAATGTTTCTAAAAGTCTCCGTCTCTACCAGTTGGAAGGACAGAATTCAGAGACAGGGATCGAGGGTGGGTAGGGGTGTACTTCCTCTTTCCTCTCCAGTGTTTGGGAGATGGACAGCTGAACGCTTCCATGGGACAGTGGGAGATGCTTGGTGATGGTGACGGAGGTGGTGGCGTTGCTGCCACATCCTTTGTTTGCAGGGTGGCAGGTGCCACTGTCACTCCAGAGGGAAAGGAAGAGGCCTAGACTGCAGTAGAAGAGGGAGCAGGAGGAGCCTGAGATCTTTTGTAGTTTTTAAAGGTGTTTACTCCACTGTAGCTCGTGCTTTGCATTTAGATGCCTGGTCATGCAGGTGGTGCTCAGGTTTAGAACATTTATGCCTCGCTTCAGGCTCTGATTGCACAGCGTGCAAATCACTTGCGTCTTGTCGTCAGCACATTGTCTGAAGAACTGCCACGCCAGAGAACTCCTTGGAGCTGGCTTCGGTTTGCTCAGTCCCTGGGTGCGGTGGACAGTAGCAGGCGTACTGGCTAGGGGATGGCCACTCTGCTTTTGCACCCTGCTCCCCCTTTTGCTGTGCTGCTGGCACTGTGTGACCACCACCTCTTCCTCCGAACTGCACACGTCACTCGCATGAACTTGATTCCATGTGGGGTCTAGGACCTCATCATCCTCCACATCATCTTCAATCCACTCTTCACCCCTGCCCTCCTTGACTGTCTGCACACTGCAGAAAGCTGCAGCCTTTGGCACCTGTGTTTCATCATCATCAGACGTGCTGCGGTGGTCCTCCAATGTCCTCATACTGAAACATAGGTGGTTGGGCATCGGTGCACTCAATCTCTTCCACTTCTGGGGCAGGGCTATGTGGACGGCCCACTGAAACCCTGCCAACAGAGTCATCAAAAAGCATAAGAGACTGCTGCATGACTTGGGGCTCAGACTGCTTGGCTGATTTGCAAGGGGGTGAGGTGAAAGACAGATACCCATGGGCTGCAGGTGCCAACTCTGTGCTTTCAGCAGGGGACTGGGTGGGAGGCAATGTGAAGTAACTGGAGGCACTGTCAGCCACCCAATCTACTAGCGCCTCTAGTTGTTCTGGCCTCACCATTCATACACTGTTATTCGGGCCTACAAAATAATGCTGAACGTTTTGTCGCCTACGTGCACCTGAGGAAGGTGTTTCATTTGGGCGTGAAGCTGGCACAGATCGACCACGTCCTCTCCCTGAAACAGGAGCTCCACCAACAGCAGCAGCACCACGACCAGGGCCACATCCCTTATTTGATGCTCTCCTCATTCTTTAAGGTCACCCACCAAACTAACAGACGGATTAACTATATTAATTTCCCTGTCACGCTTGCAACGCAGGTGTACCTCATACCATAAATAGCTAAATGTCATCCACCAATCTAACAGATGGATTAACTATATTTATTTCCCTGTCAGGTATGCAGTGTAGGTGTACCTCACAACAAGAATGGGTATATGTCAGCCACCGATCTAACAGACGGATTAACTATATTAATTTCCCTGTAACGTATGCAATGCATGTGTACCTCACACAAAAAATTGGTATATGTCACCCACTGAACTAACAGACAGATTAACTACTGTATATAAATTTCTCTGTCACAGATGCAGTGTAGGTGTACTTCACAACAGGAATGGGTATATGTCACCCACCAATCTAACAGATGGATTAACTATATTAATTTCCCTGCCATGTATGCAATGCAGGTATACCTCACACATAAAATGGGAATATGTCACCCACCGAACTAACAGACAGATTAACTATTATTTTTTTGTGTCAGAGGTACAAAGATGGTGGATTGCACCCAAGAAAAAATCGTTATAGCTCACCCACAGAATTAACAGCCAGATGAATTATTATATTTATTTGTCAGGGGCGCAAAGCTGGTGTATAGCACCCACAAATAATTAACTATAGGTTACCAACAGAACAAATAGCCAGATGAGATTCCTAACACTGTCCCCCACTACTCAGAGCTGATGGTCAGTGCTACACGTGATCCAGCTTTAATAGAGGCCGGGTCACATGATGCACAAAGCCTTTCAAATGTCTGAACACCGAACTCGAACGCAAACTTTTCCAGCAAAGTTCGGGTCCGGGTACCCAAAATTGTAACGTTTGGTACAGACCCGAACTTTACAGTTCGGGTTCGCTCAACACTAGTCATATCATATGAAACCGACATCTTATCTCTCAAAAAATGAGCCCCTACCTAAGACAATTGCCCAAAAAATAAATATATATATATATATATATATATATATATGGCTTTCAGAAAATGGAGACACTAAAAATTGTTAAAAAAAATCTCTTTTTGTGTAAAACTAAAATATATTTAAAAAAAACAGACATATTAGGTATCACCACTTCCGTAACAACCTATCCTATAAAAATATCACATGCGCTAACTCGTCTGGCAAACGCCGTAAAAATAAATAAATAAAAAATGTGCCAAAAAAGCCATTTTTATCACCTTATATCACAAAAAGTGTAATTCCAGGCAAAAAGTCATATGTGCCCCAAGTTGGTACCAATCAAACCATCATCTCATCCTTCAAAAAATAAGCCCCTACCTAAGACAATCGCCCAAAAAAATAAAAAATTATGGCTTTCAGAAAATGGACTATAAGAATAGATGCAAGCATATGGACTAAGCCCTCACTCTATTGATACCAATTTTGCCCTACCTTTCTAATAGGCGACCTTGATTAAGGTGGTACATATAGGTGTGTGTGCTCCTCCTCCCACCGGTTACTGTTGCACATGGAGGTAACTAGGAGCAACACACTATATGTGCGGGGTCTGATTCCTGAACATAAATGCATAACGGCATAGGCAGGTTTAGCGTAGGACCCGCCTCAACTGAGACCACCTTGTTGCTTGGTAGGTGGGCTTAGATGTGTTTTGATCAAAATGTATTGACCAAGTGTCTCAGATTTTATCAATAGAGTGAGGGCTTAGTCCATATGTTATGCTTGCATCTATTACAAACCGGATTCCCAAAAAGTTTGGGCACTATACAAATCGTGAATAAAAACTGAATGCAATGATGTGGAGGTGCCAACTTCTAATATTTTATTTGTAATAGAACGTAGATGATAGATCAAACGTTTAATCCGAGTAAATGTATCATTTTAAAGGAAAAATACGTTGATTCAAATTTTCAAGGTGTCAACAAATCCCCAAAAAGTTGGGACAGGTAGCAATAAGAGGCTGGAAAAAGTAAATTTGAGCATAACGAAGAGCTGGAAGACCAATTAACACTAATTAGGTCAATTGGCAACATGATTGGGTATAAAAAGAGCTTCTCAGAGTGGCAGTGTCTCTCAGAAGCCAAGATGGGTAGAGGATCACCAATTCCCACAATGTTGCGCAGAAAGATAGTGGAGCAATATCAGAAAGGTGTTACCCAGCGAAAAATTGCAAAGACTTTGCATCTATCATTATCAACTGTGCATAACATCATCCGAAGATTCAGAGAATCTGGAACAATCTCTGTGCGTAAGGGTCAAGGCCGTAAAACCATACTGGATGTCCGTGATCTCCAGGCCCTTAAACGACACTGCACCACAAACAGGAATGCTACTGTAAAGGAAATCACAGAATGGGCTCAGGAATACTTTCAGAAACCATTGTCAGTGAACACAATCCACAGTGCCATCCGCCGTTGCCAGCTGAAACTCTACAGTGCAAAGAAGAAGCCATTTCTAAGCAAGATCCACAAGCTCAGGTGTTTTCACTGGGCCAGGGATCATTTAAAATGGAGTGTGGCAAAATGGAAGACTGTTCTGTGGTCACGATTCAAAGTTCTTTTTGGAAATCTGGGACGTCATGTCATCCGGACCAAAGAGGACAAGGACAACCCAAGTTGTTATCAACGCTCAGTTCAGAAGTCTGCATCTCTGATGGTATGGGGTTGCATGAGTGCGTGTGGCATGGGCAGCTTGCATGTCTGGAAAGGTACCATCAATGCAGAAAAATATATTCAGGTTCTAGAACAACATATGCTCCCATCCAGACGTCATCTCTTTCAGGGAAGACCCTGCATTTTTCAACAAAATAATGCCAGACCACATTCTGCATCAATCACAACATCATGGCTGCGTAGGAGAAGGATCCGGGTACTGAAATGGCCAGTCTGCAGTCCAGATCTTTCACCTATAGAGAACATTTGGCGCATCATAAAGAAGAAGGTGCAACAAAGAAGGCCCAAGACGATTGAACAGTTAGAGGCATTCCTATTTCTAAACTTGAGAAACTGGTCTCCTTGGTCCCCAGACGTCTGTTGAGTGTTGTAAGAAGAAGGGGAGATACCCACACAGTGGTGAAAATGGCCTTGTCTCAACTTTTTGGGGATTTGTTGACACCATGAAATTCTGATTCCACATATTTTTCCCTTAAAATGGTACATTTTCTCAGTTTAAACTTTTGTTCCGTGATTTATGTTCTATTCTGAATAAAATATTAGAAGTTGGCACCTCCTCATCATTGTATTCAGTATTTTTTCACGATTTGTATAGTGTCCCAACTTTTTGGGAATCCGGTTTGTATTATAGTGCATTATTTTCTGTGACTGATAAATGATTTCAGAAAATGGAAACACAAAAACATGATTTTTTTTCAAAATAAATACTAATACTTTTATTCTGTAAAATTAAATTTAAAGAGTTCACAAAAAGAGTACATATATATATATATATATATATATATATATATATATACATATTCCTGATCAAAAGTTTAAGACCACTTGAAAAATGGCAAAAAATCATATTTAGCATGGCTGGATCTTAACAAGGTTCCAAGTAGAGCTTCAACATGCATCAAGAAGAAATGGGAGTGAGACAAAACATTTTTTGAGCATTCAATTTAATGAAAACAATGAATAAACTGAAACAGGCTGTTTTTCAGCTGATCAAAAGTTTAGGACCACACCTCCCAAAAAAAATAAAAAATATACCCCCCAAAACAGAAATCCAACTTCCAAATATGTACTCAGTAATGAGTAGCTCTGCCGTTATTGTTGATCACTTCTAAAATTCGTTTCGGCAAGCGTTTCCATGAGGTGAGTGGGAACATTTCTCCAAGTGGTGAAGACGGCCGCACGAAGGCCATCTACTGTCTGGAACTGTTGTCCATTTTTGTAAACTTCCCTTGCCATCCATCCCTAAAGGTTCTCAATTGGATTTAGATCAGGGGAACACGCAGGATAAATAAATGCAGGTAAATGCAGTGGCGGATGAGCCTGAGGCAGATAGCAGTTTGGCGCATGTCCTTCCGCCACTGAGGATTGCAGAACGTTTCTCTTTGTCTCCTCCTCCTACTCCACTTCCTCCTCTACCACCTCTTCATCTGGTCAGCGTAGCACCTTCACAACCAACTTCAGCACAGCCAGGTGAAAACGACAGCAGGCTGTTTTAAAACTCATCTGTATTGGGGCAAAAAACCCACGCCATGCAGGAGCTGTGGACGAACATGGAAGAACAGACCGATGAGTGGTTGGTGCCGCTGAGCCTTAAACCCATACCCACAGGCTGGAAACTCACTTTGCACATGCAGGAGAGATTGTGTGAGCAGCAGCAGGTGATAGTGGAGTTTCAGCTGCAGCACGGGTGAGTCGCTCTGCGGAACACCATTTCACCATTAATGAGTGAGCCTCCATGCAGGACGTGTGTGCCATGTTGTGCTGTTTTGAATACTCCACCAACATGGCCAGTGCCAATGATGCCGTCCTCAGCATTACTATCCCACTCCTATGTATCCTTGAAAAAACACTTTGGGCGATGATGGAAGAGGATGTGGCACAGGAGGAAGAGGAGGAGGAAGAGTTCCACAGTTATCAGGCCAGTCACTCGCAAGTGGCTCGGAGGGTGGGTTACTGCACCAACAGAGGCCAGGTACACAACTGTCCAGCCAAGGCACAGTTCTGGATGATGATGAGGAGGAGCATTGCTCCCGCATGGAATCCGGACCCATTAATTTCAATGGGGCTTTGTACATGAGCATTGGTTTTCACGCATCACTTGTGCGTTGCGTGAAAATCGCATGTTCTATATTCAGCGTTTTTCACGTGGCCCCATAGAAGTGAATGGGGCTGGGTGAAGATCGCATCCGCAAGCAAGTGCTGATGCTATGCGTTTTTCACGGATGGTTGCTAAGGGTTGTTGTTTGTATACCTTCACTTTTATATAACAAGCGTGCAAAACTGATTAAATTGTATTGCACTCGTGCGATAAAAACGGAACAACTGAACGCGATCGCATACAAAACTGAATGCCCTTGCTTGCGAAATCGTGCATTTTTCACTGAGATGGCCTTGTGGTTCACCCTGCGGTCATTTCGTTGCAAACTTTGCGAGTTCGTGAGTCGCCGAAAATGTGACCATATGGCGATATTCGCATCCGCCATATTCTTTTGCATTGCGTCACACTTTGACACATGACACATCCATCAGGTGGGACAGGACAGCCAAATTGAGACGTTTCAGCACATGGACAACCCTATAACAGAACCCGATCTGGCAGCCATTTTACATTATGTGTTTTGCCAGTGTAGGGAGAGGTTGCATTTTGGAGCAGGGACAGTCTGTTATGAACTTAGGGACACCAAACGCTAGCTAATAGGACCACAAAAGTCCTTTTAAGGACTGGTAACATTGTGCTATCAATAGGTGTGATACACAGAGGAGTGTGATATACTTATAATATACTTTCTAACATAGAAAGTATATTATAGTACATTTGTATGCTTCCAGAAAATACTGATTGAGGGCTGCAAGCTATACCTGCGTCCACAAAATAAAGATTGCGGGTTTTGATATACCTGCTTCAACTAACAATTGATTGAGGCCTGCCATATATCAGCTTCCACAAAATAGTGATAGAGGTTTTCCATATACCTGCGTCACAAAATTACTGCCTGAGGGTGATATACCTGCTTCAACTAACAAGTGATTGAGGCCTGCCATATATCAGCTTCCACAAAATAGTGATAGAGGTTTTCCATATACCTGCATCCACAAAATACAGATTGCAGGTTTTGATATACCTGCTTCAACTAACAACTTATTGAGGCCTTCCATATATCAGCTTCCACAAAATAGTGGTAGAGGTTTTCCATATACCTGCGTCCACAAAATACAGATTGCGGGTTTTGATATACCTGCTTTAACTAACAAATGATTGAGGCTTGCCATATATCAGCTTCCACAAAATAGTGGTAGAGGTTTTCCATATAACTGCATCCACAAAATTACTGCTTGAGGGTGATATACCAGCTTCAACTAACAACTGATTGAGCCCTGCCATATATCAGCTTCCACAAAATAGTGGTAGAGGTTTTCCATATACGGTATCTTCATCCACAAAATACAGATTGCGGGTTTTGACATACCTGCTTCAACTAACAACTGATTGAGGCCTTCCATATATCAGCCTACACAAAATAGTGGTAGAGGTTTTCCATATACCTGCGTCCACAAAATTACTACTTGAGGGTGATATACCAGCTTCAACTAACAACCAATTGAGTCCTGCCATATATCAGTAGTGATGAGCGGGAGGTGCCATATTCAATTCCGCCATATTTCGCGAATATTCAATTGAATATTCGTCTTATATTCGTCGAAATCGAATATACGTCATTATTCTATTTATTGCGAATAATATGAGATTTAATTATTCGCATATTGCAAGTTTAACTGTATAAGGCAACTTTCCTATTGGTTGGCGATCTAGAATTAACAAAGATAACGAATATAGCACTATATTCTCTATATTCATTAATTCTAGCAAGCCAATAGGAAAGTTGCTTATGGACAGCTTTAAGTTGGATTCGCAATGCGAGAATATTACTTTGCCTATTTTTTGCAATAAATAGATTAATGACGCAGTATTCTATTTATTGCAAAAAATAGGCAAAGTAATGTTCTCACATTGCGAGTCCAACTTAGAGCTGTCCATAAGCAACTTTCCTATTGGCTTGCTAGAATTAACGAATATAGAGAATATAGCACTATATTCGTTATCTTCGTTATTTGTATTTTACGAATATTCGCTATATTGCTACATATTCTTCTTTTAGAATATGATGAATATTCTAAAAAACAAAGTTATAGCAATTGTGAGACAGTGACAGGTCTCACGCAGGTTGGAGGCAAGGAAGGGGTGGATAGTGCGGTCCACACCCCTGTTCCACCACAGGTGAGACAAGCTGGAGGTAATCAGCCTGGCATAAGGCACCTCCTAGAGTGTCAGAAAGGGGGGAGTGTGTTACCTGTAGATAGAGGCCTGGAGGCTCTGTCTGTGTGGTCTCAACTGGGCTAGGCTGAGGGACCACGAGGCTAAGTGACAGCCTGGAATTTGGGGGACACAGTGACACCTGCGGTACAAGGGCCACAAGGTCAGAGTCAGGAGGACTGCTGGACCACAATCCCCCAAAGGGACTTGCGTTTGCTACAGCCTGGAGGCTGCTGGGCTAGCTGAGAAAGCCGCAGGTTATGACCGTGTCCGAGCAGCACTCTATAGGTGAGTCAGGGATTCTACCCTATGTTTAGTTAGAGCCCAGCCGGGCAGGTATTTGTTTTGTGTTATTGTTTGTTGTTGCTGGTGTTGCACAATAAATGCAAAGTTTAGACAGTATATCCGTGTCTGGTGAAGTAACCTGTGAGAATGACCCCGGGAGAAGAGCTAACCCCCCCACACAATATAGCGAATATTCGTAACATACACATATAGACTGCAATTTAGCTAATATAGTGCTATTACCTTTTTTTTTTCAAAGTTATTTTTCTTCAAATCTGAAGTTCCTGTGAGAAAAAAATTACGACTATGAAAAAAAGTTTATAGCACTATATTACCTAAATTGCAATCTATATGTGTATTTTAAGAATATTCGCTATATAGCAATATAACGAATATATTCGTTATTTAAAATATTCTTCTTTTTTTTTTTTTTTCAATGTGAACTGTTATTCCACTTTGGTATATTCCTCCCTGACAAGCATCCCCGTCACCATGGGAACGCCTGTGGGTTAGAATATACCATCGGATCTGAGTTTTCACGATCGCAGGGAAAACTCAGATCCGATAGTATATTCTTAGTATATTCTCACCCACAGGCGTTCCCATGGTGATGGGGACGCTTGTCGGGGAGGAGTATGTGAACAACTGTACAGATTGGAAAAAAAAGAGAATATTCTAAATAACGAATATATTCGCTATATTGCTATAACTTCATTTTTTTTAATATTCGTAATTTTTTTTTCAATATGAAAACATGATTCCTTCTTGTTTAAGTTGCTTGTGGGTCAATGACTCATTGGCCCACAAGCAAGAATCATGTTTTCAGATGTAAAAAAAATGATGAATATTCGATATATAGCGAATATATAGCATTATATTCAAAATATTTGTGAATTAGTGAAGTTGCGATATTCGCAATAAATATTCGCTATTCAAATATTCGCGCTCAACACTATATATCAGCTTCCACAAAATAGTGGTAGAGGTTTTCCATATACCTGCATCCACAAAATTACTGCTTGAGGGTGATATACCAGCTTCAACTAACAACTGATTGATGCCTGCCATATATCAGCTTCCACAAAATAGTAATAGAGGTTTTCCATATACCTGCGTCCGGAAAAATACAGATTGCAGGTTTTGATATACGTTAACACACATGCTTTATGAGACATTTTATCTAAACTAAATGCGTTAAGAAATTGCTTTTCAATGGCTTTTGTTTCAAGATAACACGATGAGTTAAGAAATTTGACTTAAGAGTGTGTGCTACCCCTGCTACATCTGTACCTGCTTCAACTAACAACTGATTTAGGCTGATTGAGTTATTTTGAAAATGACAGGCAGAGGAAGAGGCAGGCCATTCCGCTGGGGTGGTAGGGGTCGGGCTGGTGCCTAAGTCGGAAATTGGAGAAGGTGCGTGCAATTATGTCATCTTCAGGTGCGTGGCATTACATTTCTGGATGAGCTCATAACGGAGCGGCTGGGCAATTTTCTGCTTCTCAGCCTGGACCCGGGTGCGGTCATAGCCCCGCATCAACATCCGCTGCAGGATTAAGATGCAAGCATATAATCCCAATTTTTGGGAATACAAGTATTGAAAATAATGTTCTCAGCAAAACAGTAAAAAGTATATAAGAATTTTAAGGGGAAATATTAGATTTACTATCACCGTTATAAAGTTGGATTGTATTGAGATTGTATGTGTGTGGGGTCTGAGCAATCGGATATTGGCCAGCTGAGCAGAGATTGTGACAGACACAGCACTATGAAGTGCCTTTTGCGCTGTGGCATTTGAAGAATTTTGATATCTCTAACTTTTTAGTCCAACCAGACTGTTTTTTACTGTTTGAAATAACTTCGTTATTAACTTCAACTATTCTTCTTATAACACTGCCACCTTCGCAGCAGATAGTCCATGTACAAAACACGTGTTGAATAAAGTATCACAAAATAGCGGTATGCATAAGATGGTGGTTCAACTGTTCATTCTTGTCATTCTACATAAAATGGTGGATATATTTCTCTCTTCAGTATCTGTGCTCTCACTTTAAGTTATTTAAGCACTTGATGATCTCTCTGAGAGGTATGTCTAAGGTTAACCAATAGTTCACTTGCTCTACTTGGTTTGCAGTTTGCTCTATATAATTGCTTATGATCTGGTATGAGCAGTTCACATTTGTGTGCAATTTTTTGGATTGCATGATTGAATGGCTCAGTAGTTTGTTTGTATGGTGGAACTGTAAGTAAACATACATATAACCAGTTCAGTATACAGTTCTAATCACTATATTAACAGTAGGAACATTATATAATAGTGTCAAATACCTATTTTGGCCTCTTGCTTCCATAAAACACAGCTCTTAGTGGAGTGTGTGTCTGTTCAGCTCTTCTCTCTGGTGAATAATAATTCCAATAGCTCCTGCTAGGGGAATTTCCCACACAAGCCAAAAACTCTTGCTGTGTGTGAGGCTGGCTGTAATTGGTCAAGACTCCTGCCCAGCAACAACAATTTAACTCTATGCTTTCTGTTGTTTCTGCTGTGTCATTGAGCTTACCTTACATTATATAATGAATCTTAAAGGCATACTATCTTTTCTGCTTCTGTGAACACAAAATATAACAGTTATATGACATCCAAACATGAAGTCACTGTAAATAACTCTGCTTTTGTCTTTAACACACAAACATAGGAACTGTATTAAGGTTATTGGCATGTTTAGCTGTATACACATATAAGCTATATTAGCAACCTAGGACAGGTCTTAGATGGCCAGCTACAGAGATGCACCTATCTAGTAAAGTGATGGTACGGTATGGGGTATAAAGCTGGCTCGTCTCCCCGTGGTGTACCCTTGGTAACTCTAAATGAACCAGCAAATACTGGCAGTAAGACAAAGAAAGTTTTGCCTGAGTCCTGACCAACAGGACAAAAAATCTAATCTATAGACTATGTTTGTTTGTGTTTGTGTTTGTGTGTGTGGGGGGGGGGGGGAAGGGGGGGTGTATATTGTGTGTGGCAGGAAAATGGATGCTCATCATAAGTGGCTATTTTCGCAACCGCGAATATGTTATAACACTCTATCTGCATATAAAGCGATTGGTACTTACAGTGATCAGGAGTTCTTCCTCATTGTCGCAAAATTTGCTTCCAATCACCTTTTCCAATCACATCAAACTTCGGGTAGTTCAAACCAGTTGCTAGACTAGTTGTGGTAAGCGGAGAAGTATGAGGCACTACTGGTATGCCAAACACTATCAGGTGCAGGAGGTAAGAGTGTGTGACCCAGTCAGGTGATTGCAGTGAGTGGTGGTGCTCTGCTATCGAACAAGTCCACAGTATACTATGTGTAGTGTCCCACTACGTAAAGGTGGGCACTACTAAGGGTCAATTGGGTCATGTTGTCCCCCACCTCCTGTGTGAGATTGCTATTATGTTTTGTATTGTATGACTGCATAATTCCATGTTAATTCCTGTGTACCAGGCCTGATAGGGGTGTAGTTTCTCCTCCTAAGCTGTAGAGGGAGCTAGGGAACTCCCTACTATATATAGTTATGCCCAGACAGGAAAGAGTTAGTTCAGTCTAGTCCAGGAGGCTAAGTAGTTCAGTAAAGCCTGCCTGAAGTCCTGAGCAAGTGAAGCTCAGAGGTTAGTCCAGGAGAAGTTTCCTCCTGAAGTTATCCTGCATCTTGCAAAGTACAGAGCAGTGCTAATCTTATCCAGCCAAGTAGAAAGCTGAAGGGCAGAAGTTTATTGACAGCAAGAGGATTTATACCAGAGGAAGGTTTCCCTACCCAAGGATAAAGCGAGCTATTAGGCATACGGGCCTTGGAGAGAGCCAGACAGGTCTCTGCAGAAAGTACAGCCTGATCTGTGAGTTTTATTCCCTCTGAGTTATCTTGCTAGGATTCTACCTGCCATTTATGTAAAGCCTGCCTGATACCAATTTCCTTTATATGGAACTGTCTGAAGCTTGTACATAGTTGAACTGTTCAGTAAAGAGGAATTCTATTTCACTACAATCGTGTGTACCTACATTATTCCTCCTAACAATCGGTGTGCCACCGTTACCGGAACTGGCGCCACGAACTGTAAGGGATCTTGCCGCAGCCACGCTAAACCTACAACACTCAGGACACCTCACCAATCACCCGGCCTGGTCCCTATATCTAGTGAGTGCCCCAGAGGATCTACGTGCCAGCCTCTTCATCACTGCTGTAAGCCTGCCCAGGGTATACAACAAACTGTGAGTACTAAGAGCAACCCTCGGTCTGTTAACTGACCCCACGTGACCTCACATTCGCTCACCTTGAAGGAGTGGCGTACTGCATATGCAACAATCCAAAATGTAGAGGGAATAATGATAGCGGCACTCACCAAATTGCAGCAAAAATCTTCTATATTGTAAGCTTGAGGTGGAAGTTACAGCGGGCTGGGGCGGACCAGTGCGTGTAGATGCTGAGTGATCAGCTGGCAACAGCAGTTTTGCGCACTTGCGCTTTCTCTGACCTAGTCGCGTTACCCATGCGCTCATTTTAACGCGCCTCCGTTGCCTTCTGCAAAAGGAGGCGGTCTCTATCTCCCCCTAGTACTGGGGTGGGAACATGTTCCAGGGCTGCAAATTTTAGGCATTTTGTATTATAATCGTGCTTGTTGCGAATGAGTTCGATGAGCCTGGGACACCCTTTTCCTGACTTAATAGAGTTAATATGCTCCCTGGATCTCTCATACATAGGGCGGATAGTCTTCCCTATGTAGAAAGATCCACAGGAGCATAATACCAGGTATACTACGTATTTGGTCCTACATGTGGTGAATTGTTTTACCCTATGCCTAATGCCTGCGAAAAAGAGGTATTTGCCCTGTAATGCATATTGACAAAAGGAACAGTCCCCACATTTATAACTCCCTATTGGTATGCGTTCAGTGAGCCAGTTACTAGGTCTATTTTCCTTGAGCCTACTCCTCACTAGTTTGTCTTTAAACTTTTTGAAAGTGATGAGAGGTTTGTTATATGTTAAATCCTGGAGCCCCTCTTCATTTTTGAGGATGTCCCAGTTTTTAAATATAACCTGTTTAATAGTGTCTGCTAAAGGGCTATATTTAAAGGCAAATGCAAACCTATCTGTAGCATTTTCTCTCGGACTGCTTTTTTTCATAAGAACTCACTTTGTGTGAATTGACCTGCTCTTTTCATTGCTGCATCTAATTCAGTTTCTGGGTAACCCCAGTGTAGGAGTCTATCCTTTAATTCCTGGGCCTGCAATGTATATCCTGCTTCCGTGCTGTTTCTAGACTAGGCCATGCCCTTTTTGCGCATGCGCATTATATGAAATTTAGCTATGCGATTTTTGCATTGAAAAAAAAAAAAAAAAATATATATATATATATATATATATATAAATATACATGAAACTGAAAAGAAATATATTTTTTCTAGGCTCCAGCAAGGGACAATTTTTAGAGTTTCCCTTTAAGACGCATAAAAATGGCCCCTGATTAAAATACATATTTTTAGTGGGAATTATTGCCAATGATCCCCCTCTGGTATGTCACTGTCCATGTTGTGGGACTATTTGTACACTCATAGTTCGTATTTGGTGGCTGCAAATATGACCTGAAAGTTTTCCACGTTCGCCTGCTATTAAAGTCAATGGGCGCGATGCGAACGTGTGGTTTGCAAACATTTGATGTTCGTCCATCACTATTCGCAATGCATCCGGACCTAATCCACTCACGCTTGCTTGCAAGGGGCCTTATGTGGACACTGTGGATGGCACTGTTATGGGGGCACTGTTATGTCACTGTTATGGGAGCACTGCGGATGTCACTGTTACAGGGGCACTGTGGAAGTCACTTTTATGGGGACACTGTGGATATCACTGCTATGTTACTGTTATGGCACTGTGGATATCACTGTTATGGGGACACTGTGGATGTCACTGCTATGTCACTGTTATGGGGGAACTGTGGATATCACTGTTATGGGGGCACTCTGGATGCCACTGTATGTTACTGTTGTAAGGGCACTGTGGATATCACTGTTATGGGGACACTGTGGATGTCACTGCTATGTCACTATTATGGGGGCACTATGGATATCACTGTTATGGGGGCACTCTGGATGTCACTGTTATGTTACTGTTGTGGGGGAACTGTGGATGTCACTGTTATGTCACTGTTATGGGGGCACTGTGGATGTCACTGTTATGGAGGCACTGTGGAGGTCACTGTTATGTCACTGTTATGGGGCACTGTAGATGTCACTGTTATGTCACTGTTATGGGGGCACTGTGGATGTCACTGTTATGGGAACACTGTGGATGTCACTGTTATGTCACTGTTATAGGGGACACTGTGGATGTCACTGTTATGGTGGCACTCTGGATGTCAGCATTATGGGGGCACTGTGGATGTCACTGTTATGGGGGCACTGTGGGTGTCACTGTTGTGGGAACACGGTGGATGTCACTGTTGTGGGAACATGGTGGATGTCACTGTTCTGGTGGCACTGGTATGTCACTATTATGGGGGCACGGTGGATGTCACTGTTATAGAGCACTGTGGATGTCACTGTGGATGTCACTGTTATGTGGGCACTGTGGATGTCACTGCCTTGGGGGCACTGTGGATGTCACTGCTATGGGGGCACTTTGGATGTCACTGATATGTCACTGTTATGGGGGCACTGCGGATGTCACTGTTATGGGGGCACTATGTATGTCACTGTTATGGGAACACTGTGGATGTCACTGTTATGTCACTGTTATGGGGCACTGTAGATGTCACTGTTATGGGGGCACTGTGGATGTCACTGTTATGCGGGCACTGTGGATGTCACTGTTATGGGAACACTGTGGATGTCACTGTTATGGAGGCATGTGGATGTCACTGTTATGAGGGCACTGTGGATGTCACTTTTATGTCACTGTTATGAGGGCACTGTGGATGTCACTGCAATGTCACTGTTATGAGGGCACTGTGGATGTCACTGTTATGGGGGCACTGTGGATGTCACTGTTATGGGGACACTGTTATGTCACTGTTTATGGGGGCACTGTGGATGTCACTGTTATGGGGGCACTATGTATGTCACTGTTATGGGAACACTGTGGATGTCACTGTTATGTCACTGTTTATGGGGGCACTGTGGATGTCACTGTTATGGGGGCACTGTGGATGTCACTGTTATGGAAGCATGTGAATGTCACTTTTTTGAGGGCACTGTGGATGTCACTGTTATGTCCCTTTTATGGGGGCACTGTGGATGTCACTGTTATGGGGCACTGTGTATGTCACTGTTATGTCACTGTTACAGGGGCACTGTGGATGTCACTGTTATGTCACTGTTATGGAGGCATTGTGGATGTCACTGTTATGAGGACACTGTGGATGTCACTGTTATGAGGGCACTGCGGATGTCACTGTTATGTCACTATTGTGGAGGCACTGTGGATATTACTGTTATGCGGGCAAGACCTAGGTATTGAAGTAAAATGTAGTTGTGTCACTTGTTTCTTTATTTCTGGTAACAAAATTTAACTTGTAGACAAATCCTCACACCCCAACACCAGTTTACGCATTTCAGACACTTATTCCATCTGTTATGCACTGTTATGGGGACAGTGTGGATGTCACTGTTAGTCACTATTATGGGGGCACTGTGGATGTCACTGATATTGATGAGCGGCAGGGGTCATATACGAATTTGCGATATTTCGCTAATATTTTGTAGAATATTCGTTGATTATTCGCGAATTTGAATATTCATTATATTCTACATTTTTTTTACTCGAAATATCGGGAAGGCATTGATTGCGTCAATACAGGCGTGGGTAAAAAAATTATTTATAGCACTATAGAATATAGTGCTATATATTAGTTTTTTAGAATATTCGTCATTTTTTTCTATCTGAAGTTATGATTCCTCCCTGCTTAAGCTGCTTGACAAGCAACTTAAGCAGGGAGGAATCATAACTTCAGTTGGGAAAAAATGACGAATATTCTAAAAAACTAATATATAGCACTATATTCTATAGTGCTATAAATTCATTTTTGACCTACGCCTGTATTGATCATTACGAATATATAGCATTATATATTCAAAATATTTGTGAATTCTCAAAGTTGCGATATTTGCAATAAATATTCATAATTCGTATATTCGCGCTCAACACTAGTCACTGATGTACAGGGAGTGCAGAATTATTAGGCAAATGAGTATTTTGACCACATCATCCTCTTTATGCATGTTGTCTTACTCCAAGCTGTATAGGCTCGAAAGCCTACTACCAATTAAGCATATTAGGTGATGTGCATCTCTGTAATGAGAAGGGGTGTGGTCTAATGACATCAACACCCTATATAAGGTGTGCATAATTATTAGGCAACTTCCTTTCCTTTGGCAAAATGGGTCAAAAGAAGGACTTGACAGGCTTAGAGAAGTCAAAAATAGTGAGATATCTTGCAGAGGGATGCAGCACTCTTAAAATTGCAAAGCTTCTGAAGCGTGATCATCGAACAATCAAGCGTTTCATTTAAAATAGTCAACAGGGTCGCAAGAAGCGTGTGGAAAAACCAAGGCGCAAAATAACTGCCCATGAACTGAGAAAAGTCAAGCGTGCAGCTGCCAAGATGCCACTTGCCACCAGTTTGGCCATATTTCAGAGCTGCAACATCACTGGAGTGCCCAAAAGCACAAGGTGTGCAATACTCAGAGACATGGCCAAGGTAAGAAAGGCTGAAAGACGACCACCACTGAACAAGTCACACAAGCTGAAACGTCAAGACTGGGCCAAGAAATATCTCAAGACTGATTTTTCTAAGGTTTTATGGACTGATGAAATGAGAGTGAGTCTTGATGGGCCAGATGGATGGGCCTGTGGCTGGATTGGTAAAGGGCAGAGAGCTCCAGTCCGACTCAGACGCCAGCAAGGTGGAGGTGGAGTACTGGATTGGGCTGGTATCATCAAAGATGATCTTTTGGGGCCTTTTCGGGTTGAGGATGGAGTCAAGCTCAACTCCCAGTCCTACTGCCAGTTTCTGGAAGACACCTTCTTCAAGCAGTGGTACAGGAAGAAGTCTGCATCCTTCAAGAAAAACATGATTTTCATGCAGGACAATGCTCCATCACACGCGTCCAAGTACTCCACAGCGTGGCTGGCAAGAAAGGGTATAAAAGAAGAAAATCTAATGACATGGCCTCCTTGTTCACCTGATCTGAACCCCATTGAGAACCTGTGGTCCATCATCAAATGTGAGATTTGCAAGGAGGGAAAACAGTACACCTCTCTGAACAGTGTCTGGGAGGCTGTGGTTGCTGCTGCACGCAATGTTGATGGTGAACAGATCAAAACACTGACAGAATCCATGGATGGCAGGCTTTTGAGTGTCCTTGCAAAGAAAGGTGGCTATATTGGTCACTGATTTGTTTTTGTTTAGTTTTTGAATGTCAGAAATGTATATTTGTGAATGTTGAGATGTTATATTGGTTTCACTGCTAAAAATAAATAATTGAAATGGGTATATATTTGTTTTTTATTAAGTTGCCTAATAATTATGCACATTAATAGTCACCTGCACACACAGATATCCCCCTAAAATAGCTAAAACTAAAAACTACTTCCAAAAATATTCAGCTTTGATATTAATGAGTTTTTTGGGTTCATTGAGAACATGGTTGTTGTTCAATAATAAAATTAATCCTTAAAAATACAACTTGCCTAATAATTCTGCACTCCCTGTAGTAAATGGGATCCAACAGTTCATGGCATTATCTGATGGACTTGGTTATGCTGTCCCTCTGTTGGAACAGCCTGATGGATTTCTGCTTGCAAATATGAACGTACCCTGGATACACACCTCAGCAAGCAGTATAACACATCATTTGTACAGTACATCATTTGCCATGTTACAGGTTCAGCAGACAGTATCACGTATGATAGGATTAGATACACATGATTGGATGTGCTTGCTGATTCAAGCTGTTTATTGCACTCTGGAGATGGGGAGGGAAGAGCCTGTGGACTGTCAGTGATGGGATTTATAAACTGAGAAAGAAACAGACTAGCAGGATCCATGTGTGGGTGTAGTAACATGGCCAAAGGTGGCCCAGTGGGCGTGGATCCCGCAGACTGATCAGTGTGGGGACAGCCTTTGACTCATTACACTGTAGAGCAGCCATGTAAGGCTACTTTCACACTGGCGTTTTGGTTTCAGTTTGTTAGATCCGTTCAGTGCTCTCACAAGCGGTCCAAAACAGATCAGTTTTGCCCTCAATGCATTCTAAATGGAAAAGTATCCACTCAGAATGCATCATTTTGGCTCAATTTAGTTCTGTTCTGCCTCAATTTTTCTTTGGAGGCGGACACCAAAATGCTGCTTGCAGCGTTTTGGTGTCCGTCTGATGAAACTGAGCCAAACGAATCCATCCTGGCACACAATGTAAGTCAATGGGGATGGATCCGTTTTCACTGACACAATATGGCACAATAGAAAACAGACCCCTCCCCCATTGACTTTCGTTTTGGCAATGTAAAAGATAATACAAACGGATCCGTTCTGAACGGATGCATGCGGTTGTATTATCTGAACGGATACGTTTGTGCAGATCTATGACCGATCCGCACCAAATGCGAGTGTGAAAATAGCCTAAACAGGAAGCTATGAATATAAACAGATCTGCCCAGACAAGGGGAAAGAAAGCACAGACATGAAAAATGGGTATTGGGGGCATATCTATGCATCGTGAGGGTGATAAGACCACATAAAAAGAATTTAGATTTTGGGACTGGACAACCACTTTAACTTCCTACAGTACTTTAAGAAATATAATAATATGGCGGAGTAGGAAGGTGTTAAAACAGAAGTGCGTAGTCCGGTACTGTCTAGTGCCTACAGTGGTGTCCCACCTGGCATTAGTACCCTGACCGCAGTTACCTTTCCTGTCGCTCCAGCTGCCCGCTTTCTTTGAGTCCGGTTCTCTGTCTCAGCTCTGCTGTCAGCGTCCCACGTGGAGCAGATTGAATCAGCGTCCCACGTGTCAATGGTAGTCACGTCACGGCTGGCGGGCTGTATAGTCGCGGACTGAAATCAAGAGGTAATCAATGACTGAAGTGCTTCAAATACTATATCTTCAAATATTGAACTTGCGGGTATATCGATGTTTCTCAAACGCTTTTCGGAGTCTGAGGTTGACTCCTTCATCAGTGGTCACGTACACACACACAGGGGGAGGATAGTGACCACTGCGCTCTACCCTCAACCCTGGCCCTGCCTACGGCAGTCTCTAGCTTAGAATACGTGCTGGGAGGGCAGACAAGACAAACAATGGATAGTGAACGGACCGAGTCAATACCAAAAGAGCAACGAAGTACAAATGGAGTAAGCAGAGAATAGTCAGGATAAGCCGGGGTCAAATAACAGGAGAGTAATAAAGTACCACAGGAGTCCGCAGAGAATCGCCAGGTGGAAGCCGGGTCGGAATACCAGGAGAGCAGCACAGTACAGGAAAATCAGGCAGAGGATCGTCGGGGAACACAGGAACAGGTAAGTATGCCAGGTAACAGAATCACAAATGAACCTAATTAACAGGCAACCTGTAGCCAGCAGGCTGCCTGTTAAATACTGACTAGCTGGAGTCATGTGACGTGCGCAGCGCCACATGACCCACGCTGCTGAATACAGCTGAGCACCGAGTGCCCAGCTCGGTGCTCAGACCTCCCCTGGTTGCCGGGGGAACTAAGGACGCCGGCCATACTGAGGAGGCGTTCGCGGCCAGTTCGTCCCGCCTATCACCTAGGAGACGAGGACACTGCACGCATCCTCGCTCCTGCACAGAGGTGGGACGCCGACGGCGCTGAGGAGAGTGAGTGCCTCGTCGGCGTCCCATGACAACGCTGATTCAGTCAGCTCCACATGGGACGCCGACAACGGAGCTGAGACAGATCATTAGGAGTGATCTGATACAATACATTGTTGTAACAGAGTTCTATCAATACTCTCTACATTGGTATAACTCATGTCCACATCTATAGCTGTGGCCAGAATTGGGCGGAAACATCTTTTACCAATAGTATTTGGACTCTCTATGCGCTTGTGGGAATATTATATTGTTGCCAAATATTATATTGATTTTACTTCATATGCCTTGGAATAACTACCCATAAAGGATCAAATGTTTTAGCAGGCTATAATACTGTTATGTGCACATACAAGCACTTTATGGGTGCTTCAAATTAACCATCTATTTACGTTTAAGTGTTTTAGCTGGCTGCAATACTTCTATATGTACCCTATATGTTCCAGATTTATGTTTTTAACACTTTTTTATTGTTTGATATACAACATTATTCTTTTTCCATTTTTTCATTCATAGTTTGTACATAATAAAGGTTCCTTTTTAAGTATACGCTCTCTAAGGCCCCTTTCAGACGGGCGTTGCGGAAACATGTGCGGGTGCGTTGCGGGAACACCCGCGATTTTTCCGGGCGAGTGCAAAACATTGTCATGCGTTTTGCACTCGCGTGAGAAAAATCGCGCATGTTTGGTACCCAAACCCGAACTTCTTCACAGAAGTTCGGGCTTGGGATCGTTATTCTGTAGATCTGTAGACTGAATACAGAATGCATGGTAAAATAGCGCTGGAGGGGTTAAAAAATAATAATAATAACTTAACTCACCTTAATCCACTTGTTCGCGTAGCCCGGCATCTCTTCTGTCTTCATCTTAGCTTTATGTAGCAACAAGGACCTTTGGTGACATCACAGTCATCACATGATCCATCACCATGGTAAAAGATCATGTGATGGATCATGTGATGACTGTGACGTCACCAAAGGTCCTTGTTGCTACAAAAAGCTCAGATGAAGACAGAAGGAGATGCCAGATACGCAAACAAGTGGACTAAGGTGAGTTAAATTTTTATTTTATTTTTTTGAACCCCTCCAGCGCTATTTTACTATGCATTCTGTATAAAGAATGCCATTATTTTCCCTTATAACCATGTTATAAGGGAAAATAATAATGATCGGGTCTCCATCCCGATCGTCTCCTAGCAACCGTGCGTGAAAATCGCACCGCATCCGCACTTGCTCGCGGATGCTTGCGATTTTCACGCAACCCCATTCATTTCTATGGGGCCTGCGTTACGTGAAAAACGCTGAATATAGAACATGCTGCGATTTTCACGCAACGCACAAGTGATGCGTGAAAATCACCACTCATGTGAACAGCCGCATAGAAATGAATGGGTCGGTATTCAGTGCGGGTGCAATGCGTTCAACTCACGCATTGCATCCGCGCGGAATACTCGCTCGTGTGAAAGGGGCCTAAGTGATTCCAGTTACAGAGTGCCTGTCCACTTTTTTATCTCTCTTATACCATGATTATGCTCTGTGAATCTACTCACTTATCCAGCCCTTAAGGAGCCATCTATGGATGGGCATAAAATAAAGGCAAAAAGGAGACAAGTGACATGATTATACACAGGAGGTGAATAATTATAATTTAACATGATCAATGGTTTCATTTAACCCAAAAGTTACTAAGGTGTTCAATTTGAAAATCCAGAAGGATTTACAATCTGAAATTTCAAATTGAATACCCTGGTACCTTTTGGGTTAAATGAAACCGTTGATCATGTTAAATTACAATTATTCACTTCCTGTGTATAATCATGTCACTTCCTGTCATGCTCTATTTAATGACAGCGGATTTTTTTGGACATGTGCCTGAGGAAGAGAGTGGAATCTCCTTTTTGCCTTTATTTTATCCCACTTCTACCGGAATCCTTGTTTCTGTACAGTGACGCTGCTCCTGGTTGGTGTTTGTTCCCATTGGGACTTTTATGTGCTCAGCAGTGTTGTGCAGGCTAAAAGGGGTTGTCCGAGTAGTTTTTTTTTATTCTTTCTATGTTTCTAATTAGGCAAATGCAACAGCTTTCCAATTAACTCACTTTATCTCCATTGGCTGGTTTCTCAGATCTCACTGAGGGTCACATGACCTGTGATGTCAGCTTCTCTTCCTGCTCTGATAATGTTCATGCACAAGCCTGAAAGATCTGTTCTGGCCACGCCCCCTGCACTGCCGGCTGCTGCTTATCGCTCTCTCCCAGGATTCTTAACCCCTTCAGCTGCACAGACTCAGGACTGAAATGCTTACTGTGTAGCCGCAGGCAGTGAGGAGACAAATGCTGGGCACAAGAGCTGAAAGAGAAGTCCTGCAGAGCATTGCAGGTAGGAGGAAGATCCTGTGTGTATTAGCAGTGTCATTGTACAGCTAGGACTTGTAGTTCTACACATACAACATGCTGCTGAGTCTCCCAGCAGGCAGACATGTCACTCAGGGTAGCTCTTGTATTCACTCCCTTAGCAGTGTCATTATACAACTGGGACTTGTAGTTCTACACATACAACATGCTTCTGAGTCTCCCAGCAGGCAGACATGCAACTCAGGGCAGCACTTGTATTCACTCCCTTAGCAGTGGCATTATACAGCTGGGACTTGTAGTTCTACACATACAACATGCTGCTGAGTCTCCCAGCAGGCAGACATGTCACTCAGGGCAGCTCTTGTATCCACTCCCTTAGCAGTGTCATTATACAGCTGGGACTTGTAGTTCTACACATACAACATGCTGCTGAGTCTCCCAGCAGGCAGACATGTCACTCAGGGCAGTACTTGTATTCACTCCCTTAGCAGTGCAGAGAGAGGGCAGTGATTGTTTTTATTGCAAGTAAACAAAGGGCCAGAAGAGAACCAGGGAAATGAGGAAATATATATATTTTTTTGCTAAAACTTGCTTAGCTTAATTATATATCGCTAACCATCAGATTTAAAGTGCTATATCTTTTTTTTTTTCCATAACTCGGATAACCCCTTTAAGCACAACCTCATCACAAAACTCAAGTTTTGAGCGGATATGTCATGAACGGATCCGTTCAGATAATACAACCGTCTGCATCCGTTCAGAATGGATCCGTTTGTATTATCTTTAACGTGGCAATGACGGATCCGTCTTGAACACCATTGAAAGTCAATGGAGGATGGATCCATTTTCTATTGTGCCAGATTGTGTCAGTGAAAACTCAGTTTCATCAAGCAGCATTTTGGTGTTCCAAAGCGGAATGGAGACTGAACTGATGCATTCTGAGCGGATCCTTTTCCATTCAAAATGCATTAGAATGCAAACTGATCAGTTTTGGACTGCTTGTGAGAGCCCTGAACAGATCTCACAAACGGAAAGCCAAAACACAAGTGTGAAAGTAGACTAAGCCTTACTCTCTTCTGGACATTTGGTTTACTAGTGCCACGCTACCCTTTTTTCATCTGTACTGTATGGATGGGTCACATAGAAATGAAAACCTTCACACTTACAATGATGGCCCTCAAATCAGAACTTGGAAACCAAGTGGTAACACTTAGTATATGAGTTGTTTTAGCACATTCTTTCATACGAAAACTCTCCGAAATACACAACTCATCGAAGGTAAAAACAAACTAAATTCATTCAAGAACATTATGTCTCACCTTGGCAATAATGAGACATTTGATTTTTCATCTACAAATTGATTGGTAGCAAGTAAAATACATTAAATGAATTTATTGCATCAGAGCACAAAGAGAGTCATTATTGTAACAGTGACACATTATTTCCATCTGGTAATGAGCACACAAGATGTTGTACAAGCTGTGAGATGAGCTCTGTTTTATTGTAATTAAAATTTAGCGTAACACTTAAGCTGTAAGGGAACTGAAGAATGTTATTATCATGAGATAATGATTTGTAGGGTTCTAAAGTATTTAGGGAAAAAACATCTTGACTTCTTTATTGTTGGAGTTGAAGTGTATGATTACACAAGGTATGCAGATGTGACCTACTATGTGATGAATGGTTTTGTTCTACTTTGACATTATTTTATAACATGCTCAATGTTGACGTTCAATACTGAGTATAGGAAGAGATAGGCATGAGTCTGATGATGAGTCCATGAGAACAAAAGTTGACATACATTTGATAATATAAGAAAAGTTAAATATGTTATATGATACCAATAGACTGCAGCTCCTTAGAATGTCTTATCCTGTGTTTGGATCTTAGAGTTTCTCAACAGCACATTTTTGAATTTTGTAATGATAGCCATTTTGTTTCTTAGTAGAACTTGGGGATTGTGATTCAGCCAACCAATTCGCCAAAGTATGTTAAAATAAAACATTTGTCAAACCTGTAATGAATTGCGTCTTCTTAACACCAGTAAAACTCAGATTGATCTTAATACGAGTTATATAACAGTAAAAATGCAAATAATTTCTTTGATAGCCAAAGAGGCAACATAATATACAGTATTGTAGTTATAGGGGGTGTAGAGGTAGCAGTCACATCCAGAAACTGATGTCTGAGAGGACCTAAATAACCCTCTGCCACATAAAAGAAATACCAGTATTATAAATGGAGCATCCAGTGCAAGCCGGAATCAGGGCTGAAAGGCTGGATGGAGGCCTGGCATGACTGGGGCTTGGAGATACAGGATTTGTTATACATCACTGTGTGAATAAACACTGCTGTTTGATTCAAGAACTGTGTACTTTGCCTCTATACTGCATCCACTAGTCCTAACTACCAGAGTGAATCCCCACAATTGGTGGAGGATGCGTGCAATTGCAGTGAGGGTGGCGTGAACGCCGATATATTTTTGGGCACAGTTTTATGTCGTACATCAAAGATACATAGTAACATAGTACATAAGGCCGAAAAAAGACATTTGTCCATCCAGTTCGGCCTGTCATCCTGCAAGTTTATCCAGAGGAAGGCAAAAGAAATATGTGAGGTATAAGCCAATTTTCCCCACTTTAGGGGAATTAAAAATTTGTTCCCGACTCCAATCAGGCAATCAGAATAACTCCCTGGATCACCAGCTGTATTTCAACCTGTGCGCCACGACAAAATGGAGGCTGTTGTGAAGGCCCTCATGGAGGCTAACAAGCAGCAGAAAGAGACCAACCAGTTGATGCTACAACACGTGATGGCTTTGCAGATAGCAGGAGCAACCCCAAGCATCCACGATGCCCGGAAAGCAGTCCGTGCAGCGATCCCTAAGATGACACCCGCAGACGACATCGAAACCTACCTGCCGATGTACGAGACAGTGGCCACCAGGGAAAAGCTGCCCCCAGACCAGTGGGCTGAGGTCAGTGGACTTGCCGGACGATCAAGCGGCCGACTACCCGAAGGTAAAGGGTGATATTTTGGCAAGACTCGGGGTGAATGTGTTTGTCCGAGCACAGCGGGTACATCAGTGGGGGTTTAAGCAGGCTGAGCCCACGAGACCCCAGTATTATGACTTACTCCACCTTTTGCAAAAGTGGCTACAGCCTGATGTGCTGAGCCCCCTCTCCAGCACTGGATAAGCCAGGTAACTCCTGGAAATGCCCTGGAAATGGTGGACCTGGTGGAACGCTATGAGGCCACCAAATATCTCAAGAGGGGTTCTTTTGGGAGGAGCGCAGGCAAACTCCAGAACTCCCCACCCCAGGCTCACTGGTTTGAGCCAATGAAAACCCCCAGGGAGGTTCCCCCTATGGGCCAGACTAAGTTAATCTGCTGGCGGTGTCAGGAACCTGGCCACAAAAGGGATGAGCTTGGTGACCCTGGTGCAGTCCGCTGAGTATACTGGCCAGAAAGTTGGGGTGATGTGCATTCATGGAGACTTGAAAGACTACCCCACCTCTCTGTTGTCTCTAACCACAGTGGCCGGCAGGTGGACCCACGAAGTGGCAGTCGCCACAAATCTCCACTATGAACTCGTAATAGGGAGAGACTTTCTAGGTTTACCTGCCCTATGGCCGGTTGTGAGCGTTATGGATACCCCTGTACAGGAATAAGCCCAGGAGATTGGCCTTGGTCAGAGGGACGGCCAGAACCCTGGGAACCTGAAGCCAAAGGGCTAGCAGTAGGGGTGACTGCCACTTCGGTGGAAGAGGGGGAGACAACCCTGTGTAGGGTAATGGTGGGAGACATGGAGGAGTTGCCACCAGGTCCTGGGTTGGCATACCTCAATGTCTCTGGGGAGAATTTCAGTACAGGCCAATGCTGAGACCCAACCCTATCCCGGGCCTGGGAGAATGTGGTAATACTTTATGGTGTACCCCAACAACCTGCCGCCAAATCAATGTTTCCCCATTTTGTGGTCCACCAGAATATGCTATATCAGGTAAACCAGCTGTGGGGTGAACCTGTTCAACAGTTGGTGGTGCCCAGGGCCTATAGAAAACTCATGTTAGAGTTAGCCCACCAACATGTTTTCGGGGGTCATCTGGGACTGCAAAAGACACAGGACCGGATACTACAACAGTTTTACTGGCCCGGTGTCTTTAGAGAGGTGGATGACTTTTGTAATTCTTGCCCGACCTGCCAAACCACTAGCCTCCAGCACCTGTTCCACAGTCCCTTAGTGCCCCTCCCAATTATCGAGGTACCATTTGAGAGAATCGCTATAGATCTCGTAGGCCTAGTTCTGAAGTCCACCAGGGGGCACCAACACATCTTAGTCGTCCTGTACTACGCCACTCGGTACCCGGAGGCGGTGCCACTACAACATACATCATCCAAACTCATAGCAAAAGAGGTATGGAGATGTTTTCCTGTGTGGGAATACCCAAAGAGGTTCTGACTGGCCAGGGGACTCCTTTTATGTCCAAGGTCATGCGGGAGGTCTGTAAGCTGCTGAATATCAAACAGATATGCACTTCCGTCTAAAACCCGCAAACTGATGGCCTAGTAGAAAGGTTTAATCAAACATTAAAAACTATGTAAAGCAAGTAGTAGCTAAGGATGGAAGGACTGGGACCTCCTTCTGCCCTATCTTATGTTCGCAGTATGAAAAAGTGCCCCAGGCCTCTACTGGGTTCTCGCCCTTTGAACTACGGGACATAGCCAAAGAGGCATGGGAACAACAACCCACGCCATATAAAAGTGTTGTTGAATACGTCACCCAGATGCAGGAACGTATAGAAACTGTGTTGCCGCTGGTAAAGGAACATATGGAGGCAGATCAGCAAGCTCAAAGTCGGGTGTATAATCGGCAGGTTCGGGTCCGGGAGATCGGGTTTTAGTTCTGGTTCTGACAGTAAGTTACTGGCTAGATGGCAGGGACCCTACGTGGTACTCAAAAAGGTTGGGGAAGTAAACTAAAAGGTAAACCAGCCAGGGCAGCGGAAGCTGGAGCAGGTGTACCATGTGAATTTACTCAAACCGTGGAAGGATAGGGAACCAGTACTGACAATAGCCCTCGGCCGTGTTTTCTAGGGTGAGAAGTTCTGGCCCCTAAGTCTGATGTAAGGGAAGCGGTTGCCACAGTGAAGGTTGCTGACAGCCTCTCCTCTAAACAGACTCAGGAGGCCAGGGAGTTTGTCAGCAGGAACACGGATATGTTCTCAGACCTCCCTGGACGCACTTCCATAATCCAGCAAGACATTGAGCCTCATGTCAAAATCTGGTTGAAACCATACCTGGTACCCGAGGCTCAGCAATAGGCCATCTCTGAGGAAGTACAACTAATGCTGCAACTAGACGTCATCAAGGAGTCTAGAAGTGAGTGGCCCAGCCCTATAGTACTGATACCCAAACCGGACGGGATGTTGTGGTTTTGTAATGATTTTCGAAAATTAAACAAGGTACAGACGTGGACAAAATTGTTGGTACCCTTTGGTCAATGAAAGAAAAAGTCACAATGGTCACAGAAATAACTTTAATCTGACAAAAGTAATAATAAATTAAAATTCTATAAATGTTAACCAATGAAAGTCAGACATTGTTTTTCAACCATGCTTCAACAGAATTATGTAAAAAAATAAACTCATGAAACAGGCATGGACAAAAATGATGGTACCCCTAGAAAACACAGAACATAATGTGACCAAAGGGACATGTTAATTCAAGGTGTGTCCACTAATTAGCATCACAGGTGTCTACAACCTTGTAATCAGCCATTGGGCCTATATATATGGCTCCAGGTAATCACTGTGTTGTTTGGTGATATGGTGTGTACCACACTCGACATGGACCAGAGGAAGCAAAGGAAAGAGCTGTCTCAAGAGATCAGAAAGAAAATTATAGACAAGCATGTTAAAGGTAAAGGCTATAAGACCATCTCCAAGCAACTAGATGTTCCTGTGAGTACAGTTGCACATATTATTCATAAGTTTAAGATCCATGGGACTGTAGCCAACCTCCCTGGACGTGGCCGCAGGAGGAAAATTGATGACAAATCTAAGAGACGGATAATCCGAATGGTAACAAAAGAGCCTAGAAAGACTTCTAAAGAGATTCAAGGTGAACTTCATGCTCAAGGAACATCAGTGTCAGATCGCACCATCCGTCGTTGTTTGAGCCAAAGTGGACTACATGGGAGACGACCAAGGAGGACACCATTGTTGAAAACGAATCATAAAAAAGCAAGACTGGAATATGCCAAACTACATGTTGACAAGCCACAAAGCTTCTGGGAGAATGTCCTGTGGACAGATGAGACAAAAATCGAAGTTTTTGCCAAGGCACATCAGCTGTATGTTCACAGACGAAAAAATGAAGCATATCAAGAAAAGAACACTGTCCCTACTGTGAAACATGGAGGAGGCTCTGTTATGTTCTGGGGCTGCTTTGCTGCGTCTGGCACAGGGTGTCTTGAATCTGTGCAGGGTACAATGAAATCTCAAGACTATCAAGGAATTCTAGAGAGAAATGTACTAGCCAGTGTCAGAAAGCTTGGTCTCAGTCGCAGGTCATGGGTCTTGCAACAGGACAATGACCCAAAACACACCGCTAAAAACACCCAAGAATGGCTAAGAGGAAAAAATTGGACTATTCTAAAGTGGCCTTCTATGAGCCCTGACCTCAATCCTATTGAGCATCTTTGGAAGGAGCTGAAACATGCAGTCTGGAAAAGGCACCCTTCAAACCGGACACAACTGGAGCAGTTTGCTCATGAGGAGTGGGCCAAAATACCTGCTGAGAGGTGCAGATGTCTCATTGACAGTTACAGGAAGCGTTTGATTGCAGTGATTGCCTCAAAAGGTTGCGCAACAAAATATTAAGTTAGGGGTACCATCATTTTTGTCCATGCCTGTTTCATGAGTTTATTTTTTTACATAATTCTGTTGAAGCATGGTTGAAAAACAATGTCTGACTTTCATTGGTTAACATTTATAGAATTTTAATTTATTATTACTTTTGTCAGATTAAAGTTATTTCTGTGACCATTGTGACTTTTTCTTTCATTGACCAAAGGGTACCAACAATTTTGTCCACGTCTGTATCTAAGTTCGACGTGTATTCCATGCCCCGAGTGGACGAGCTGATTGAGAGGTTAGGACAAGCCTGGTATTTTTCTGTTTTGGACCTCACGAAAGGGTACTGGCAGGTACCCTTAAAGGGCTTCTGTCACCCCACTAAATACATTTTTTTTGGGCTAGTTAAATTCCTTATACTGCGATATATGAAAATATAATGGTGTTACTTACTTTCCTTCAGCAGTTTCTTATAAAAACAAACTTTTATAATATGTAAATTAGATCTCTACCAGCAAGTAGGGCGTCTACTTGCTGGTAGCTGCTGCAAAAAAACACCCCCTCGTCATGTTGATTGACAGGGCCAGCCGCGATCTCCTCCTCCGGCCGGCCCTGTCAGCTTTTAAAAAATCGCGCACCTGTGTTCATTCGGCGCAGGCGCTCGGAGATGAGGAGGCTCGCTTCCTCAGCACTCCCTCAGTGCGCCTGCGCCGATGACATCTTCTCTTTCGGTGATGTCATCGGCGCAGGCGCACTGAGGGAGTGCTGAGGA
Organism: Bufo gargarizans; assembly: GCF_014858855.1. NCBI lineage: Eukaryota > Metazoa > Chordata > Amphibia > Anura > Bufonidae > Bufo > Bufo gargarizans. The sequence continues at coordinate 152,306,321 of NC_058082.1, forward strand.
GGCGAGCCTCCTCATCTCAGAGCGCCTGCGCCGAATGAACACAGACGAGCGATTTTCGAAAAGCTGACAGGGCCAGCCGGAGGAGGAGATCGTGGCTGGCCCTGTCAATCAACACGACGAGGGGGCGTTTTTTTGCGGCGGCTACCAGCAAGTAGACGCCCTACTTGCTGGTAGAGACCTAATTTACATATTATAAAAGTTTGTTTTTATAAGAAACTGCTGAAGGAAAGTAAGTAACACCATTATATTTTCATATATCGCAGTATAAGGAATTTAACTAGCCCCCCCCAAAAAATGACTTCATCACACCGGAGGGGCTGTACAAGTATATTATCCTTTGGTCTACATGGCGCCCCCGACACTTTCCAAAGGCTAATGGACATTGTGCTGCGACCACATTTTCGGTACGCTTCAGCTTACCTGGATGATATTGTCATCCACAGTATCGACTGGAAAAGTCATTTGCCCAAAGTGCAGGCTGTAGTAAACTCCCTTCGAAAAGCTGGACTAACCGTTAACCCAAAAAAATGTGCAATAGGTTTAGAGGAGACAAATCACTAGGAGTATGTCATTGGGCACGAAGTGATCAATACCTAAATAAAATAGAGACGATAAGAAATTGGCCCAACCTTTTTCCACTTTAAAGTCGGCCCTGTGCGGGTCACCGGTTTTTGTGATGCCCGACTTCAATAGGGAGTTTGTGGTACAGACAGATGCCTCCGAAGTAGGACTCGTGCTGTACTCTCTCAGGAAGTCAACGAGGAAGAGCATCCCGTTGTCTTTTTAAGCAGCAAGCTCACCCCAGCCAAAACCAGGTATAGTATAGTGGAGAGAGAGTACCTGGCTATCAAGTGGGCACTTGAGTCTCTCTACTACTATTTGCTGCAGAGAATGTTCCGCCTGGTGACCAACCACTCCCCTCTCAAGTGGATGAGCCAGGCCAAAGAGAAAAATGCCCGAGTCACCAGGTGGTTCCTGTCTTTGCAGAACTTTAAGTTCTCCGTGGAACACAGGGCAGACCGGTTGCAGGGAAACACGGATGCCCTATTCCGGGTGTACTGTATGGCAGGTGTTCACCCCCTCAGGGGTATGTAAGAAGGTACCTGGAATCATCGTGGATGGAAGGTACGTGTCACCGAGGTTCCTGACCTCGGTGAAGTAAGAGCCGGTATTTTATGTGTCGGCAGCAGCTATTGCTAATTGACACCTTGAGAGTTAGCATGGCTGTCATGGGACGGCTCTTACTGGTAGTAGTCAAAGTGCTGGGTGGGTAACTGCTCCCCATGTTCCAGGCTGGGTTTTGCCAGGCATAAAAACCGGCCAGCACTGCCGGGTGTGTGAATTTACCTCCCTCTGTCGTTGGAGCTCAGGAGTATGTGTGCTGTGAACTGAGGGCTGTGCTGGGATTTGAGGTTTGAGCCGGGCTGGAGGACTCAGGCACCTCTAAAGACGAACAGTCTGTTTATGGACTTTCCTTGTGTGTGAACAAACACCAAGCCACCTGCGTTTTGTGATACAGCTTATCTGCATTTGGTTATGCACCAATGTGTAAATAAACACTGCTGTTTGACTCTCAACTGTGTACTTTGCCTCTATACTGCATCCGCTAGTCCTAACTACCAGAGCGAATCCCCACAATTGGTGGAGGATGCATGCAAGCGCAGTGAGGCTGGCATGAACGACGATATATTTTTGGGTACAGTTGTATGTCGTACATCAAACCAGCTGCATTTCAACCCATGCCCCACGACAAAATGGAGGCTGTTGTGAAGGCCCTCATGCAGGTTAAAAAGCAGCAGAAAGCGACCAACCAGTTGATGCTACAAGCGCAAATTCCCACATTATATACAGTTTTATCTAGACTAGAACCTTCTAATGGGAGGGGTGGAATGGGGAAGCACAGCACAAACAGATACATTGTAACACTTTCTGTCTTAGAGCTTCAATGATACTCAATGGCAATGACACACCAGTTTTTCCAGACAAAAACAAGTATCCAGACATAACAACATAGCTAAACCAAACAGTCACAAGGTCAGCCTGTCTGATTTTAGTGGTAAACAAAGTCTGGATTTATCCCTCTAAAACATGCTCTTCTTCAAACTCTATGGCAGCTATGGCAGTTTCTAATTCAAAGTCCTAACAGTCTCTCAGTATTCATTAACCTTTTCCTGAGAGCCTTGGAAATAAAGTGACAATGAACAGGATATACAGTACTGACCAAAAGTTTGGACACACCTTCTCATTTAAAAAGTTTTCTTTATTTTCATGACTATGAAAATTGTAGATTCACACTGAAGGCATCAAAACTATGAATTAACACATGTGGAATTATATACATAACAAAAAGTGTGAAACAACTGAAAATATGTCATATTCTAGGTTCTTCAAAGTAGCCACCTTTTGCTTTGATTACTGATTTGCACACTCTTGGCATTCTCTTGATGAACTTCAAGAGGTAGTCACCTGAAATGGTCTTCCAACAGTCTTGAAGGAGTTCCCAGAGATGCTTAGCACTTGTTGGCCCTTTTGCCTTCACTCTGCGGTCCAGCTCACCCCAAACCATCTCGATTGGGTTCAGGTCCGGTGACTGTGGAGGCCAGGTCATCTGGTGCAGCACCCCATCACTCTCCTTCATGGTCAAATAGCCCTTAAACAGCCTGGAGGTATGTTTGGGGTCATTGTCCTGTTGAAAAAGAAATGATGGTCCAACTAAACGCAAACCGGATGGAATAGCATGCCGCTGCAAGAGACTGGTGACTCGGATGAACTTATCCTCCGCAGCAGAGGTGACTCTTGGTCTTCCTTTCCTGGGGCGGTCCGCATGTGAGCCAGTTTCTTTGTAGCGCTTGATGGTTTTTGTGACTGCACTTGGGGACACTTTCAAAGTTTTCCCAATTTTTGTAATGATGGCCACTAGTAATGATGGCCACTAGTTTTTCTTTACTTAGCTGCTTTTTTCTTGCCATAATACAAATTCTAACAGTCTATTCAATAGGACTATCAGCCAATTAAAATATTAATTGGCTTTTTCAATGGGTTTGAATGGCTTTTGGCATGTGATAACAGTGTGTCATGTGTTATCACGGTTCCTTTTAGTTCTGTTACATCTGTACTGTAAATTCTTATACATATAGAATTAAAAAGCTCTTCTGAGCAATATTTTTCAGTTTAACCTCATATTGATATTTACTTTTTTAAATTAAAAGTTAATTTCCAACTTTATATGGACGAACAACAAACCAAGGATTGAACATAAGATTGTTGTATAAAGACAGAAGGGTCACAGGATCTGGAGTAGCAGACATACAGAAATTCTCTATTCAAACAGGGCTCTCAACTAAAGAACTGGTGGAATATGACCATTAGTAGGCACTGGGTGTGCATAGAGAACTGCTTTCATTTCTATCAAGCTTAAAAACCTTATTATATGCCCCATTAAGGAAAATATTAATGCCCACATACCGTATATTACATAATCAATGAAGTACTCTATGGAAAGCTGGATAAAATTCTATAAATCTACAACTTCCTCAACCACCCTGACAAAAAATTGCTTTGGCAGTCCCCAACTTTAATCTAATTGATTGTGCACAAAGAGATATTATCAATCTCTCACATTTACTCATTAATTGTAATATAACACAATTTAAAGGGAACTTGTCATCAACTTTGTGCTGCCCATACTAACAACAGAATAAAGTAGAGACAGGTGAGTTGATTTCAGCGGTCTGTCATTTAAAAGTTAAAAGTAAGTGGTTGCCGAGAACCAACATCACAATCATTGCAGACTGGCCCAGAAAAGAGTCACGGCCACCTTAGAAGAGACATGGTTACTCATGAATTACTCATGAATTCCTGCTCTCATTGCGCACCTGCTGATGACTTCTAACTAGTTTTCTCCCTTTCTCTCTAGGAGAGAACTGCCAATCATCAGCAGTAGTGATGGACGAACATCGCGCGAAGGTGATCAAATGTTCGCTAACCACAAGTTCGCGCCAGGCCCCATTCACTTTAATGGCAGGTGAACCTGAAAAACCTTCAGGTCATATTTGCAGCCACCAAATACTTACTACAAGTGCACAAATAGTTCCACAACATGGACAGTGACATACTAGAGGGGGATCAACGACAAAAATTCCCACAAAAAATATATATTTTAGTCGTGGGACATTTTTATGCGTCTTAAAGGGAAATTCTCAAAAATGTGCCCTGCTGGAGCCTAGAAATTTTTTATTTAGGCCACGGGAGTACGGGACCTAAAAATTAGGCATTCATCTGACATAAAGGAAATTGTGATTATGTGGCTCGAGGTACATTAAGCGGTCACTGAATAACAATTTTACTGTAGCCCACTGGAGTACAGGCCCCAAACATTAGGCATTCACCGTACAGAAAAGATCAAGTGATTATGTGGCTGGAGGTATATTAGACGCTCATTGGATATCAATTTTACTGCAGGCTAGTAGAAATACATGTCAAATACATATGTTTAAAAGAACTAAAAATATTAAATTAGATTAAAAACATGGCTAACGAAATCCGCCGTTTTGAATAAACCCCAAATGATACTAGATGAAATTCGATAACACGTGGTCATCACAGGTGTTGAATTCCTCCGAGGCCCCAACAATTAGGCATTCACCGTAGAGAAAAGATCAAATGATTATGTGGCTGGAGGTATATTAGACGGTCATTGGATATCAATTTTACTGCAGGCCAGTGGACTACAGGCCCCAAACATTAGGCATTCACCGGACAGAAAACATCAAGTGATTATGTGGCTGGAAGTATATTAGACAGTCATTGGATAACCATTTTACTGCAGGCCAGTGGAGTACAGGCCCCAAACATTAGGCATTCACCGTACAGAAAAGATCAAGTGATTATATGGCTGGAGGTACATTAGGCTGTCACCGTATAACAATTTTACTGTTGGCCAGTTAGATTACAGACCCAAAACTTATACATTCATCGTACAGAAAACATCAAGTGATTATGTGGCTGGAGGTATATTAAACAGTCATTGGATATCAATTTTACTGCAGGCCAGTGGAGTACAGGCCCCAAACATTAGGCATTCTCAGGACAGAAAAGATCAAGTGATTATATGGTTGGAGGTATATTAGACGCTCATTGTATATCAATTTTACTGCAGGCTAGTAGAAAAACATGTCAAATACATATGTTTAAAAGAACTAAAAATATAAAATGTGATTAAAAACATGGCTAACGAAATCCGCCGTTTTGAATAAACCCCAAATGATAATAGATGAAATTCGATAACACGTGGTCATCACAGGTGTTGAATTCCTCCAAACCCCCAACAATTAGGCATTCACCGTAGAGAAAAGCTCAGATGATTATGTGGCTGGAGGTATATTAGACGGTCATTGGATATCAATTTTACTGCAGGCCAGTGGAGTACAGGCGATCCCCCCTGCTGCGCAGAACGTCCTTTCGGACAGGACACTTGACGATGGGCAAGCCAAGAGTTCCTGTCACAACCAGACAGCTGAGAAGCTCTGACAGAGGCCTTTCAGAACCTCCTCCTTGAGTTCTCTTGTTGTGCTGTTCAGTTGCTCATCTCGTTAGCCTCTCTCAGCTGTCATGTGTTGGACTAATTGCTTCCCTTTAAATTCCTCCCCAGAATGCTTTTCTGGGCGGCCTATACTTCTTCCTGGAGTGTGTGTGCATGCTGGTCTTGTTCTCCTGTCTGCTACAAAGCTAAGTGTTTAAACATTTATCTGTTATTTTCTGTTTGCTGGATCCCAGGTGACCCTGACTCCCTCCGTATCTTGTGTAGGGAGCCGGTGGTCGTGTCCCCTCACTATTGTAGGGTGCTCAGGGATTATATAGTCAAGGTACGTGGAAATGCAAACTTCCACCATTCGGATCTTTGCATAGGCTGAGCAGCCAGCGAAAGTGCCAGGTCTTCTGCAGGGTCTCCCTTTTGTTCCTTAGCTTTTGGATCCAGCGAGTCATTTATGCTTGTTGCTTTGCCTTGTTCCCTGTACACCGTCCGTGACATTATAAGCCGCCAAAACCGTCTCAAGCATGGATCCGGTTTCACTTTTGGCTGAACGCTTCCAGGGTCTTTCATTGGAGGTAGCTGATCTCCGTAAGACTTTTTCTTAGCTTCAAGTGACCGGTTCAGCTTGCGTTCATGGAGTTTGTTCTGAGCCTAAGATCTCGCTCCCGGATACGTTCTCCGGGGGTAGTGAGAATTTTGTGCGTTTTAGAGAGGCTTGCAAGCTCCATTTTCGCCTTCTTCCCCATTCCTCTGGTGATGAGGAATGGAGGGTGGGGATCATTATATCGCTGCTCAGAGGTAACGCTCAGTCCTGGGCCTTTTCGCTGCCGGAGGGGGCACGGCCTCTCCGTTCAGTGGATGAATTCTTTTTAGCCCTGGGTCAGATATATGATGATCCGGATCGTATTGCTCTGGCTGAGTCTAGACTACGTCTATTACGCCAGGGTAAACAATCCGCAGAAATATACTGCTCAGAATTTCGGAGATGGGCAATTGATACTGGTTGGAATGATGCTGCACTCCGAAGTCAATTTTGCCATGGTCTTTCAGAGGGATTGAAAGATGCATTTGCCTTTCATGAGAGGCCTATTTCTTTGGACTCTGCTATGTCTCAGGCCGTTCGTATTGACAGGCGTCTTAGAGAGAGAGGAGAGATGTCTCCTTCCTGTCATACTCGGTCTCAGGACAGTGCAGCGGTCCCATTCTGTGCGCAGGGGTCTCAGTCGCCGTCAGCCCCTTCTGAGCAGGAGCCCATGCAGCTGGGGTTGATTGCTTCTGACAATAGAAGATTCAGCTCGCTTGGGAGGGTTTGTTTTTGTTGCGGAGGTATAAATCATCTGGCAAATATTTGTCCCTCTAGGAGATTCAGGCAGTTTTCTGGGAGTAATAAAGAAACAAACAGGAAAAAATCTTTGAAAAATGTTCCGTCTGTAACTATTGGCAGGGTTGAGGCGGAAATTGAAGGTTTTCCGTTTGCTTGTAGTTCCCGTTTTGTCCTGCCGGCTAGGGTGGCGCTAGAGAGCAAGAACATTTTTTGTGAGATTTTTGTAGATAGTGGAGCAGCGGTCAATCTCATTGATAATCAATTTGCGATAACTCATGGTTTCCAGGTGCGCACTTTGGGAAAGGATATTCCGGTTTTTGCTATCGATTCCGCTCCACTTTCTCAGAAATCATTAAAGGGCATAGTTCACAATATCCGTTTAATTGTGAGTGATGCTCATGTTGAGGATGTGTCATGTTTCGTCCTTAGCGGTTTGCCTACCCCTCTGGTGTTGGGGCTGCCCTGGCTCACTAAGCATAACCCCACCATTGATTGGCAAGCGAGGCAAATAAATGGTTGGAGTGACTTTTGCAGAGAGAATTGCCTCATGACATCTGTTTCTGAGGTTGCTACTAAGACTGTACCATCTTTTCTTTAAGAATTTTCGGATGTCTTCTCTGAGAGTGGAGTTCAGGATTTGCCTCCGCACAGGGAGTACGATTGCCCTATTAATCTCATCCCAGACGCCAAGCTGCCTAAATCTCGTTTATACAATCTTTCCCAACCTGAGAGGATCGCTATGCGTGCTTATATCTCTGAGAGTCTGAGAAAAGGACACATACGACCCTCGAAGTCACCTGTTGCCGCTGGTTTTTTCTTTTTTAAGAAAAAAGATGGTTCATTAAGACCTTGTCTGGATTTCAGGGAGCTGAACAGTATCACAATTCGTGACCCTTATCCGCTTCCTCTGATTCCGGACCTGTTTAACCAGGTTGTTGGGGCTAAAGTCTTTTCCAAATTAGATTTAAGAGGGGCATACAACCTGGTCAGGGTCAGAGAAGGGGACGAATGGAAGACAGCCTTCAATACCCCTGAGGGCCATTTTGAAAATTTGGTTATGCCTTTTGGTTTGATGAATGCCCCAGCCGTTTTTCAGCATTTTGTGAACAGCATTTTTTATCATTTGATGGGAAAATTTGTATTGGTGTATTTGGATGACATTTTGATTTTTTCTCCCGATTTCAAAACTCATAAGGAACATTTACGTCAGGTCTTGCTCATCCTGCGGGAGAATAAATTATATGCAAAACTGGAAAAATGTGTGTTTGCGGTTCCAGAAATTCAATTTCTGGGGTTTCTTCTCTCCGCTTCTGGTTTTCGCATGGACCCCGAGAAGGTCCGCGCTGTGCTTGAGTGGGAGCTTCCTGAGAATCAGAAGGCGCTGATGCATTTTTTGGGCTTTGCCAATTATTACAGGAAGTTCATTTTGAATTACTCTTCTATTGTTAAACCACTCACTGATATGACCAGAAAGGGGGTAGATTTTTCTTCTTGGTCAGTAGAGGCGCGTAAGGCTTTTTCTGATATCAAGGAGAGTTTTGCTTCCGCTCCCATCTTGGTGCAACCTGATGTTTCTTTACCCTTCATAGTTGAGGTTGATGCTTCTGAGGTGGGTGTGGGGGCGGTCTTGTCTCAGGGTTCCACTCCTGCCAATTGGCGACCATGTGCCTTTTTCTCAAGAAAACTCTCCTCCGCAGAGAGAAAATACGATGTGGGAGATAGGGAATTGTTGGCCATCAAGTTGGCTTTTGAGGAATGGCACCATTGGCTAGAGGGAGCCAGACACCCTATTACCGTATTTACTGACCATAAAAATCTGGCCAACTTGGAGTCAGCCAAGCGTCTGAACCCGAGACAGGCCAGATGGTCTTTGTTCTTTTCTAGGTTTAATTTTGTTGTCACGTTCCGCCCTGGAGTTAAGAATGTGAAGGCAGATGCCCTGTCACGTTGTTTTCCGGGAGGCGGGAATTTTAAAGACCCGGGTCCCATTTTGGCTGAAGGTGTGGTGGTCTCTGCTCTTTTTCCTGAATTGGAGGCAGAGGTGCAGGCAGCCCAGTCAGAGGCTCCTGATCTTTGTCCTCCTGGGAGGTTGTTTGTGCCTCTCGCTTTAAGACACAAGATTTTTGAAGAACACCACGATACGGTCCTTGCTGGGCACCCGGGGGTAAGAGCCACACTGGATCTCATCGCTCGGAGATTCTGGTGGCCTGCGCTTCGTAAGTCGGTTGAGGGTTCTGTGGCAGCCTGCGAGACTTGCGCTCGTGCCAAAGTCCCTCATTCACGGCCATCAGGTCCTATCCTTCCCTTACCCATTCCTTCCCGTCCTTGGACACATCTGTCCATGGACTTCATAACGGACCTGCCTCGTTCCTCGGGGAAGACTGTGATTCTGGTGGTGGTGGACCGTTTTAGCAAAATGGTGCATTTCATCCCTTTTCCTGGTTTGCCCAATGCTAAGACGCTGGCGCAGGCATTTATTGATCACATTGTCAAATTGCACGGTATTCCTTCAGACATAGTCTCTGATAGGGGCACGCAGTTTGTTTCCAGATTCTGGAAGACTTTCTGTTCTCGCTTGGGGGTTCGGTTGTCATTCTCTTCTGCTTTCCACCCGCAGTCGAATGGCCAGACAGAGCGTGTCAATCAGAATCTGGAGACATATCTGCGCTGTTTTGTGGCGGAGAATCAAGAGGATTGGTGTTCTTTTTTGTCCCTTGCTGAGTTTGCTTTAAATAACCGTCGTCAGGAGTCCTCTGATAAGTCACCATTTTTTGGTGCATATGGGTTTCATCCGCAGTTTGGGACTTTCTCGGGAGAGGGGTCTTCTGGTTTACCTGATGAGGACAGATTCTCCTCGTCTTTGTCATCTATTTGGCAAAAGATTCAGGATAATCTATAGAGCATGAGTGAGAGATATAAGCGTGTGGCAGATAAGAGACGTGTGCTTGGTCCGGACCTGAATGTTGGTGATCTGGTGTGGTTGTCTACCAAGAATATCAAATTGAAGGTTCCCTCCTGGAAGTTGGGGCCTAGGTTTATTGGGCCTTACAAAATCCTGTCTGTCATCAATCCTGTTGCCTACCGTCTTGATCTTCCTCAGACTTGGAAGATCCATAATGTTTTTCATAAGTCTTTATTGAAACCTTATGTTCAACCCATTGTACCCTCGCCTTTGCCTCCTCCTCCGATTATGGTTGATGGGAATCTTGAATTTCAGGTCTCTAGGATTGTGGATTCTCGTCTTGTCCGCGGTTCTCTTCAGTACCTTGTTCATTGGGAGGGGTATGGTCCTGAGGAGAGGATGTGGGTCCCAGTGACGGACATTAAGGCCTCTCGTCTCATCAGGGCTTTCCATAGGTCCCATCCTGAGAAGGTGGGTTCTGAGTGTCCGGAGTCCACTCGTAGAGGGAGGGGTACTGTCACAACCAGACAGCTGAGAAGCTCTGACAGAGGCCTTTCAGAACCTCCTCCTTGAGTTTCTGTGTTGTGGTATTCAGCTCCTCCTCTCGTTAGCCTCTCTCAGCTGTCATGTGTTGGACTAATTGCTTCCCTTTAAATTCCTCCCCAGAATGCTTTTCTGGGTGGCTTATACTTCTTCCTGGAGTGTGTGTGCATGCTGACTTTGTTCTCCTGTCTGCTACAAAGCTAAGTGTTGTACCTTTATCTGTTATTTTCTGTTTGCTGGATCCCAGGTGACCCTGACTCCCTCCGTATCTTGTGTAGGGAGCCGGTGGTCGTGTCCCCTCACTATTGTAGGGTGCTCAGGGCTTTATAGTCAAGGTTCGTGGATATGCAAACCTCCACCATTAGGATCTTTGCATAGGCTGAGCAGCCAGGGAAAGTGCCAGGTCTTCTGCAGGGGTCTCCCTTGGTTCCTTAGCTTTTGGATCCAGCGAGTCATTTATACATGTTGCTTTGCCTTGTTTCCCGTACACCGTCCGTGACAGTATTTTGGGGAAGCAGGTATATCAAACCCCTTAATCAGTATTTTGTGGAAGCAGGTATATAACACACCTTAATCAGTTTTTTGGGGGCAACAGGTATATCACACCAGTTGCAATTAGTTGTTCCAATATCGTTTGTCCCTCTATCTAGCGGCGGTATCACAGCAGAACTGCACACAACTGCTGCACAATACAAATGCACTATAATATACTTACCATGTTAGAAGGTATATTATAGGTATATCACACCCCTCAATCATTTTTTTTGGGGGGGAGGCAACACCAGTTGCAATTAGTTATTCCAATACCATTTGTCCTTCTATCTAGCTGCGGTATCTCAGCGGAACCGCATACAACTGCTGCACAATACAAAATGCACTATAATATACTTTCTATGTTAGAAGGTATATTATAGGTATATTACACCCCTCAATCAGTTTTTTTGGGGGGGGGCAATAGGTATATCACACCAGTTGCAATTAGTTATTCCAATAGTGTTTGTCTCTCTATCTAGCTGTGGTATCTCAGCAGAACTGCACACAAGTACTGCACATTACAAATGCACTATAATATACTTTTAATGTTAGAAGGTATATTATAGGTATATCACACCCCTCAATCAGTTTTTTTTGTGGGGGAAACAGGTGTATTACACCAGTTAAATTAGTTATTCCAATAGTGTTTGTCCCTCTATCTAGCTGCGGTATCTCAGCAGAACCACACACAACTGCTGCACAATACAATTTCACAATAATATACTTTGTATGTTAGAAGGTATATTATAGGTATATCACACCCCTCAATCAGTTTTTTTTTTTTTGGGGGGGGAGACAGGTATATCACACCAGTTGCAATTAGTTACTTCCAATAGCGTTTGTCCCTCTATCTAGCTGCAGTATCTCAGCAGAAACACGCACAACTGCTGCACAATACAAATGCACTATAATATACTTTCTATGTTAGAAGGTATATTATAGGTATATCACACCCCTCAATCAGGTTTTTTTTGGGGGGGGGGGCGACGGGTATATCACACCAGTTGCAATTAGTTCTTCCAATAGTGTTCCTCTATCTAGCTGCAGTATCGCAGCAGAACCGCACACAACTGCTGCACAGTACAAATGCACTATAATATACTTTCTATGTTAGAAAATATTTTATAAGTATATCACACCCCTCAGTATGTCACACCTATCGATAGAACACCTATACCAGTCTTTAAAAGGACTTTTGGGCCCTATTAGCTAGAGTATCGTGTCCCTAACAGTCTGTCCCTGCTCCACACAGCAACCTCTCCCTACACTGGCAAAAAACAAAATGTAAAATGGCTGCCAGATTGGGTTAATTTATAGGGTAGGGGGTGTGTCCATGTGCTTAAAGGTCTCAATTGGCTGTCCTGTCCCACCTGATGGATGTGTCATGGGTCAAAGTTCGGCATTATGCAAAAAAATATGGCGTGTGCGAATATTGCCATATGTTCGGCGATTCGCGAACGAGCAAAGTTCGCCGCAAAACAACCACCGGGCGAACCGCAAGGCCATCTCTAATCTGCAGATGGGTGAGAGTGCAGGAGATTATGAATAACCATGACTCTTCTCAAGTAGATTTGACTCTTTTCAAGGCCTGTGCTGCAAAGATTATGATGCTGGTTCTCGGCAACCACTTACTTTTAGCTCATGAGTGACACATCTCTGAAATCATCATTTCTGTCACTATTTTATGCTGCCCTCAGTGAGGTCAGCATAAAGATGATGACAGGTTCCCTTTAACCCCTTAAGGACCAGGCTCATTTTCACCTTAAGGACCAGGCCATTTTTTGCAAATCTGACCAGTGTCACTTTAAGTGCTCATAACTTTAAAACGCTTCGACTTACCCAGGCCGTTCTGAGATTGTTTTTTCGTCACATATTGTACTTCATGACACTGCTAAAATTGGGTCAAAAAAGTTAATTTTTTTGCATAAAAAAATACATTTTTTACCCAAAATTTTGAAAAATTAGCAAATTTCAAAGTTTCAGTTTCTCTACTTCTGTAATACATAGTAATACCTCCAAAAATTGTGATGACTTTACATTCCCCATATGTCTACTTCATGTTTGTAGCATTTTGGGAATGATATTTTATTTTTTGGGGATGTTACAAGGCTTAGAAGTTTAGAAGCAAATTTTGAAATTTTTGAGACCAACTTTTTATGGATCAGTTCAGGTTTGAAGTCATATTGTGAGGCTTAGATAATAGAAACCTCCCAAAAATGACCCCATTCTAGAAACTACACCCCTCAAGGTATTCAAAACTGTTTTTTCAAACTTTATTAACCCTTTAGGTCTTCCACAAGAGTTAATGGCAGATGGAGAAACAATTTAGAAATTTCTATTTTTTGGAAAATTTTCCAATATAATCAATTTTTTCCAGGAGTAAAACAAGGGTTAACTGCCAAACAACACTCAAAATGGGTTGCCCTGATTCTGTAGTTTGCAAAAACACCCCATATGTGGTCGTAAACTACTGTTTGGCCGAACGGGAGCACATAGAAGGAGGGGAACACCATATGGGTTTTGGAAGGCAGATTTTGCAGGACTGGTTTTGTTTATACCATGTCCCATTTGAAGCCCCCTGTTGCACCCCTAGAATAGAAATTTCAAAAAAGTGACTCCATCTAAGAAAGTACACCCCTCAAGGTATTCAAAACTGGGTTTACAAACTTTGTTAACCCTTTAGGTGTTCCACAAGAGTTAATGGCAGATGGAGAAACAATTTTGAAATTTCTATTTTTTGGAAAATTTTCCAATATAATCAGTTTTTTCCAGGAGTAAAACAAGGGTTAACTGCCAAACAACACTCAAAATGGGTTGCCCTGATTCTGTAGTTTGCAGAAACACCCCATATGTGGTCGTAAACTACTGTTTGGCCGAACGGGAGCACATAGAAGGAGGGGAACACCATATGGGTTTTGGAAGGCAGATTGTGCAGGACTGGTTTTGTTTATACCATGTCCCATTTGAAGCCCCCTGTTGCACCCCTAGAATAGAAATTTCAAAAAAGTGACTCCATCTAAGAAAGTACACCCCTCAAGGTATTCAAAACTGGGTTTACAAACTTTGTTAACCCTTTAGGTGTTCCACAAGAGTTAATGGCAGATGGAGAAACAATTTTGAAATTTCTATTTTTTGGAAAATTTTCCAATATAATCAGTTTTTTCCAGGAGTAAAACAAGGGTTAACTGCCAAACAACACTCAAAATGGGTTGCCCTGATTCTGTAGTTTGCAGAAACACCCCATATGTGGTGGTAAACTACTATTTGGCTAAACGGCAGGACATAGAAGAAGGGGAACGTCATATGGTTTTTGGAAGGCAGATTTTGCTGGACTGGTTTATTTACACCATGTACCCTTTCAAGCCCCCTGATGCCCCCCTAGAGTAGAAACTCCATAAAAGTGACCCCATCTAGGAAACTACGGGATAAGGTGGTTGTTGTTTTGGGACTATTTTTGGGGTAAATTTGATTTTTGGTTGCTCTATATTACTCTTTTTTGAGGCAATGTAACAAAAAAATTAAATTCTAAAATTGTTTCTACATTCGCTATTTAGTTTTGTGGAACACCTAAAGGGTTAACATAGTTTGTAAAGTAACTTTTGAATACCTTGAGGGGTGTCGTTTCTTAGATGGGGTCACTTTTTTGGAGTTTCTAGTCTAGGCTACATCAGGGGGGCTTCTAATGGGACATGGTGTAAAAAAAAAACTGTCCATCAAAATCTGCCTTCCAGAAACCGTATGGAGTTCCCTTCGTTCTATGCCCTGCCGTGCGGCTATATAGCCATTTACGACCACATATGGGGTGTTTCTGCAAACTACAGAATTGGGGCAATAAATGTTTAGTTTTTTTTTGGCTGTTAACTAGAGTTGAGCGAACACCTGGATGTTCGGGTTCGAGAAGTTCGGCCGAACATCCCGGAAATGTTCGGGTTCGGGATCCGAACCCGATCCGAACTTCGTCCCGAACCCGAACCCCATTGAAGTCAATGGGGACCCGAACTTTTCGGCACTAAAAAGGCTGTAAAACAGCCCAGGAAAGAGCTAGAGGGCTGCAAAAGGCAGCAACATGTAGGTAAATCCCCTGCAAACAAATGTGGATAGGGAAATGAATTAAAATAAAAATTAAATAAATAAAAATTAACCAAAATCAATTGGAGAGAGGTTCCATAGCAGAGAATCTGGCTTCCCGTCATCCACCACTGGAACAGTCCATTCTCAGATATTTAGGCCCCGGCACCCAGGCAGAGGAGAGAGGTCCCGTAACAGAGAATCTGTCTTCATGTCAGCAGAGAATTAGTCTGCATGTCATAGCAGAGAATGAGGCTTCACGTCAGCCACCACTGCAACAGTCCATTGGCATATATTTAGGCCCAGCACCCAGGCAGAGGAGGGAGGTCCCGTAACAGAGAATCTGTCTTCATGTCAGCAGAGAATTAGTCTGCATGTCATAGCAGAGAATGAGGCTTCACGTCAGCCACCACTGCAACAGTCCATTGGCATATATTTAGGCCCAGCACACACACAGGCAGAGGAGAGAGGTCCCGTAACAGAGAATCTGGCTTCATGTCAGCAGAGAATCAGTCTGCATGTCATAGCAGAGAATGAGGCTTCACGTCAGCCACCACTGCAACAGTCCATTGGCATATATTTAGGCCCAGCACACACACAGGCAGAGGAGAGAGGTCCCGTAACAGAGAATCTGGCTTCATGTCAGCAGAGAATCAGTCTGCATGTCATAGCAGAGAATGAGGCTTCACGTCAGCCACCACTGCAACAGTCCATTGGCATATATTTAGGCCCAGCACACACACAGGCAGAGGAGAGAGGTCCCGTAACAGAGAATCTGTCTTCATGTCAGCAGAGAATTAGTCTGCATGTCATAGCAGAGAATGAGGCTTCACGTCAGCCACCACTGCAACAGTCCATTGGCATATATTTAGGCCCAGCACACACACAGGCAGAGGAGAGAGGTCCCGTAACAGAGAATCTGGCTTCATGTCAGCAGAGAATCAGTCTGCATGTCATAGCAGAGAATGAGGCTTCACGTCAGCCACCACTGCAACAGTCCATTGGCATATATTTAGGCCCAGCACACACACAGGCAGAGGAGAGAGGTCCCGTAACAGACAATCTGGCTTCATGTCAGCAGAGAATCAGTCTGCATGTCATAGCAGAGAATGAGGCTTCACGTCACCCACCACTGCAACAGTCCATTGGCATATATTTAGGCCTAGCACACAGGCAGAGCAGAGAGGTCCCGTAACAGACAATCTGGCTTCATGACAGCAGAGAATCAGTCTGCATGTCATAGCAGAGAATCAGGCTTCACGTCAGCCACCACTGCAACAGTCCATTGTCATAAATTTAGGCCCAGCACCCAGGCAGAGGAGAGAGGTCCCGTAACAGAGAATCTGGCTTCATGTCAGCAGAGAATCAGTCTGCATGTCATAGCAGAGAATCAGGCTTCACGTCAGCCACCACTGCAACAGTCCATTGGCATATATTTAGGCCCAGCACCCAGGCAGAGGAGAGAGGTCCCGTAACAGAGAATCTGTCTTCATGTCAGCAGAGAATTAGTCTGCATGTCATAGCAGAGAATGAGGCTTCACGTCAGCCACCACTGCAACAGTCCATTGGCATATATTTAGGCCCAGCACACACACAGGCAGAGGAGAGAGGTCCCGTAACAGAGAATCTGGCTTCATGTCAGCAGAGAATCAGTCTGCATGTCATAGCAGAGAATGAGGCTTCACGTCAGCCACCACTGCAACAGTCCATTGGCATATATTTAGGCCCAGCACACACACAGGCAGAGGAGAGAGGTCCCGTAACAGAGAATCTGGCTTCATGTCAGCAGAGAATCAGTCTGCATGTCATAGCAGAGAATGAGGCTTCACGTCAGCCACCACTGCAACAGTCCATTGGCATATATTTAGGCCCAGCACACACACAGGCAGAGGAGAGAGGTCCCGTAACAGAGAATCTGTCTTCATGTCAGCAGAGAATTAGTCTGCATGTCATAGCAGAGAATGAGGCTTCACGTCAGCCACCACTGCAACAGTCCATTGGCATATATTTAGGCCCAGCACACACACAGGCAGAGGAGAGAGGTCCCGTAACAGAGAATCTGGCTTCATGTCAGCAGAGAATCAGTCTGCATGTCATAGCAGAGAATGAGGCTTCACGTCAGCCACCACTGCAACAGTCCATTGGCATATATTTAGGCCCAGCACACACAGGCAGAGGAGAGAGGTCCCGTAACAGACAATCTGGCTTCATGTCAGCAGAGAATCAGTCTGCATGTCATAGCAGAGAATGAGGCTTCACGTCACCCACCACTGCAACAGTCCATTGGCATATATTTAGGCCTAGCACACAGGCAGAGCAGAGAGGTCCCGTAACAGACAATCTGGCTTCATGACAGCAGAGAATCAGTCTGCATGTCATAGCAGAGAATCAGGCTTCACGTCAGCCACCACTGCAACAGTCCATTGTCATAAATTTAGGCCCAGCACCCAGGCAGAGGAGAGAGGTCCCGTAACAGAGGATCTGGCTTCATGTCAGCAGAGAATCAGTCTGCATGTCATAGCAGAGAATCAGGCTTCACGTCAGCCACCACTGCAACAGTCCATTGTCATAAATTTAGGCCCAGCACCCAGGCAGAGGAGAGAGGTCCCGTAACAGACAATCTGGCTTCATGTCAGCAGAGAATTAGTCTGCATGTCATAGCAGAGAATGAGGCTTCACGTCAGCCACCACTGCAACAGTCCATTGGCATATATTTAGGCCTAGCACACAGGCAGAGGAGAGAGGTCCCGTAACAGACAATCTGGCTTCATGTCAGCAGAGAATCAGTCTGCATGTCATAGCAGAGAATGAGGCTTCACGTCACCCACCACTGCAACAGTCCATTGGCATATATTTAGGCCTAGCACACAGGCAGAGCAGAGAGGTCCCGTAACAGACAATCTGGCTTCATGACAGCAGAGAATCAGTCTGCATGTCATAGCAGAGAATGAGGCTTCACATCACCCACCACTGCAACAGTCCATTGGCATATATTTAGGCCTAGCACACAGGCAGAGCAGAGAGGTCCCGTAACAGACGATCTGGCTTCATGTCAGCAGAGAATCAGTCTGCATGTCATAGCAGAGAATGAGGCTTCACGTCACCCACCACTGCAACAGTCCATTGGCATATATTTAGGCCTAGCACACAGGCAGAGCAGAGAGGTCCCGTAACAGACAATCTGGCTTCATGTCAGCAGAGAATCAGTCTGCATGTCATAGCAGAGAATCAGGCTTCACGTCAGCCACCACTGCAACAGTCCATTGTCATAAATTTAGGCCCAGCACCCAGGCAGAGGAGAGAGGTCCCGTAACAGACAATCTGGCTTCATGTCAGCAGAGAATTAGTCTGCATGTCATAGCAGAGAATCAGGCTTCATGTCAGCCACCACTGCAACAGTCCATTGGCATATATTTAGGCCTAGCACACAGGCAGAGGAGAGGTTCATTCAACTTTGGGTAGCCTCGCAATATAATGGTAAAATGAAAATAAAAATAGGATTGAATGAGGAAGTGCCCTGGAGTCCAATAATATATGGTTATGGGGAGGTAGTTAATGTCTAATCTGGACAAGGGACGGACAGGTCCTGTGGGATCCATGCCTGGTTCATTTTTATGAACGTCAGCTTGTCCACATTGGCTGTAGACAGGCGGCTGCGTTTGTCTGTAATGACGCCCCCTGCCGTGCTGAATACACGTTCAGACAAAACGCTGGCTGCCGGGCAGGCCAGCACCTCCAAGGCATAAAAGGCTAGCTCTGGCCACGTGGACAATTTAGAGACCCAGAAGTTGAATGGGGCCGAACCATCAGTCAGTACGTGGAGGGGTGTGCACACGTACTGTTCCACCATGTTAGTGAAATGTTGCCTCCTGCTAACACGTTGCGTATCAGGTGGTGGTGCAGTTAGCTGTGGCGTGTTGACAAAAGTTTTCCACATCTCTGCCATGCTAACCCTGCCCTCAGAGGAGCTGGCCGTGACACAGCTGCCTTGGCGACCTCTTGCTCCTCCTCTGCCTTGGCCTTGGGCTTCCACTTGTTCCCCTGTGACATTTGGGAATGCTCTCAGTAGCGCGTCTACCAACGTGCGCTTGTACTCGCGCATCTTCCTATCACGCTCCAGTGCAGGAAGTAAGGTTGGCACATTGTCTTTGTAGCCTGGATCCAGCAGGGTGGCAACCCAGTAGTCCGCACAGGTTAAAATGTGGGCAACTCTGCTGTCGTTGCGCAGGCACTGCAGCATGTAGTCGCTCATGTGTGCCAGGCTGCCCAGGGGTAAGGACAAGCTGTCCTCTGTGGGAGGCGTATCGTCATCGTCCTGCCTTTCCCCCCAGCCACGCACCAGTGATGGACCCGAGCTGCGTTGGGTGCCACCCCGCTGTGACCATGCTTCATCCTCATCCTCCTCCACCTCCTCCTCATCCTCGTCCTCCTCGTCCTCCAGTAGTGGGCCCTGGCTGGCCACATTTGTACCTGGCCTCTGCTGTTGCCAAAAACCTCCCTCTGAGTCACTTTTAAGAGACTGGCCTGAAAGTGCTAAAAATGACCCCTCTTCCTCCTCCTCCTCCTCCTCCTCCTGGGCCACCTCCTCTTCCATCATCGCCCTAAGTGTTTTCTCAAGGAGACATAGAAGTGGTATTGTAACGCTGATAACGGTGTCATCGCCACTGGCCATGTTGGTGGAGTACTCGAAACAGCGCAACAGGGCACACAGGTCTCGCGTGGAGGCCCAGTCATTGGTGGTGAAGTGGTGCTGTTCTGTAGTGCGACTGACCCGTGCGTGCTGCAGCTGAAACTCCACTATGGCCTGCTGCTGCTCGCACAGTCTGTCCAGCATGTGCAAGGTGGAGTTCCACCTGGTGGGCACGTCGCATATGAGGCGGTGAGCGGGAAGGCCGAAGTTACGCTGTAGCGCAGACAGGCGAGCAGCAGCAGGATGTGAACGCCGGAAGCGCGAACAGACGGCCCGCACTTTATGCAGCAGCTCTGACATGTCGGGGTAGTTGTGAATGAACTTCTGCACCACCAAATTCAGCACATGCTCCAAGCAAGGGATGTGCGTCAAATTGGCTAGTCCCAGAGCTGCAACGAGATTTCGCCCATTATCACACACCACCAGGCCGGGCTTGAGGCTCACCGGCAGCAACCACTCGTCGGTCTGTTGTTCAATACCCCGCCACAACTCCTGTGCGGTGTGGGGCCTGTCCCCCAAACATATGAGTTTCAGAATGGCCTGCTGACGTTTACCCCGGGCTGTGCTGAAGTTGGTGGTGAAGGTGTGTGGCTGACTGGATGAGCAGGTGGAAGAAGAGGAGGAGGAAGCCGAGAAGGAGGAGGTGGCAACAGGAGGCAAAGAATGTTGCCCTGCGATCCTTGGCGGCGGAAGGACGTGCGCCAAACAGCTCTCCGCCTGGGGCCCAGCTGCCACTACATTTACCCAGTGTGCAGTTAGGGAGATATAGCGTCCCTGGCCGTGCTTACTGGTCCACGTATCTGTGGTTAGGTGGACCTTGCTACAGATGGCGTTGCGCAGTGCACACTTGATTTTATCGGATACTTGGTTGTGCAGGGAAGGCACGGCTCTCTTGGAGAAGTAGTGCCGGCTGGGAACAACATACTGTGGGACAGCAAGCGACATGAGCTGTTTGAAGCTGTCTGTGTCCACCAGCCTAAATGACAGCATTTCATAGGCCAGTAGTTTAGAAATGCTGGCATTCAGGGCCAGGGATCGAGGGTGGCTAGGTGGGAATTTACGCTTTCTATCAAATGTTTGTGAGATGGAGAGCTGAACGCTGGCGTGTGACATGGTTGAGACGCTTGGTGACGGAGGTGGTGGTGGTGGTGTTGGTGGTACATCCCCTGTTTGCTGGGCGGCAGGTGCCAACGTTCCTCCAGAGGCGGAGGAAGAGGCCGAGGCGGCAGCAGCAGAATAGGCCGAGGCGGCAGCAGCAGAAGAGGTAGCAGGGGGAGCCTGAGTGACTTCCTTGGTTTTAAGGTGTTTACTCCACTGCAGTTCATGCTTTGCATGCAGGTGCCTGGTCATGCAGGTTGTGCTCAGGTTCAGAACGTTAATGCCTCGCTTCAGGCTCTGATGGCACAGCGTGCAAACCACTCGGGTCTTGTCGTCAGCACATTGTTTGAAGAAGTGCCATGCCAGGGAACTCCTTGAAGCTGCCTTTGGGGTGCTCGGTCCCAGATGGCGGCGGTCAGTAGCAGGCGGAGTCTCTTGGCGGCGGGTGTTCTGCTTTTGCCCACTGCTCCCTCTTTTGCTACGCTGTTGGCTCGGTCTCACCACTGCCTCTTCCTCCGAACTGTGAAAGTCAGTGGCACGACCTTCATTCCATGTGGGGTCTAGGACCTCATCGTCCCCTGCATCGTCTTCCACCCAGTCTTGATCCCTGACCTCCTGTTCAGTCTGCACACTGCAGAAAGACGCAGCAGTTGGCACCTGTGTTTCGTCATCATCAGAGACATGCTGAGGTGGTATTCCCATGTCCTCATCATCAGGAAACATAAGTGGTTGTGCGTCAGTGCATTCTATGTCTTTCACCGCTGGGGAAGGGCTAGGTGGATGCCCTTGGGAAACCCTGCCAGCGGAGTCTTCAAACAGCATAAGAGACTGCTGCATAACTTGAGGCTGAGACAGTTTCCCTGGTATGCATGGGGGTGATGTGACAGACTGATGGGGTTGGTTTTCAGGCGCCATCTGTGCGCTTTCTGCAGAAGACTGGGTGGGAGATAATGTGAACGTGCTGGATCCACTGTCGGCCACCCAATTGACTAATGCCTGTACCTGCTCAGGCCTTACCATCCTTAGAACGGCATTGGGCCCCACCATATATCGCTGTAAATTCTGGCGGCTACTGGGACCTGAGGTAGTTGGTACACTAGGACATGTGGATGTGGCAGAACGGCCACGTCCTCTCCCAGCACCAGAGGGTCCACTAACACCACCACGACCATGTCCACGTCCGCGTCCCTTACTAGATGTTTTTCTCATTGTTATGGTTCACCACAACAACAAATATATTATTTGGCCCAATGTATTGTATTCAAATTCAGCGAGATATAAATTTGAGGCCTAGTATTTAGGCGCTGGGTGACCGGTATGGATTTAGTGACAGAATTAGACTTGGAAATGCACAGAAGCGTGTGTGTGTGAAGTTATTCTGAATGACCCAATGTGCACCTTGAATATTATATACCCTTTTAGGGATAGATTTCAAATAGCTCTGATATAGCAGAAACCACTAAATTATGAAATTGCTAAATTGGGAATTGTATTTCAACCCAGAACAAAAAAATTTCGCTTTGACGGACACTAAATAACTTTCCCAGCCACAACAGGACAGCGTTAACGAGAGATTTAGCAGGATATAAATTTGAGGACTAGTATTTAGGCGCTGGGTGACAGGTATGGGTTTAGTGACAGAATTAGACTTAGAAATACACAGTAGCGGGTGTGTGTGAAGTTATTCTGAATGACCCAATGTGCACCTTGAATATTATATACCCTTTTAGGGATAGATTTCAAATAGCTCTGATATAGCAGAAACCACTAAATTATGAAATTGCTAAATTGGGAATTGTATTTCAACCCAGAACAAGAAATGTGCTTGAACGGACACTAAATAACTCGCCCAGCTACAGCACTAAGGACAGATTTAGCTGGATATAAATTTGAGGCCTAGTATTTAGGCGCTGGGTGACAGGTATGGGTTTAGTGACAGAATTAGACTTGGAAATGCACAGTAGCGGGTGTGTGAAGTTATTCTGAATGTCCCTATGTGCACCTTCAATATGATCTACCCTTTTAGGGATAGATTTCAAATAGCTCTGATATAGCAGAAACCACTAAATTATGAAATTGCTAAATTGGGAATTGTATTTCAACCCAGAACAAGAAATGTGCTTGAACGGACACTAAATAACTCGCCCAGCTACAGCACTAAGGACAGATTTAGCTGGATATAAATTTGAGGCCTAGTATTTAGGCGCTGGGTGACAGGTATGGGTTTAGTGACAGAATTAGACTTGGAAATACACAGTAGCGGGTGTGTGTGAAGTTATTCTGAATGACCCAATGTGCACCTTGAATATTATATACCCTTTTAGGGATAGATTTCAAATAGCTCTGATATAGCAGAAACCACAAAATTATGAAATTGCTAAATTGGGAATTGTATTTCAACCCAGAACAAGAAATGTGCTTGAACGGACACTAAATAACTCGCCCAGCTACAGCACTAAGGACAGATTTAGCTGGATATAAATTTGAGGCCTAGTATTTAGGCGCTGGGTGACAGGTATGGGTTTAGTGACAGAATTAGACTTGGAAATGCACAGTAGCGGGTGTGTGAAGTTATTCTGAATGTCCCTATGTGCACCTTCAATATGATCTACCCTTTTAGGGATAGATTTCAAATAGCTCTGATATAGCAGAAACCACTAAATTATGAAATTGCTAAATTGGGAATTGTATTTCAACCCAGAACAAGAAATGTGCTTGAACGGACACTAAATAACTCGCCCAGCTACAGCACTAACGACAGATTTAGCTGGATATGAATTTGAGGCCTAGTATTTAGGCGCTGGGTGACAGGTATGGGTTTAGTGACAGAATTAGACTTGGAAATACACAGTAGCGGGTGTGTGTGAAGTTATTCTGAATGACCCAATGTGCACCTTGAATATTATATACCCTTTTAGGGATAGATTTCAAATAGCTCTGATATAGCAGAAACCACTAAATTATGAAATTGCTAAATTGGGAATTGTATTTCAACCCAGAACAAGAAATGTGCTTGAACGGACACTAAATAACTCGCCCAGCTACAGCACTAACGACAGATTTAGCTGGATATGAATTTGAGGCCTAGTATTTAGGCGCTGGGTGACAGGTATGGGTTTAGTGACAGAATTAGACTTGGAAATGCACAGTAGCGGGTGTGTGAAGTTATTCTGAATGACCCTATGTGCACCTTGAATATTATATACCCTTTTAGGGATAGATTTCAAATAGCTCTGATACAGCAGAAACCACTAAATTTTTAAATTGCTAAATTGGGAATTGTATTTCAACCCAGAACAAAAAATGTGCTTTGACGGACACTAAATAACTTTCCCAGCCACAACAGGACAGCGGTAACGAGAGATTTAGCGGGATATAAATTTGAGGCCTAGTATTTAGGCGCTGGGTGACCGGTATGGATTTAGTGACAGAATTAGACTGGGATATGGCCAAAAAATAACCACACTATTGCTGGTTAAATGCACTTGGTGATGGGCGCAGCTTGCCCCTGATGTAGTATATGGCCAAAAAATGAACAGACTATTGCTGGTTAAATGCACTTGGTGTCACAGCTTGACCAACCACACTACTGAGGGTTAAATGCACTTGGTGACGGGCGCAGCTTGCCCCTGATGTAGTATATGGCCAAAAAATGAACAGACTATTGCTGGTTAAATGCACTTGGTGACGGGCGCAGCTTGCCCCTGATTTAGTATATGGCCAAAAAATGAACAGACTATTGCTGGTTAAATGCACTTGGTGTGATAGCTTGACCAACCACACTACTGAGGGTTAAATGCACTTGGTGACGGGCGCAGCTTGCCCCTGATGTAGTATATGGCCAAAAAATAAACAGACTATTGCTGGTTAAATGCACTTGGTGTGACAGCTTCACCCTGATGTAGGCTTTAGCCAAAAAACAAACGCACCATTGAGGGTTAAATGCACTTGGTGACAGGCGCAGCTTGCCCCTGATGTAGTATATGGCCAAAAAATAAACAGACTATTGCTGGTTAAATGCACTTGGTGTGACAGCTTCACCCTGATGTAGGCTTTAGCCAAAAAACAACCACACCATTGAGGGTTAAATGCACTTGGTCGCAGCTTGTGCTGGCGCACCACAAGACACAAAATGGCCGCCGATCACCCCAGAAAAATGTGACTGACAAACGGTCTGGGCAGCCTAAAAACAGTGAGCAATTGAGGATCAGCAGCTCAATGATCCACAGCTGCAGATCGATCAGTTAATCAAGTCCTTTGGAGGAGTTAATCTGCCTAATCTCGCCCTACTGTCGCAGCCGCAACCTCTCCCTACGCTAATCAGAGCAGAGTGACGGGCGGCGCTATGTGACTCCAGCTTAAATAGAGGCTGGGTCACATGGTGCTCTGGCCAATCACAGCCATGCCAATAGTAGGCATGGCTGTGATGGCCTCTTGGGGCAAGTAGTATGACGCTTGTTGATTGCCTGCTTTGCAGCCTTTCAAAAAGCGCCAAGAAAGCGTCACAAAAGCGCGAAGAAAGCGACGAACACCGAACCCGAACCCGGACTTTTACGAAAATGTCCGGGTTCGGGTCCGTGTCACGGACACCCCAAAATTCGGTACGAACCCGAACTATACAGTTCGAGTTCGCTCATCCCTACTGTTAACCCTTGCTTTATTACCGGCAAAATGGATTTAAATTTAAATTTTGCCCAAAAATAGGTGTTTTGGCACCGTTTTTATTTTATATTTTTAACACCGTTCATCCGAGGTGTTTGGTAAAAAGTTATTTTTATAGCGACGACTTTTACGCACGCGACGATGCCCAATATGTATGGCTCTCAGACTTTGGAGACACTAAGCAGGCATCCTAAAACTGTGGCCCTCCAGATGTTGTAAAACTACAATTCCCACCATGCCCTGATGATGGCTGTAGGTTGTCTGGGCATGCTGGGAGTTATGGTTTTACAACATCTGGAGGGCCGCAGTTTGAGGATGCCTGCACTAAAACTAATATTTTTTGGGGAAAGAAAAATTGTTTTCGTGTCTCCAAAGTCTGAGAGCCATAGTGTTTTATGTTCTCTAGTGGACTGTTGGGGATTATAAAAATTTAGTACTCCATGGAAGTGTGATACTCCCTGAAGCAATCAATAATGCAGAGGCCCGGATGATCGGGGCACGTGTCACATTGAGTGGTGGTGTCCTTCCGTATCCCCCTCTTGTGACACACTCTGCACTTTTTTTGGGTTCGTCCCTTCTTTCCAGTATGGGGGACCACACCTGGAAAGTGTTGGCCAGGGACGATCCGAGCGCCTCCAGTTCCCGAGGTACTCCGGCCTGCTCTTTCCCGGTCCGAAAAGATCAGGTCCTTGAGGACTGCCTCATAGAATTGGAGGAATGTCCCTGTGCTGCCAGCGCTTCGGGATAGTACAAAAGAGTTGTACATGGCAACCTGCACCAAGTAGACCGCAACTTTTTTGTACCATGCCCGGGTTTTGCGCATGGCGTTATATGGCGTGAGGACTTGATCAGAGAGATCAACTCCTCCCATATACCGATTGTAGTCGACGATACAATCGGGCTTGAGGACCGTTGCCGCGGTACCTCGCACAGGGACTGGGGTGGTGCTGTTACCGTGGATTGTGGACAGCATAAGGACATCCCTCTTGTCCTTATACCTGACCAGCAACAGGTTTCCACTGGTAAGTGCACGGGTCTCACCCCTGGGGATAAGTACCTGGAGGGGGTAGGCAGGGAGGCCGCGTTGATTTTTCCGCACGGTCCCACAAGCGAACGTGGATCTGGCGGCAAGGGACCTGAACAAGGGAATGCTGGTATAAAAGTTATCCACGTACAAGTGGTAACCACTATCCAGCAGTGGGTACATAAGGTCCCACACGAGTTTCCCGCTAACACCCAGAGTGGGGGGACATTCTGGGGGTTGAATACGGGAATCTCGCCCCTCGTACACACGAAATTTGTAAGTGTACCCTGAGGTACTCTCACAAATTTTGTATAGCTTCACGCCATACCTCGCCCGCTTTGTGGGAATGTATTGGCGGAAACTGAGTCTCCCCTTGAACGCAACGAGAGACTCATCAACCGCGACCTCCCTTCCAGGTACGTAGGCCTGCTGAAATGTGGCCCCAAAGTGATCGATGACCGGCCGTATCTTATACAGCCGGTCATAGGCAGGATCACCTCGGGGTGGACATGCTGCATTATCGGAATAATGCAGACATTTCCGGATGGCCTCAAACCGGTGATGTGTCATGACCATACTGTACAGTGGGGTCTGGTACAGGACGTCCCCACTCCAGTATTGCCTGACACTGGGTTTTTGGACTAGACCCATATGCAGCACGAGGCCCCAAAATGTCCTCATCTCGGCTGCACTGACCGGCGTCCAGCCACCGGGTCTAGCCAAAACTGAGCCTGGGTTTTGAGCGACGAACTGTTGGGCGTACAGATTCGTCTGCTCCACCATCAAATTCACCAGTGGGGGCTGGTGGTGGGGGGGATGCGGGGGGGGGCAAGTGGCAGGGGGGGTCTGGCGTCTGAAAGTTGAAACAAAAAAGTTTGGAATAAATGTGCTTTTTTTTTTTTTTTTTTTCTAACTTTTCCCTTCTATCCCTGCCTAAAGGTGCCTCTCCCTCACTGACCCTAACCTACCTGGGTGGCGATGGGTGCAGGAGGGTGATGGATGCCGATTTAGGGGGACACAGGAGCTGGTGCTGGACGATGCTGCACGGTCAGGGTGCTGGACAGGAAGAGGAGGGGAGAGAGGAGCGCAGGAAGTTTGAATCTCGCGCCTCTCTCCCCTGCACCAATCAGCACCCTGGACAGCGGCGTTCAGCACCAGGGCCAGCACCGCCTCCTCAAATCCTCGGACTGCGATTGGTGGTGTAAAATTACGCCACCGATCGCAGTCTTTTTTCGGTTCATCGGGTCACAGGCACCCGAATGGACCGGAAACGCAGAAAACTGCAGGTCTGAATTGACCTGCGGTTTTCTGCGATCGCCGATACGGGGGGGTCCAATGACCCCCCCCTGCGTTGTTACGGGATGCCGGCTGAATGATTTCAGCCGAAATCCCGTTTCGATTAACCCCCGCGGCGCCGGAATTCAGATTTTAAGTCAGGACGTACCGGTACGTCCTCGGTCCTTAAGGACTCGGGAAATAGGGCGTACCGGTACGTCCTCGGTCCTTAAGGGGTTAAGGAACTTTCAAACAAATGTTTCTTGCAAAACAGTGAATTTTACAAATACTTACAAGTTAGATACTATGATACTTTAGTACCATGTAATAATTTTGTTTTAGTATTTTAACTATTGGCATTAAATATTTGTATACCCTAATGCATGATAACAGTTAATCTATAAAATTATACCCATTTCATTTTTGGAAAAATTATCTCAAATAGAATTTTTGGGCAAAAGCTGAACCCAAGCAGTCCAAGCAGTAGAAATTTCTATAAAATGCTGCTGTCATTAGGATTTAGCTATGAAGACTAACCTATGTTGGTATCTTACGCCAGATCACTTACATGTTATTTATCCTACTGCTCTCAGCATTTAGGGAGCTTGTAGTAATAAAGGCGATTCGTTCAAGCTTATACAGAACCCAAACACCATTATAATACCATATGAATAGGAAGGCAAATCTAGGAGATAGGGATATGACATTGTGTTCTATTATATTGGGTGTGAAACCAAAAAGTTTCTTTTCTATGGACAACTTAAAATTTATATATTGGAAAACTATAATGAATGCAAAAGAATTAAATAAAAAACTAATGTTTAAAGTTCAATATACTGATACTCATTATCAGTATTTTCTTCGAACAGTAAAATTATTTCAGCTACAGACATCTTAGTTTCCTACTATTACATCATCCTTCCCACCTTCTCAACACGCCATCCTGCCACCTCCAATACTGTGCTGACTGTGCGCCCCAATACTATACTGCAGAAAAAGTCCCTCCGAAAATACTAGGACCACACAGATAGTGCCCCCTTCAATAATTATTGGCACACAGTACCCTACAAAATAACTGTGCCCAGCAAATAGGATCCCTGAAATTAACAGTGTAAACAAATATTCCAACAAAAAATTGTGGTAAGCTGATACTGTGCCAGGGTCTCCCCCACATTAAAGGTGCATCCCAAAGTTCCACCAATAGAAACACTTATCTACCAGAGTGCCCTTAGTGTCAACAGTGTCCATAATAGTAATAATGCCCTCATTGTGCCCCGATGCTAGTAATCATGTACCCCATAGGCCCCTAGTAATAATAATTCTCATTCTAATGTGTTCCAGTAGAAAAATGCCCCCTAATGTGTGCTAGTACAAAAATCCTGCCTTAAAATGTATGCCAGTACAAAAATACCCGCTTATAATGTGTGCCAATACAAAAAATAGTCCCTTATAATACAGTGGGATGCGAAAGTTTGGGCAACCTTGTTAATCGTCATGATTTTCCTGTATAAATCATTGGTTGTTACGATAAAAAATGTCAGTTAAATATATCATATAGGAGACACACACAGTGATATTTGAGAAGTGAAATGAAGTTTATTGGATTTACAGAAAGTGTGCTATAATTGTTTAAATAAAATTAGGCAAGTGCATACATTTGGGCACCACAAAAAAGAAATGAAATCAATATTTAGTAGATCCTCCTTTTGCAGAAATTACAGCCTCTAAACGCTTCCTGTAGGTTCCAATGAGAGTCTGGATTCTGGTTGAAGGTATTTTGGACCATTCTTCTTTACAAAACACCTTCAGTTCATTCAGGTTTGATGACTTTCGAGCATGGAAAGCTCTCTTTAAGTCACACCACAGATTTTCAATTATATTCAGGTCTGGGGACTGAGATGGCCATTCCAGAACGTTGTACTTGTTCCTCTGCATAAATGCCTTAGTGGATTTTGAGCAGTGTTTAGGGTCATTGTCTTGTTGAAAGATCCAGCCCTGGGGCAGCTTCAGCTTTGTCACTGATTCCTGGACATTGGTCTCCATAATCTGCTGATACTGAGTGGAATCCATGCGTCCCTCAACTTTGTCAAGATTCCCAGTCCCTGCACTGGCCACATAGCCCCACAGCATGATGGAACCACCACCATATTTTACTGTAGGTAGCAGATGTTTTTCTTGGAATGCTGTATTCTTTTTTCTCCATGCATAACGCCCCTTGTTATGGCCAAATAACACAATTTAATTTTTATCAGTCCACAGCACCTTATTCCAAAATGAAGCTGGCTTGTCCAAATGTGCTATAGCCCACCTTAAGCGGCACGTTTTGTGCTGTGGGCGGAGAAAAGTCTCCCTCTGCATCACTCTCGCATACAGTATCTCCTTGTGTAAAGTGTGCCGAATGGTTGAACGATGCACAGTGACTCCATCTGCAGCAAGATGATGTTGTAGGTCTTTGGTGCTGGTCTGTGGGTTGACTCTGACTGTTCTCACCATTCATCGCTTCTGTCTATCCAAGATTTTTCTTGGTCTGCCACTTCTAGCCTTAACTTGAACTGAGCGTGTGGTCTTCCATTTCCTCAATATGTTCCTAACTGTGGAAACAGACAGCTGAAATCTCTGAGACAGCTTTCTGTATCCTTACCCTAAACCATGATGGTGAACAATCTTTGTCTTCAGGTCATTTGAGAGTTTTTTTGAGACCCCCATGTTGCTACTCTTCAGAGAAAATTAAAAGAGGAGGGAAACTTACAATTGCCCCCTTAAATACTCTTTCTCATAATTGGATTCACTTGTGTATGTAGGTCAGGGGTCACTGAGCTTACCAAGCCAATTTGAGTTCCAATAATTAGTTCTAAAGGTTTTGGAATCAATAAAATGACAACAGTGCCCAAATTTATGCACCTGCCTAATCTTGTTTAAACAACTATAGCACACTTTCTGTAAATCCAATAAACTTCATTTCACTTC
The DNA here is from genome assembly GCF_014858855.1 of Bufo gargarizans. Taxonomy (NCBI): domain Eukaryota; kingdom Metazoa; phylum Chordata; class Amphibia; order Anura; family Bufonidae; genus Bufo; species Bufo gargarizans. Next base: position 152,336,941 of record NC_058082.1, read on the forward strand.
TCAAATATCACTGTGTGTGTCTCCTATATGATATATTTAACTGACATTTTTTATCGTAACAATCAACGATTTATACAGGAAAATCATGACGATACACAAGTTTGCCCAAACGTTTGCATCCCACTGTATGCACCAGTACAAAAAACCGTCACCTCATCAAGCAAAAAATGAGCCCCTACCTAAGACAATCGCCCAAAAAATTAAAAAACATATGGCTCAGAATATGGAGACACTAAAGCATCATTTTTTTTGGTTTAAAAAAAGCTGTTATTGTATAAAACTTAAGTAACCCCACAATAGTGCCAATCAAACCATCATTTCATCCCGCAAAAAATTAGACCCTAACTAACTAACATAATCGCCCAAAAACTGAAAAACTGGCTCTCTGAATATGGAGACACTAAAATATGATTTTTTTTTGTTTCAAAAATGATATTATTGTATAAAACTTACATAAATAAAAAAAAGTATATATATTAGGTATTGCCACGTCCGTAATAACCTGCTCTATAAAAATATCACATGATCTCACCCCTCAGGTGAATAACGTAAAAAAAAAGTGTGATAGCAAGCGATCAAAAAGTTATACGCACCCCAAAATAGTGCCAATCAAACCATCATTTCATCTCGCAAAAATCATACCCTACCCAAGATAATCGCCCAAAAACTTAAAAAACTATGGCTCTCAGACTATAGAAACACTAAAACATTATTCTTTTTTGTTTCAAAAATGAAATCATTGTGTAAAACTTACATTTAAAAAAGTATACATATTAGGTATCGCCGCGTCCGTGATAACCTGCTCTATACAAATATCACATGACCTAACCCCTCAGGTGAATACCGTAGAAAAATAAAAATTAAAACGGTGTAAAAAATGCTATTTTTTGTCACCTTACATCACAAAAAATGTAATAGCAAGCAATCAAAAATTCATACACACCCCAAAATAGTGCCAATCAAACAGTCATCTCATCCCTCAAAAATCATACCCTACTCAAGATAATCGCCCACAAACTGAAAAAACTATGGCTTTCAGACTATGGAGACACTAAAACATGATTTTTTATGTTTCAAAAATGAAATCATTGTGTAAAACTTACATAAATAGAAAAATAGTATACATATTAGGTATTAGGCTGCGTCCGTGACAACCTGCTCTATAAAAATACTACATAATCACCTGTCAGATGAATGTTGTAAATAACAAAAAATAAAAACAGTGCCAAAACAGCTGTTTCTTGTTATCTTGCCTCATTAAAAATGTAATATAGAGTAACCAAAAATCATATGATGTACCCTAAAATAGTACCAACAAAACTGCCACCCTATCCCGTAGTTTCTAAAATGGGGTAACTTGTTTGGAGTTTCTACTCTAGGGGTGCATCAGGGGTCCTTCAAATGGGACATGGTGTCAAAAAAACTGTCCAGCAAAATCTGCCTTCCAAAAACCGTATGACATTCCTTTTCTTCTGCGCCCTGCCGTGTGCCCGTACAGCGCTTTACGACCACATATGGGGTGTTTCTGTAAACTACAGAATCAGAGCCATAAATATTGAGTTTTTTTGGCTGTTAACCCTTGCTTTGTAACTGGAAAAAAATTATTACACCTAAAGGGTTAACAAAGTTCATAAAATCAGTTTTGAATACCTTGAGGGGTGTAGTTTCTAGAATGGAGTCATTTTTGGGTGGTTTCTATTATGTAAGCCTCACAAAGTGACTTCAGACCTGAACTGGTCCTTAAAAAGTGGGTTTTTCCCAAAATTACCCAAACATGAAGTAGACATATGGGGAATGTAAAGTAATAACTATTTTTGTAGGTATTACTATGTATTATAGAAGTAGAGAAATTGAGACTTGAAATGTGCAGATTTTTCAAAATTGTTGGTAAATTTTGTATTTTTTGTAAATAAAAATGATTTTTTTACTCCATTTTACCAGTGTCATGAAGTACAATATGTGACAAAAAAACAATCTCAGAATGGCCTGCATAACATAAGTCAAAGCGTTTTGAAGTTATCACCACATAAAGTGACACTGGTCATAATTTCAAAAAATTGCCTGGTCCCTAAGGTGAAAATGAGCCCGGTCCCTAAGGGGTTAAAATGTGCTTCAGTAAAAGAAATGCACCCTTGTTTTTTCCATTACTAAAAATGCCCCCCTCTTACTGCCCTAAGTAGAGAAAATGTCCCCATAGTGCTCCACCATAATGTGTGCCATTGCAAAAAATGCCCCCTTATATGTGCCAGTGCTCCAAGTTGATGCCCCTATAGTGCTCCTCCTCAACAGCATGGTGCCAAATAAAAAACAATAAACTCAAGAACAATAAACTCAAATACTTACCTTCATGCAGCTCTCACCGATGTGGTGCAGGCCTCTTCCGGTCTGTTTCCTGAGCTGTACAGCTGCTTCGCTCAGGCGGAGTGATGATGATGACGTCATCGCAATGCCCATGCCAGCCCCTGAGAGGCTACAGGTACTAGGCTTCAAGCCTTTCAGAGGGAAGGGCAAGGAGACATTGTTCCCATGCTTCGCAAAAGCAACTAAATGTATCGACATCCTTACGACGGCAATACATAATTGTCAGTGCTCCGCTGGCGACCCCTATAGCAACGTCCCTGGCTGACATATTCCACAGCACATTACAGACATTTCAAAAAAACCTTGATGATCATAAGTGGGCAATATTTAATTAAGTCAATATAGTGTTAATAACACTAAGAAAATCCACATAGAAATAAAAAAAATAAAAACTGGCCTTCTTTTTAAATACTTCACCACAACTCTATCATCTCAAAGGTATCCCACTGGTAAGAGTCACTGTGACATCCTCAACCCGAGTTTGCTCCTAGGTTGTTTTCAAGCTTTGCTATGCCAAATATGAACAGATAAGGGTTTCCAATTCTCTCCTCCCATAAAAAGCAGATAATGCTCTGTACACATTGCATTAGGGAGTTTGGTGGCATTTCTGTCACTTTTGGTGGCAAGATCACCATGGCATGCTCTGAGGTTCTTGTCATGAAAATGATGGCGACCAAGACAGACGGCTCCATGATAAATCAATGGCGACAATGTACAACATATCTGGCTATGGTCTAAATCATCATGTCCTCTATAGCCTGAATGCTCTTGCAATCAATTATCTGCTGTAGGTCCATCTTCCAGTATTTATGCAGTCAGCCTAATGTATGACATCACTGACCAGTAAAATCAAGCAACCACTTATTTGATCAGTCATGGGTGTGATTGAATGCGTTCTCCTCTGGCCAACTATTAAAGTGGCTGTAGCTGTATTTCAATGATTCTATTATAGATACGATTTATATTGCTAAAAGGGTCATGGGCTTTTAGATGTTTGGGTCTTTATATTTTTGTTAATCTGAGAGAAAAATATATTTCTAATGCTTGTAAAAAAGCCTAGATACATTGAATATTACCACCATTTCATATTATGTGTAAGGAGCATGCAATTCTACATCATGTCCTCTGTACTTGTCACTTTCCCTAGCTATGCACTGTGTATATTAAAAAGCTTTTTATGTGATGCATGTAATAAATAATCCAATAAAACAAAAGCAACTGTCAACACAAGATATTTTATGACCTTGTTTTTCAAACATTTTTCTTCCTATCAACATAGTAAAATTGCATTATTTAAATAGTAACCTTCTTTGCATTTATTACATTAAAATGAACATTACACAATAGTAAATTATAATACCAGATAACAGCGCAGCTTTCATAGCTAAGAAATGGATAAATAGTGCTTGTTTGTTCATTTCCAGATGGTCTTATAAGCAGGATGTTTTATACATTGGTTTTTATTTTTTAATTCTAGTCAAAGTAAAGGATTGCTGCTGGTTCAGCAAACAGATTGCTGTGCAAGACATGGGCACTTTATATACAAACATCTTAAACCTAGCAGATCACCTGAAGACTGGCTTTTAACAGAAATCAATACGGAACTTTTGCTGAGGTGGAGCAGCACTATATGCATTGGAAATAGATATATTTCTACTTCAAATCACAGAAATTACTTTTGTTTTGTGTTTTTTTTTTTAAACCATGAATCCACTAGCAAAGTATATGTATATAGAAAAACTATTGTGCCAATATTAGTATAAATTGCAGAGGAAAAGATTCAAATGTATTTTGGCAAACTATTGGTAGAATATATTTAAAAAAGATATTTTTTTTCATTTGCAATGGATTCAGAGACTAAATGTAACAAAATCTTGAGCTGTACAGTGCTACTCATAAAAAGTTAGGGATATTTGGATTCCAGGTGAAATTTATGGAAAACGTAAAAGGTTCACGCTACAGTGATATTATGTCATGGAAGTAGGGCATTTATGTAGAAGCATACAATGGGGAATTTCTCATCTCAAACAATTTATTCAAACAAAAGCCAACACCAGTGGTGGGTATACCCCCAAAAAATGTCAATGTCTCAATAACTTGTCATGTGGCCTTAAGCGTCAATTACAGATTGACAACAACATCTCATGCTGTTCACAAGACGACTTATTGTCTGCTGAGGCATGGCATCCCACTGTTCTTGAAGGGCGATCCTCAGGTCATTGAGGTTCTTGGGTACAGAGTTACGAGGCTGTACACAGCTGATCCCATAGGTTTTCAATGATATTCAGATCTGGAGAAAGTACAGACCTCTCCATCTGAGGTACCCTCGTCTCTAGCAGCCATTCCCTAATGATTCGACCTCGATGAGCTGGCGCATTGTCGTCCACGAAGATGAAATTAAGCCTGTGTTGTTCATGTAGAGGCACAATGATTAGATTAATGATCTTATTCAAATATTATGGGTTTGTCACTGTATCATTCACAAAGTGTAGGGCAGTTCTATATTGACTAGACACACCTGCCCACACTGTAACACAACTACCTCCAAAGGCAACAGTGGCTAATGCATACCGCTCTCCTTGTTGTCTCCAACATTGTTGGCAGCCATCATTTCTGCTCAGTGTAAATTGACTTTCATCAGTGTTGCTCCCTTGCCCATGCAGGGGCTGTGACGCCTGTGGTCAGGTACCCTTGCAGGTTGTCTAGGATCCAGACCACTCTGATGTTTTAAATGGTGCCTCTCACCTGCCTTAAATGTGCCTGGAGTTGTTTGGCATTCATCATCCGGTTCCACAGGGCATTGTTCAAAATGAAGCGGTCATCAGTGTGGGATGTGGCCAAAGGATGTCCACTTCTATGCCTTTCTGTGACTCTTCCAGTCTCTCTGTATCTCTGTTGCAACCTGCTGATGACACTCTGTGACACTCTAAGCTCAGTGGCCACTTGTCTGAGAACATCCTGCTTGAAGCTTAGCAATGGCGAGGTACTGTTGATCAATTGTTAGGTGTTGTCTTGGTCTTATGATGTCAAAATGTGAACAGCATGATGAGGAGGACTGTTTAAATACCAATTTTGAACCAGGAAATTTATTGAGCGATTCATGGATCAAACACCTGTTGTAAATGTTGCCGTTAAGCTCCGGGTTAGAGAACTGCAAGTTGTGAAAAAATACTGAAACAATGAATAGTTTGATATGTGCATTTAAAAGTTTAGAGAAGGTCACATTCATTTCACCTGTAAAGGTTAGAGTGCACTTTAGGTACATCCTGAAATTTAACCCACAAGCCAAACATACCTATCTTTTGTGAGTAGTGTATATACATGTTATCTTAAAGTAACACAAAATTCTCTCATAATGGTTTTACAAGAACAAAAAGGTCCCTAAGTTGCTGTCAATACTCACAGTGGGGCTGGGATTAGCTGCCACTCCACACTCGAGGATGGCAGAAGGAAATAGCCTGAAAGAGGTGCAACTTAAAGGGGTTGTGCACCTTTTCCAATGAGCTTTCTGGATGTAATATTTCCAACAAAAAGAGAATATGGATTGCTCATCCATGATATATTATTGCATATCAGCACAATTCACATCACTTCTCAGTATAATTAATAGGTTACAGCCCCACAATCTTGATACTGTACACAAGGCATTTGTGTAAGTTTTGATCAAAATGCATAAGTCTGTTTGCCACATCAAGGTTGCCTCTACAAGTGGGTACCTACTCGAATTTGGCACAACACTATGTTTTGACCACCGACACCACAGCACTGTGCCAGCAGGTGGTGTGATCCAGTAGTCCAACACATCCCAGCTGTGAGACTAAGCCCCGCTGGCACTAGTCTCCACCAACCCACAGTCACAGCATCACAACAATGACAACCACACAGTACTTCACCACGTGAACAGATGTAAAGAGATCACCTTTCCCTGTGGTCTAAGGAACTACACTAAGATCAAGTAGGAGTTTATTAACCCTTATGCAATCTCCTGCTAATTAAAATCACCTGAGCTGAATAGGAGGAGTGCAGAAAACATCATTACATCAGTCCCTGACAGTCAAAGTTGAAAGGGTTGCAGAATTTTCAGAGAGAGCAGAGCCGCTAGGATGAACAAACAACACCCCTGTTGCTCCTAGACGCTCATTTGCATATATGAAAGCATCATTTTTTTCAGTAAAGTGGGCAGATATAAACATGGGACCAACACAGATACCTTCAGCTGCCAAGCGCACATGCAGCAGGTCAGTCAGTTTCATGGGTACAAAGCTGTTGACAGGTGCCCTTTAAACAGTCTTGAACATACAATTATAATTTTGGCAGGTGACTGTTAGCTTCAAAAGGCTCCTCAAGAGTTAAGTCTAGAACAATTCAAGCCACCTTGGCTCCATTGTTAGTCTGATGTCTCTCAAAGCCCCAGCAGACTCCCCCAAACCGACTCTTCCAAAGGCTGACAGTGAACTCAGTGACACCCTGTACAGAGCTCTGCAAGCTGTCCTTTCCTGTAGTACAGGGATGTCAAACTCGTGGCCCTCCAGCTGTTGCAAAACTACAACTCCCATCATGCCTGGGCATACTGCAGCTATCAGGGAATGCTGGGAGTTGTAGTTTTGCAACATCTGGAGGGCCATGAGTTTGACATCCATGCTGTAGTAGGTCTTTGCCATACCACTGCTCTCAAGCAGCAATGCCATCTGCATCCCAGGTTAAGTTCACATGGCCTTGCTAGCTGATATCACAATGACACTTTTCCCCTTATAGGTCTCCTCAAGAGCATACTCATCATGCAATGTCTCCACAGACCCCATGTCATTCACTCTGGCCTCCAGTCTACTACATCTCTTTTGATTGAACAAGCCCACCAATGCTCCCGCCTTGAACAAACTGATTGAGCTTCCAGTTCACCGACATTCCACCAATGGACATCCCCCACCTGACAATTTACCTGGGGCAGTCACAGGTCACATAGATCATCTGAACTCAGCACTTTGACACCAAGCTATTCCCTTGTATCATCTCTTCTATGCCCCTCCTATCAGATTTAGAGTGGATTCACATCTGCGTTCTGGATTCCATTATGGCTTTCCGTTATAACATGGTTATAAAGGAAAATAATGGAATCCATAAGACGGAAGTCAAAACGGAAGCCTTTAAGAGGCATTCAGTTTTGATCCATCTTCATAGAAGTCTATGGGAATCATAACGGATCCGTCTGGTTCCTGTTATGCAAGACGGAAAACAACTCAACAGGACTTTTTTCTCCGTTCTGCATAATGGAAACGGTCCCATAGACTTCTATTAGGACGGAATGTCTTTTAATGGCTTCCGTTTTGCATTCCGTCATAATACAAGTCTATGGGCAGTATAACGGATCCGTCCTTCCGTCTTATGGATTCCATTATTTTCCGTTATAACCATGTTATAACGGAAAGCCATAACGGAATCCAGAACGCAGATGTGAACCCACCCTTACAGTGCAACATTCCAGTATCATAATGCACATCGTTGTCAAGTGTTTCCCAGACTTATATTATTGCTGGTATCTCCTCCTGTAGCTGTAAGTTGAGAAACTTGGTTGAGTATATTGTTTACCCTTTTTAAAGTTCTTTTACATGTGTGGAGGACAAGCCAATAATCAAGAACAAACATTACAAAAAAATGCTCATTCCTGATAATTGACCAGTGTGAAGGTGCCACCGATTATCCAACAAATAAGCAAAACTATCAATGCCCTATGTGTCCGCCAAAGTCAGTAGACCTTTACATGGTATACAGTACTAAGGACACGTTGCTTCTCAGCCATAGTGTAAAGACTGTGGTTGATAGGCTATGAATGCATAGCAACCAGGCTGTCTGCCAAGCTTCTTTTGTTCTCTTCCCTCTTCTTTCCTCTTCCATCTGAATTGTCACTGTGCTTACAGCCGAGAAGGGGGAAAGCAAATCATGATTAATCAGATTTTTGATAAACATAAATGTAGGTGAAAAGCCTTTCTAAAATACATTACTGCAGAATGAAGAGATGAAATACTTTGGGCCAATTACAATGACGGTTTAGGTTCTTTCTTACAGTCATGCCTTTCACTGTTCAGATAATAAATGTATTGCCTCACCTGCTATCTTGCTTGTCAGAATATTTCTACATACTGGAGGTTTTATCTCCTATCTGATAGTTGTGTGCCAGTTTCTATATCTTGACTTCTTGCTATGTTAAAATTATCTCTTATTTCAATTTCACCTTTCTTTTTATGCTGAAATATTACCACTGTTCCTTTTGTTGGCAGATTCATCTATGTCAGGATGTGGCAGCTTATTAATACCTTATTCTGAACTTCCTAGGGTACAACTGCATTGAGATAGATACAGTGTGCTCTTTATAAAATCATGGTATAAAACGACTAAAGTTTAAATTGTATTCTACTGCTATCATATAGCAACACTAAAAAATAGCTGAATGATCACTTGTCTGTCTTCATTCTATTACATTTACTTCATTGGGTTAGGTGACAAGAAAGGCTTGTCTGACTGGGAAGCAAAATACAATTTTTCTATTTAAAGTTTAGAAAACCCAGTTTCATATATTCATTTAAGGAACCTTTCTTAGGCTACTTTCACACTTGCGGCAGAGTGATCCGGCAAGCAGTTCTGCATGCAAACGGACAGCATTTGTAGACGGATCCGTCTTACAAATGCATTGCAAGAACGAATCCGTCTCTACGGAAGGACGGATCGGCATTGTGGTATTTTAAATGCCGGATCCGACACTAATACAGTTCAATGTAAATTAATGCTGGATCCGGAATTCTGGCAACTGATCAGGAATTTCGGAACGAAGATAATACTGCAGCATGCTGCGGTATTTCCTCCATCCAAAAACGCAGTTCAGTGACTGAACAGAAGACATCCTGATGCATCCTGAACGGATTGCTTTCCATTCAGAATGCATGGGGATGAAACTGATCAGTTATTTTCCGGATTTGAGCGCCTATGACAGAACTCATTGCCGGAAAGGAAAAATGCTAGTGTGAAAGTACCCTAAGGCTGAGTTGACACTTCAGTTATTTGATCAGTTATTTCCATCAGTTATTGTGATCCAAAAGCAGTAGTGAAGCCTACTCAGACATAAGGAGAAAGGAAAAGATCTGTACCAGTTGTGTTTTTGATCTGCTCACAATAATTGATGGAAATAATTGACCAAATAACTGAAGTGTGAATTATGCCTAAGAAGTAGGGATTGTCAACAGCAGACAACCCCTTTAAAAGTGTTTTCCAAGATTTAACTACTGATGCCCTATCATCTGGATAGGCCATCAGTATCTGATCACTGAGGTTCAACACTGGGGACCGCCTGCCGATCAGCTGTTTGAGAAAGCATTGGCTCTCCTGTGAGCGCTGCAGCCTTCTCCCTGTTCACTGAGCACAGAGCTGTACATTGTATAACCGATGTGCTTGGTATTGCAGCTCATCCCCAGTCAGTTGAATGGGGCTGAGCTGCACTTGGCCATCTGACCAATAAATGTGTCATCACTCGGCCTAGGGAAAGCTGTGAGAAGGCAGCAGTACTAGGGTGAGCGCCATGACCTTCTCATACTGCTGATCGGCAAGGGTGCCGGGTGTCGTACCCACACGGATCAGATACTGATGACCTATCTAGATGTCAGGTCATCAATATTTAATTCTTGGAAAAACCCTTGAAGTTCACCAAAAGTCAGGATGGTAAGAAGTGAGTGGATCATCCACAGATTGCCTGTTTTTACCAGATCCTCCTGGAAAGAAGAAATAGTTTGGCAAGCCACTGTAGTAAGATATAATAGAATGTGATGAAACTATAGTCAGTCAGAGTGTTTGCAAAGAGCCTTGAAATAGATAGTAGTGGCATAGGACAAAGCAATTAACCTTTTCCCTTGGTAAAATATTTTTATTTTTTGTTTTCATTTTTTTCTTCCCTGCTCCCAAAAGCCAGAACCTTTTTATTTTTCCACTCATATAACCATATAAGGGTACATTTTTTTCAGGAAAAATTTGTACTTTTTAATGGCATCATTTAAATTTTTTTAAAATGTAGTTAGAGATGAGCAAACTTCTTGAAAATTCGATTTTACTGCTTCGCCAGGATGGTAAGAAGTGAGTGGATCATCCACAGATTGCCTGTTTTTACCAGATCCTGCTGGAAGGAATAAATAGTTTGGCAAGCCATTGCTTGCTATAGATAGTAGTAGCGTAGGACAAAGCAATTAGCCTCTTCCCTTCTTAAAATATTTAAAATTTTTGTTTTAATTTTTTTCTTCCCTTCTCCTAAAAGCTCCAGTCTTTTTATTTTTTCCACTCACAAATCCATATGAGGGTTCATTTTTTTCTGGAACAATTTGTGCTTTCTAATGGTATTATTTGATATTCTTTAAGATATAGTTAGAGATGAGCGAAATTCTTGAAAATTCAATTTGGCTGCTTTGCCAAAGTTTACAAAAAATGTGCTTTGTGATTAATTACTTTGCCACAAAGCGCATTTCATTGAACCCCTCAGATGCTGCATTCATTGCTGATCACTGCATTTGATATGCACATTGTGGTTTTCAGAGGTTAATCCGGTGAGAAAAAAATTAAATAAAATTCTCACCTCATCCATTTCATCACGTAAAAGCTGCCGCAACTATCTTGATTAAAGATCCCACGTGAAATCCCACACGGTACATGATGACGACATCACTCAGTGTGGTGACATCATATGTCACCGCGCGCACAATTTCACACGGGATCTTCAAACAAGATGGCCACTGCGGCCTCTACGCAATCAAATGGATGAGGTGAGTTTGATTTTGTTTGTTTTTTTAACTCAAAAGGCCATATTGCACTAGCATATTACCATTTTTAACAGCTGTTAGACAGGTGCATTTCTGCCTAAGTGGGCGTTAAAAATGGTCCCATTGATTGATAGGCTGAATAGGGATTTAGCACAGTGATTTGTGACAAATAAATTTCTTGTCAAACTTTGGCAAGTCTTCCGAATCAAATTTTTCTCTATTTATAGTATTGCTGTTCTATGTGTCACAGTGGCTATTAGGTCCTCTCGGGCACTATCAAGTGCAATCTCTCTTCATAGGTGCACTTCCTACATTTTCTGACAGCTTTTGTTTTCTTCTTATGACTGAGGGGAGTAGATTTTTCCGTGCTGTGTGGTCCTCTTCTGCTGATTCATTTCTACTGCTCATAGCATCAGCCTTAGCTGAGGCAGAGAAACTGTAATGTGATCCCCTTTCACATCAGGAGCCTCACAGAGGCTGAGGGAGAATTTTTGCTGCAGCATCCCCTCCTTACACTTCCTCTCTGTCTAGCATTTACTGTTTGAATATAGTCAGATTTTTGGGTCAGTTAAGGGGTGTCGTAATATTGTCAAAGAGTTAGCAGGGAGAAAAAGGAGAACTACATGGTAGCATACGTTCTATCAGTGGGCATTAATCCAAACCAATAGAAACATGAATAAATAGCAACAGACACTAATACAGGTGAAACTCAAAAAATTTGAATATTGTGCAAAAGTCCATTTATTTCAGTAATGCAAATTAAAAGGAATTGCATTAATGCAGCTTAAAATTAGAATTTTGTGAAAAGGTTCGATATTCTAGGCTCAAAGTGTCACACTCTGGTCAGCTAATTAATCCATACCCCCTGAGCAAAGGGTACCTCAAAATTGAGACTTTGGGGTTTCATAAGCTGTAAGGCATAATCATCCACATTATAATAAATAAAGGCTTGAAATATCTCCAAAAGTTAATGCAAAAGGTGGGAGGGCGGGGCGCTGGTCTTCTTTCTTCTCAGACTGGCACCGAACCTCAGATGGTGCCTTATTATAAAGGGCAAATCTTCCCGCCACAAGCTTGAATAATCAATCAGCTGTTGTCCAAGATGTTCCCAGCAACAGCTGATGTGACCAGAACCAGCTCATACCATTTGTACAGCTTGACCCAAAAATAGCCACTCGGTAAGTACACTGTAAAACAAGAGGGAAAGCAGGAGGGGGAGAGCAAGCGGACCGTACTAATGACAATAAAGCCCACAGAATGGTGTCACCATGTGTTCCCCAAGGTAAATGTTCTGGGGGGCCCTGTTATTCTGCTTGGAAGTGATTACAATTCTATCTTGTTCCACTTAAAGGGAACCTGTCAGTAAAATATTTGACATTTAACTAAGCACATTATCTTATCTGTCCAGGCATGTTGCATGGTGGCCTTGTCTTGATTTTGTGTTTGATGTATACAGAGAAAATAATCTTTATTTACTGCTCCTGCCATGTGCTAATGGGTGCTTTCAAGTCAGGGAGGCTGGCTCTTACAACTTCCAAATCAAGCATGCCACACCAAGATCCTGCCACCTGCCCCTTGATTGAAGTATCAGAGCAGTGCTTACGTCATCCCGTCACCTCTGCCCACCTATTTTTTTGTAAGCCAGTCCAATGTCCTGCTTATATCACGGTCTTCCCTCCAAAAATCCTGAACCTGAGCACATCACTGCCAGGTCAGGTCATGTGTCATAAATGACCCTCTTCCTCCTCTGGTTATCATATTTCACACCTGCGAAGGCAGGTCTGCACAGTATGATCATTGAATTAGCTGCCCAAAGTGGGTATTGTACAGCGCATGGCAGGGCCTAGCGGTGATATGTGCATGTGCGGGATTTCAGGAGCAGAGACAGTGGCGTATACAGAATACTGGGATGTTTTACAGAAAGACGGAGAGGAGTTATTGAGGAGTACCGCCAAGGGACCTAAAGAAAGTTATCTCTGAGAGACCATTGGTCAACTAGAAGAGAGCAAAAAATCTTAAGGATATGGTGACTAGGAGCCACTATGTGGCCCCGAAAAAAGGTGGTCTCTTTGGATATAAGGGTCCACAGTGGGGATTCTTCCCATGTGGTGACTGTACTGCATGTCAGTATATGGCAAGAACGGACAAGTTTACTAACACAAGTAGGGAGAGAGTACAAAATTGTACATCATATTTCCTGCAAAACAGAGGCAGTGGTTTATCATGCTGAATGCCCCTGTGGTCTGATCTACATTGGGATGATCACAAGGGCACTCAAGACGAGAGTTTTGGAGCATATTCATGATAGGAGAATTATTTTTGTATTTTTGTTGTTTATTATTTTTATGCATGTAGCACTTTATATGGGAGGATATGTACTACCGATCCGTGCTGGCTGGCAGCATGACCGCCTTGTTTTTGCTAATTCGGTTTTGTTCCGCACCAAAATGATCAATTATGATATTTTCACTATGATATTATTAAATAGATTCTCTGTATTAGTTCTTCATGTACTAAGCAATCAATCACTATTGTCTGTTATGTAAAAAAAAGAATTTTTTATTATGTATTTTTTTTTATATTGGGGTTTGAGGATAGTAGGATACAATTATATGTGTGATTATCTAATGTATATGATGTACTTTTTATGCCATTTATGATCAGGTACTGTATTCATCTATAATACTTCTTGTATCATGATTATATCAATGTGATATCATGTCTTTTGGTCAAATTATGGTATATTTATAGTGCCGAATGATATGTTATAAGATAATTGTGATATGTATTTTCTCTCCTTTAATAGTATTTATGCTTAAATGTATTCAGCTCCGCAATAACCGCGATGTTGTATATCCATTCTCTCTTAATGGTATTTATGGCTAGATGTATTCAGATGTATTCAGCTCCCCAATTACGCCCTCTGAATAATTGATATCCCCTATGTAGGTCCTCCATACAGGGCTCCCCAGTGTGAAGGACTGGGGTTAATATATTAGATATAGTTCGGACATCCCTTTGATCGGATAGGCTGATGCAGCGCTATGCTGTGATGCGCTGTGCGCCGGGTAACGTGGGGATGCCGCTACGTCTCCTTGGGAGGCGGGCTGGAGTGCACAGCTTGTGTTCCACTTCTCCTCCTGACGAGTGTGGCGTCGCCATGATGAACTCGGCGTGCATCATCAGACATGGAGCGCTCGATAGTAAGTATCAGCTGTTGTGATTACCTATCACGATCATATGCCCTGGAGCTACATGGTGGATACAAATAGGGGGTTATGGTCACACTTTCATTTACCTCCTGACGAAGCTGAGGCGAAACACGCGTGGAGGTTCCTAGCCTGTCCCGTTCCTGCTGCTTTTACCCTCCATCATGTCTCATGGTATGCCTTAAATTTTGATCTGCTATCCACAGATGAGCTCCCTCATATCCTTTATAACAAGGCTTGGTGTGTATGGTTTCACTCATGTGAGGGCTCTACTCTAGTGGCTGAGAGTCATCTGGCGGTTATGCACCAGGGCGACAATCACATTAACTAATATTTGATAAGTCATATTTTATGTGCCATTGTATTGTGAATCATCCTGCTGCATATTATTGGCATACTTGACATGTGATCCATCTGTTGGCGGGTAGCAGAGACACTGGCCAGTAGATTGCGGCATCCGGTTTTACTGCTGAGTCTTCATATTCTTTTCTTGTTATCTCTAATATTTCAGTAATCATTATATGTTTATTATAATTAAATAAAGTATATATATTTTTTGAATACATTGGGCATTCTTTTGTTGTTTGTTCAACAACATTATAGGTTGATATTGTTGTCTCTTCCTTGCCCTAAACTACGGTTCTATAGTGAGGCTTTTGTGTTTGGTTCTATATGAGCACCGCCAAGGGGCCTGGGCATTTGCAGCCATAAAAAAAAGCCCCTTTGCATTTGTGAGATCATTAGCAGATCGCTTCAAAGTTTGTTCATTTTCATCATCACAGACAAGGGAAATAGAGGTACTATGTATATAAACTACAATGCGATTCAAGCAGCTTGAGTTGAGAAAATTGGCAGACTCTCTTTGAGTAGATTATGGAGTTACATTAAAGATATTCTCTCCTATAATGATTCTTATAAATTCTTTCCACTGATGGGTCAAAAACTGGGAATCTCTAAAACATATGATATACTAAGAAGATCTGAAATATCATCAGTAAATCGGAGCCATGCATATTAGAGTAAATGGAATAGAGGCATTCCAATTTATCAGCAGATGAAGTGAAAATTAAAATTCTTAAAGGATGAGGCAATGTACTCTCCTCTATTAAGTCAGAGCCACTGAAGGAAATGTGCTGGAAGATTTTTTTTTAGGGCCCTCAATGTTGGTGGTAGTTCTAACATTGGTATAGAAAACAGTGCAAATACCTCAAGATGTAAGCTAATGAATAAGGGTCCCAAATGTGGATTGATAAAAGCAGGCCTTTGATACTGTTTATAATAAAATTAAATGTGGAAAGATCTGGAAATCATTGCTAATGCTTTGGTGCTCTCGACATCCTGTCATGCAGTGATGATGCTTTGACCATCCACATGTCACTGCTACAGCAAATCACTGCCTGCTGATTGACTGCAGCAGTCACGTGTGGGTGCTTACAATGTCATCATTACAGGACAGCGAAAGAGACTGTGAAGACCACCAGAATGGTGTTACTGGAGCTTCATCAGATTTTCTTAAAGGAAATGTGTCTCCAAAAATGTCTTCTGCCAGTTAAAAGCAGATAGCTACAAATCTATTTTTTTTTCTATCTTTCTTTTTAAATCTGTTTTTATTTTCCGATTACAAATTTTGTTCTATTTCCTGAACATGATTATAGAGGAGGACATCTTGCCTGAGCTGTTCTTAACAGCATTTAGAAAGCATTACAAAAATTGCTTTATGCCAGACCCATGGACCATAAGCACAATGGTCAGGAGGGGACCTCATTGACTTCTATGGGAGAGTTTTCTAGGCATGATCTGTGACCTGTGCAGAGGTCAAGAGGAGCTTATAAGCTGTGATATCACCTATTGTGAATGGTGGACCCTGTGTTATCTGTACACAGAGATAGTATAATTAGAGATGAGCGAATCGAAGCTGAATGAAGTGGAATTCGTTCTGAATTCCAGGAAAAATTCGATTTGCACTAAATGCAAGTTTCCTCACGCTTCGTGGTAACGAATCGCATTTTTCCTAAAATGGCTGCTGCACGTGTGAGGATACGGAGAAAGGAACTCTGGGAAGGTGGGAGCACCCATAATGCCATGCATGCAGCCAATCAGCAGCCAGCCATCCCTGTGATGTCACAGCCCTATAAATAGCGCAGCCATCTTAGATTTTGCTATTCACCAGCGTACTTAGTGCAGGGAGAGACGTCTGCAGGTGCTAGGGACAGTGATAGAAAAAACTTATTTAAACAAGTGCAGGGAAAGATTATTCAAGGTGTAGGGAAAGGATAGGGAGGAATCATTCCCCAGTATTTATGTTGAACAGGGTTCAGTAGGGGAGGTTACAGCCTGAGTAATAGGAACAATCCTATTATAACTTGCATCACTGACTGGCGATACAAATTGCCATTATACAGCTCTGTAATTCCAGCAAACCGTTCTTATTAGGGTGCAAATGCTGTTTTACACAGGAATTAACCACCTCAGCCCCTCTAGCTTAAACCCCCTTAATGACCAGACCACTTTTTACAATTCTGCCCTACACTACTTTCACGGTTTATTGCTCGGTCATACAACTTACCACCCAAATGAATTTTACCTCCTTTTCTTCTCACTAATAGAGCTATCATTTGGTGGTATTTCATTGCTGCTGATATTTTTACCTTTTTTGATATTAATCAAAAATGACCAAAATTTTTGCAAAAAAATGACATTTTTCACTTTCCGTTTTTCAAATAAAACTACATTTCTATAGAAATTTTTCTCTAAATTTATTGTTTTGGGGTGTATTTTTACATGTACCCATATATCTCTGCAAATTGACAACTTTCTATAAAAAAAATGTAAAAAGATATTTTTCTCACCCAGCATGGGTATATGTAAAAATACACCCCAAAACACATTGCCCTACTTCTCCTGAGTACGGCGATACCACATGAGTGACACATTTTTGCAGCCAAGATGCGCAAAGGGGCCCAAATTTCAATGAGTACCTTTAGGATTTCACAGGGCATTTTTACGCATTTGGAATCCAAACTACTTTTCACGCTTTAGGGCCCCTAAAATGCCAGGGCAGTATAAATACCCCACAAGTGATTTTAGAAAGAAGACACCCCAAGGTATTCCGTGAGGGGTATGGTGAGTTCATGTAAAATTTGATTTTTTGTCGCAAGTTAGTGGAATATGAGACTTTGTAAAAAAAAAAAAAATTTAAAATCAATTTCCACTAACTTGCACCCAAAAAATTAATCTTCTATGAACTCGCCATGCCCCTCACGGAATACCTTGGGGTGTCTTCTTTCTAAAATGGGGTCATTTGTGGGGTGTTTGGACTGCCCTGGCATTTGAGGATCTCTACAATCATCACATGTATTATGATTATTTCAGCTATTCTCCTTATATGGAGCATACGGGTAATGAGATTTTTTCTTTCCGTTCAGCCTCTGGGCTGAAAGAAAAAATTAACGGCACAGATTTCTTCATTCGCATCGATCAATGTGGATGAAAAAATCTCTGCCAAAAAATGTGCAAAAAAAGAGGGGAAAGGCGTCTGCCAGGACATAGGAGCTCTGCCCAACATCCAAACCCACTCAGTCCGTATGCCCTGGCAAACCCGATTCACATAAATCGATGTGGGTGAATAAATCATTGCCGGAATTTTTTTTTTTATATATACAAAGTGTTTGCCAAAGCATATGAACACTGCCCCTCAGCTCATAAGCCTCGGCAAACGTATCTTTTTTACTGCAGAGGAGAAATCTCGTCTTGCAGCGCCGCATACACCGACTTTTGTGTAATCTGACAGCAACGCAATGCTTCTGTCAGAATGCACATCAGTGCTGCAGCTGGTTGATCGCTTGGTTCACCTAAAAGGTAAAAAGAAAAAAAAGAAAAAAAAAAACAGGCAGCAACGCAATCAATTTATTAACATTAACTTTATATAACATTTGAAACAGAACATTAACTTTTATAAACTTTATTGAACTTTTGGAACATTAACTTATTTGCTTACCTGTGATTTTTTTTTTTTTTTTTTTTTTACCTTTAGAAGACAAACCTCTCCTTCCCCATGGGACAATGTGCAAAGCGCAAAATGCCCAGAGATGTGGCGAAGTACATTATGCACTTTGTGCCAGGTGAAAGGAGAGGTTTGCAACAGCTCTGTGTGAAAGGGCCCTAAGACCCCTGTGTGCCTGTCCTGTGTCACGCAATCCCTATACTAAGTGTACCTGTGTGTGGTAGTTCCGGAAACACTCCCCTAAGCATAGGGCAGGGTGGTCAGGGCAGTCAGGACAGAAATAGCGGGTGTCACACCTTATTCCACTCCTGTTACAGACACAACATCTTTTTCGGGGTGACGCTTGGTTTGAGGTACCAGCAACGACATTGGGGAAATGTCGCTCGTGTAGACGGCTCACTACACTGGTGGATGGGGCCACGGAACCTCCTGGCTACAGGAGGTTCTCGATAATCTCTTCCTGAAATTTAAGGAAGGATCCTGTTCTCCCAGCCTTACTGTAGAGAACAAAACTATTGTACATAGCCAATTGAATTAGGTATACAGACACCTTCTTATACCAGCGTCTGGTCCTGCGGGAGAGTAAATAAGGAGCCAACATCTGGTCATTGAAGTCCACCAATCCCATGAGCAAATTATAGTCGTGGACTGAGAGGGGCTTTTCAATGACACTGGTTGCCCGTTCAATTTGGATTGTCGTGTCTGCGTGAATGGAGGAGAGCATGTAAACGTCACGCTTGTCTCTCCATTTCACCGCGAGCAGTTCTTTGTTACACAAGGCAGCCCTCTCCCCCCTTGTAAGACGGGTGGTAACGAGCCGTTGAGGGAAGCCCCAGTGACTAGGTCGCACGGTGCCACAGCAGCCAATCTGTTCTGTAAACAAATGCCTGAAGAGGTGTGCACTTGTGTAGAAATTGTCCACATAAAGGTGGTACCCCTTGCCAAATGACACCAAGTCCCAGACTGTCTTCCCACTGCTCCCCAGGTAGTCAGGGCAACCAACCGGCTCCAGGGTCTGATCTTAACCCTCATAGACACTAAATGTGTGCGTATAGCTTGTGGCCCTTTCACAGAGCTTATACAATTTGACCCCATAACGGGCGCACTTGCTTGGGATGTATTGTTTGAAAGCCAAGGCGCCCGGTAAAATGTATCAGTGACTCATCTATGCAGATGTTTTGCTCAGGGGTATACAAATCTGCAAATTTGGTGTTAAAGTGGTCTATGAGGGGCCGAATTTTGTCGAGCTGGTCAAAGGCTGGGTGGCCTCTGGGACGAGAGGTGCTGTTATCACTAAAGTGCAGGAAATGCAGGATGGTCTCAAATTGTGTCCTGGACATGGCAGCAGAGAACATGGGCATGTGATGAATTGGGTTCGTGGACCAATATGACCGCAATTCATCAGAGTGAGTGTTCAGTGTGGCGGGGCCATAATTACCCCAAGAAGAGCTCGCCTATACACCCAAAATGTGATGAGACTGACCTTTGTCAAGATGAATCAGGCGTGTATCAGCCAGGATATCCACCCATCAATTCCTGATGCATCAAACTAGATCATCCAAGGTGCCACACCAACACTTTGACAAAAGAGACTGGTTTCTTCTGGCTACCTGCCTCAGCTACTATTCTGATGCTGCCACCCGCCTAATGCCACACATTGATGCCAAGTTCTCCGTCTTTCATCTACCATCTTCAGCGGGTACTGGTATTGCGTACCACCTCCACACTATGTCACATTACCACTCTGTGGCCTCCTGATGCTGCCGCCATCTCCACACTCTGTCATTGTGCCACTCTGTGGCCTCCTGATGCTGCCGCCACCTCCAGACTCTGTCATTGTGTCACTCTGTGGCCTCCTAATGCTGCCACTACCTACAGACTTTGTCATTGGGCCACTCTGTGATCTCCTCATGCTGCTTTTGCCTTACCACTATGTCACCTTGCCACTCTGTGGCCTCCTGATGCTGCCGCCACCTCCACACTATGTCACCTTGCCATTCTGTGGCCTCCTGATGCTGCCGCCACCTCCACACACTGTCATTGTGTCACTCTGTGGCCTCCTAATGCTGCCACTACCTACAGACTTTGTCATTGGGCCACTCTGTGATCTCCTCATGCTGCTTTTGCCTTACCACTATGTCACCTTGCCACTCTGTGGCCTCCTGATGCTGCCGCCACCTCCACACTATGTCACCTTGCCATTCTGTGGCCTCCTGATGCTGCCGCCACCTCCACACACTGTCATTGTGTCACTCTGTGGCCTCCTAATGCTGCTACTACCTACAGACTTTGTCATTGGGCCACTCTGTGATCTCCTCATGCTGCTTTTGCCTTACCACTATGTCATAGGGCCACTCTGTGGACTTCTTATTCTCTTACCACCCTCCCTACTTCATTACTGGGCCACTATTTAGCCTTTTTGGCTGGCTCACATCATCATTTATTTGAACCTTCCTCTGATCTGTCAGAAAGAAGGAAAATTGAGACACACAACGGATCCTGTCTGTGTAGTAGCTGGAAGGCCTGTATGGTCCCATCAGAATTGGCTTCTGATTTGGTAGCCAAAACACAGAAGACTTGCAAATATTCCATTCACGTGTCATCTATTTTGGATCCACTACTGTTTTTTTGGCATTAGCAATACTGATGGATTACTGACCAAATGCTGAACTAGTGAAGGCGGATTCTCCACAGACAGGATCCGTTTTTTGTGGGGTATTGTTCTGACGGATCAGAGGAACGGCAAAATAATCAGTGACGTCAAAACATGCTTACTGCTGACATCCTCTCCACTCTGTTGGGGGGCTCTACTTGAATAAGTGTTTAATAGAACAGGTTCTGTAGACATCTATGTGGAATCAGCTGATGAGTGCGCTAACATCGACCTGTAAGGCTGAGGTCATGCTTGATTTATTTGGCTAGTTTTGGCCCTGTGACTGCACAAATAAGTGAAGTGTGCAGTGATTCTAAGAGCGACGCTTGTCATCTGCATATATTATTTCACTAACAAAGCAGACTCCCTATGCGTGTTACTGCAAGCCACAGTGTTCTACGTTTCTATAAAGGCTCTCTGCAGCCAGCAAATAGCTGTTTTTTAACGTACTACGCCGCGAATAAATTCGGATCGAACCAAATTTTTCCCCAAAAACTCGGCGAACTGCTGAATCAATTTTTTTTTTAATTCACTCATCTCTATATATAACGAGGCTTTAAAGTTAACCAAATAACTGCAGTAAAGTGATCTGTACAGACCAAGAAGTGGCGCCTATTAGGCTTAATGGCCAGTGAGAAAACTGTTTTTTTGTTTAAATATATATAGTGGTGACTGTGAGGGTTAAGACTCCATGTTGTGTCCTCAGCCTCCATGTTTGTATTTCATACTGCCATTTTTTTTGCAATGAACTGTGCGCATCTTATGGAAAGTTACTGTAACTTCAAGGTCACTCCTAGCCCCCAACAATGCTTGTTAGGAAGAAATCTTAACTAGCACTAGGAGTACTAGTATGTGGCTAGCACCCACAGTTAAGATTAAGGAGATGTTCTAGGCGTATAGCCAAGAAGATGCTCATTTCAGATTGTGTTTTTAATGAGTTAATGACATAAATGTTTGACTATGTCTTCAGCTGGAAATGATCCAGAAAATCGCTTTATTAACCTCTGCTTTCTTTAATAAAGTTTAGAAACTCTTGATACACAACTCTATGCCTGTGTTGGTTTTTCTCTATGAATATCCATAACTTCTAATTCTTAGTCCACTGCTCATCCGGCATTGGGGTCTCTGCCCCAACAGGAACTGGCACCTGACACGTGGGGCATGACCAAGTACTTCCTGCTGAGACATCTGACGCCTGGACGTGCCACACCGGGACAAACAGACGAAAATCTGCGCTGAGGTAAGATCTTTTTCTTACAAGTAGTCTGTACCTTCCTGTCTGGCATTTGTCTTGTTCAAATAAGGTTATCTTTACAGTCATGCCTAATTTATGTTTAAGAATCTGTGACCCTGATAAAGGGCTAGCAGATAACCGCATGAGTGGTGGATGAATTTAAACCAGGATTTTAGCTGGGAATTGCTTGGGATTGTTCTGGGACTAACTGTTTACGTATTTGTCATTGTTTATTGTGTGTGTAGAATCTGATAATCTAATAACACAAGAAGAGGTGGACTCTGCGATCTTCCTAACCCCTCAAACTGATGTTAAAATTGAGAGATTAGCCAACATGTCCTACCAAGAGGACATGTCTGAGCCTGAGAACCATGCCAAGGTTTCTCAAGTAGCTCGGGTCCTAACACTCACCTACCTGAGCTGTATGGGCAATACCAGGGGCCAGTGGGCGAATTACAGGAGTGTGAGGTCCGACTCACAGACACCTCACCAGTTAACTCCAGCACCTGCCATGCTAGCAATGGGAGGAGGGAGGAGTCTGCGAGTTCCACTCAAGACTGTCTGGTATTGCCCAGGCTTCACAGGTGCACCTAAATGTAGCCTGAGGATGGAAAACAGGCACATTTAAATTGGAGTTTGTACACCTCCAAATACAAGCAAACTAACAGAAATAGCATAGTGTTAAACAGGCAGGAAATGCTCACACCCATATGCAGTTATGCATATATATACAGGGGAGCAAATCCTGCACTTGTGGCCCGTTGCTAATGGCGATCCCCAGCAAAAATGCATTCAGTGGAGGATGCCCGCAACGGACAACAAATACCACAGTGTGTGTAGAATCTGGCAGGAAGCTAGGGGAAGGGGCCAGAAGCCCAGAGAGGCTTTGGCTTTAAAGTAACACAGCAGGTACACCTGAAAGGACATGGTGGGGAAGCCACTGTGGGAGAAGATAGACATCTAAGATTCCCCCTAGTGAGCACAGATTCAGGAATAGCCAATGGGTAATCATAACAGTGTTCCCGAAGAGTATGAGACAGCTAAACAACTGTTAGGAAAGACAGGTGGCAAAGATATGTTAAAGAATGTTGACAAAGTATTGAAAAAAGCAGGTATGAAGCATGGAAACCTTGATTTAGAAGTTCGGGAAAGGTTCAAGCACACCCACAGTGGGTGGATTAAGGATCATGCATGTGAAGATGCAGTTAGCATCTGGATTAAGGTAGCAAGAGAGATAGAAATCGAAGGTTGGAAGCCACAAGTTTACAGGGGAAAGTTGTACTTCAAACCCCCTGAAGAGAAAAATGAAAAGGTTAAATCTGAAGGTCCACCACATTATAATCCTTCAAGGGAGCATGCATCTCCCATCGCCCCTGCACAGTAACCGGAGGGATGGATATGCAGGACCTGCAGGAATCAGAATCCAGATTGGACTGAAACCTGCAGAGTGTGTGGTGCACCAAGATACAGCACTGGATTATATCCAGTGCTATTGAGAACAGGGATGATACTACAGGTCCCTCAGCCGCCCACCACAGATTGAGCTGGTGGTGGAGATGGGAAAGATGGCCAACAGGAAGCACTACCTCCTCAGGCTCCCCATTATTTTCAACAGCACCATATACAGTATGTTCCATGGAGTCCTAAGGACCAACTGGGACTACTGTCAAGGATACCTGACCCACTGACGCGACACATGCCTACATCCCGAATGTTACAATAGATACAGGCAACTTACAGAGCAACATGGGCAGACCTAAATGACTTGGTAGCCCTGAAGTTAGGGGAGGCACAGTATAGCTCGGTTAAAAATACCCTAGAGGGCGACAGAGTGAAAAATGATCCGAATGTGGCCTGGAGGGATTGGGAGAAGACATAACAGTCAGGGACAGAGTACTGTAGGACTTTTGGTAGATGGGCCAAGACAAAGGAGGATGAGAGTTCACGGAGCCTGAAGGACATAGTGCAGGAGGCTAAAGAGGATGTAGTCTCCTTTGAGTCAAGACTAAGAACTGTCCGGACTGACATAGGGGTGAGATGCCACGGGACAAATGGGAGAAAAACTTCTCACATCTGCCTTCATGGAAGGATTTAATTTAGGATTTTGGGTGTTAAAGTGCCATGTCAGGCAAACCAAAATCCTGGGATTGGACTGAGACAGACCATGGGGACCATACCAAGTGATTCCGGGGAGAAAAAGAGGAAAACTGCCAAATAGTGAGAGAGAGAGAGTAGAAAAGAGACAGTAGAGACCTATGCAGCTGGACTGCGGACGATTACAGGATGTGATTCAAATGGGGAAGTGTGGAAGTGTGCTCAGTGCAGCGCAGAGGAAGTATTATGCTTTGCCTGTCCGTGTATCTGTGTGACCTGTTGCCCGGTGAATATGTCGCAGAACCCGTAGGAACTCTGTTTGCTGACAGAGAAAACATATAGAGACGGAAAGCTGAGTATGAAGAGTGAGACAGAGGGGAGAATGCAGGGGCTGATTGCAGCTGCAGGGGAGTGACGTCAAGGCATTGGAATGTGTGATAGCGAGAACACTGTCTGCAATTTTAAGAGAAAATAACAAGGCAATGTATGTGAGGTACTTAGTGTGAGTGTATGGAGCTCCAGGAAATGTTATTTGTTAATAAGTTAAAAGACTTGTGTGTGTGTGTGTGTGTTAATGTATGGGAAATATTTCTTTATGTCTGTGTGAGTGAAATCAGCTTTACTGATGGACTCATCACAAAAACACAGGGAGGTGTGTGCTCTGGTTTTAGGTAAAAAATGAGTTAATTTTCTGGATATTATTGAAAAAAAAAAACAATGATGTACAGACATAGGGAAACTGACTATGTCTTCGGTTACTGCGTATCTCAAGTCAGGATGTCAGCCCCCTCAAGTGAAGCAGTCATGCCCAGGAGAAAGCAGTGGCCAGTCAAATTGATGCTTTTCTCCAGCCCTGGGTATTCCAAAGCATGATGAGGAATTTAAGCTATTCTGTTCAGAAATGCAGGGTAACAGTACTGCTCTGCTTACTCAGAAGCATGGTGAATGTCAATGCCCAGTGGCATACTTCTCAGCTACATTAGATCCTGTTGCTCGAGGCGCCCCCTCCTGCGTCAGTGTTGGACTACCCGGTGATTGTGCAAACGCCCCATGACATACAGGGCATTCTCATACAGGTGCAACCAAAACATATTTTTATGTCTAGACAACTCAGACTCCAATGTACACTCCTCATGCCAGACACTATTTAATTCGCAAGATGTACTACTCTGAATCCTGCTACTTTGTTACCAATCACAGATTCAGAAATGAGGGAGGGTAGCACAGGTAACCTTTTGTCTGATTTAGCTGAAAATTATCCTCATGATTTTATACAGTTGATGCAAAAAGAAACTTCTGAATTTTCTCATATGCATGAAAAACCTCTTGATAACGCTGATGTTGAGTATTTTGTAGATGGAAGCAGGTTTATGGGAGAAGATGGCTGGTTCCACACTGGATATGCAATGGTCACACAGGATGAGGTAGCCATTGCTGAACCACTCCCTCCGCATATGTCTGCGCAGCAGGCAGAGTTGAAGGCACTCACTGAGGTGTGTAAAATGGCCGAAGGTAAGAAGGTGAACATCTACACGGACTCCAGGTATGCTTTTGGGCTTGCACATGACTATAGAACTATATGGCTTGCTAGAGACTTTTTGACTTCTGCAGGTCAGCCCATTAAAACAAAGACTCTGTGCCTTGAACGTAATGAAACTCCTTTACTTGTTCGCCAAGAAAGAAGTTGCCTATTGCGAAAGTAAAGGCTCACCACAAGGTGTACCACGGCAGAGGTAAAAGGCAATTGACAGAGCTGATTAATGCCAGCCAGCTAGCTGTGTCTCGGCTACTGGAGTGCTGAGGCCACCCCTGTAAGAGCCTTAAAACCTGTGAATAGATCCAAAGGACACTCTGATCAAATTGTCTGAGCAGCCCTACCTGAAAGAAAAAGAACTTATGGACTAAACAAGGGGCGGGGCCAGATGCCAAGGACTATGGAGAAACAAAGACATAATCCTGCCTGTCACGCCCTCTGTACCCGGCCTATGGCTCAGGAGGCCCATGGGCCTTACACATCTGTCCTAAAAAGGTGCCATGGTAAGTGGGTGTGGTAAATATTAGGCTGGATTGCTCCAGGGTTGCTCTACAGTGCAGCTGTTTTGTGCAAGGATATAAGGTCTGTGTATTGAATAATCCGAGGCAAGTGGTGAAGACTCCAAGAAAGCACACCCCTAGCCACTTTACCCATTTCAGAGACTGCAGATAGACTAAATACAACTACCAAAGGTAGGAGTGTGTGAGTTTGTTCTCATGTGTGCTGATCTCTTTTCAGGTTGGCCAGAAGCCTTCCCAATAGCCAAAGCCAGTGCCAAGAACACTGCAAAGAAACTGGTCAGTGAGCTGATATACAGGTATTGGGTTTCTGAAGTTATTGAGTCAGAGGTTCCCATTTTACACATAAAGTGATGAGAGAGGTTATGCAAGCATTATGGGTGACCCAAGCCTTTCATACAGCTTACCATCCCCAGCAGTAGCCGAGTTGAGCACCTGAATAGCACATTGAAACTGAAAATACAGAAGGCCATGCGGGAGACCCAGAGGTACTAGACAGAGTGTTTGCCTCTAGCCAGTGGCGTACATACAGGGGTCGCAGGAGTCACAGTTGCGACTGGGCCCGGCACTCCAGTGATAGTGCCACTCAGACTCAGGTGTGGGCCCGCGGGAGCGGTGGCGGCAGGTGACAGGGAGATAAACGCTTCCATTGTGGAAGCGCTCATCTCCATAGTGATCTGTATCGCCGTCCTCAGGACAGCGATACAGATAGCTGTGCTTCGACCGGGCAGGGGAGGAAGGCGTCTCCCTTCCCTGTTCCTCTGATAGGCTGCGGGCCTTGTGCCGGCAGCCTATCAGAGCGGTGCAGGCGGCGCAATTATGTCATCGCGCCGCCTGAGCTGTACAGCGTGGGACACAGGCCAGAAGAGGCCTGCATCGCATCGCTGCTAAGGAGGTAAGTATAAGGCACTTGATACTGGCACACGGGGGGTTTGGCATTTGATACTGGCACATGGGGCGGTTGGCACTTGATACTGGCACATGGGGGGAGAGAAGCACTTGTTACTGGCACATTATTGGGAGCACTATTGGGGACACAGGGCACAGTATTGGGGTAGTAGGATGTTTGTCCAGAAGATGGTAGGATGATGGAAAAGTAGTAAACTAAGATTTTTTTTTTTTTTGTCAAACTGCAGAGATTAAAAACAGCGTAAAAATGGTGGTCTGGTCTGAAAGGAGAAGACGAGTACAGAGAACATCTACATCAAAGAGACGTCACGAATGTAGCAGCGGCGATGTGGGTGGGGCTGGGTGTGGGTGTGGTTTGAGGGTGGGTGGGGACACAGGGGATAATCTCCTATGCCTGGGGAAATGCCCCTGGGGCGGGGAAGGCCCAGGATCAGTTTCGTACCGGGCCCATGGATTGTGTGTACGCTACTGCCTCTAGACTTATATTCCATAAGAACCACTCCAAACAAGAAGTTGCAGTTGCAGACTGATAGTATGGTCAGTTACATGAAGGCCCTTACTGAAAGGTTAGATCGCACTCATAAACAAGCGTTTGCTTCCATTCCAGACCCTGATTTAGTAGAAGGCACAACAGTCTTGAGCTGGAGATTGGGTGGTGATAAAGAGGCACGTGAGGAAGACCTTTGAGCCCAGATTTGATGGTCCTTCCAAGTCCTGTTGAAAACTGCAACCTCTGTAAAGGTGTAAGGAAAGCCTAACTGGATTCACGCCTCACATGAGCATTCAAGCTATACATGTGAACCTAAAAAGTGACTGGGACAATGCCCTTATTAGGCATCATCAGGTCATGTTAAAAAATATGACAGATGCGGACAATTATAAAAACTGTTGGATCTGTACTCACAGTCCTGTGAGTTCAAAGACTATGCCTTATTTAGCGATTCTGGTACCATGGTTATAACTTGGTGACATAAATTGTAGAGACTCTTATCTATCTGAAGACCATAAAATGAAAGTTTTAAGTTTAACTCCACTGATACCTAGATGACCAAATATGGGATGTGTTAGGCCTTGTAAACCAAACTAATGATGTACAATCTCAGTTAATCATAGTTACTAACCAGCATACTCTACGTTTAGACTATCTACTGCTAAGGAAGGAGGAATGTGTCAAATAATAGGATCTGCTTGTTGTTATTATATAGATCCACAGTAAGAACAGGTATCAAAAAGATGAAAGAAATGATAGAAAAATGGCTGGATGCACATAGTGCTGACAAGGACTCTTGGTAGTCAGATACCTTATCTTTCTTGAATCCAGAAAACTGGTTTAAAAATGTTGGTGGGTGGCTTATGGGTATAGTACAGGGAATAATACAGATTTTGTTGATTGTTGCACTCATTTACATTGTAATTAAGCTCACATTGATGTGCTTGAGCAGAGTGTGTAACAGGAACAAAGGTAGAAAAGACTATGAGACATGTTGAGATGATCCCTCACACAGGTGCAGATATGCAGAATCTGGGAAACCAGCAGCAAGGGGAATGTGCGGCTGAAGTATGTGTATCTGACACCTGTGGTGAGGGAATATCTCAAAATGGGGGGTTTGTGAGGGTTAAGACTCCATGTTGTGTCCTCAGCCTCCATGTTTGTATTTCATACTGTCATTTTTTTTCTGTAATGAACTGTGATCTTTAAGTGGAAAGTTGACTTCAAGGTCACACCTAGCCCCCACCAACGCTTGTTAAAAAGGAATCTTAAAAAGCACTAGGAGTACTAGTATGTGGCTAGCACCCACAGTTAAGATTAAGGAGACGTTCTAGGCGTATAGCTAAGAAGATGCTAATTTCAGATTGTGTTTTGAATGAGTTAATGACATAAATGTTTGACTACATCTTCAGTTGTAAATGATCCAGAAAATCGCTTTATTAACCTCTGCTTTCTTTAATAAAGTTTAGAAACTCTTGATACATGGCTCTATGCCTGTGTTGGTTTTTCTCTATGGATATCCATAACTTCTAATTCGGAATCCACCACTCATCCGGCATTGGGGGTTTTGCCCCAATAGTGACATGGAAAATTAAAACAAACTTCACCTAAAATTCTTTAAAAACGTGTATAAATCACCTTTTATAAAAAAAGGTAATTTAAAGAATAGATCATGTTCTGATGACAAATTCCCGTTTATGAATATTATTTTTATGACATCCTGTTCTTCTTAGAAGTTGATAAAAATGGTTTTTATGTAATAAGATATAGGCTAGAAATGTTACTCCAACTTTTCTAAACCACCCTCCTCCTGGTGTGAGATTGTGACCTTTTTTGTGAAAAAGGTGCAGTGATAAATGTGAAGTGAGGCTAATTAAACTAGCTAACCACACTCATTTTTCAAAACTCGAGTGGTGTAAAACTGCAATAAGTCACAAAATTTTTGCACAAATAAGCCCTAAAAGTCATTCTTTGGGAAGCCAGAATTCTGGTCAGTCAGGGTTAATACATTTCCCACTATAAGGCCAAAAGAAAATGGACTCCTCACCATGATACCTGTATGAACTTGCTGGATATCCCGTCTTTCACATGAGCGATACGTTTTGTCTCAGGATCTGTTTAGAGATGATTTTGTACGCAACTTCAATCAGTTTTTTCTGTGATCAGGTTCGCTGTGTGCGTTTTTTTTTTCATCTGGATTGTATGTGTTTTTCATATGCATAAAGAAAAACTGAAGAAAAACTATCTACATCTCCTAGCAACCATCAGTAAAAAATACATAGCATCCGAATACCTTCTGCCCCATTAATTTCTCTGGAGTACAGAGCTGCATGAGAAAGGCATAATGTAGTACATGCTACAATTTTTCCTGAAC